>NC_092700.1:12080798-12398752 GCF_964275005.1 Diadema setosum
TAGCGAACAAGTAACCACATGGTTCCTATATAAAAGCTTCTGAAACAGACAAGGTTCCACTCTAAGAAAGTTCTTGAAGCTCTTGACATCTCCATCATGATTGTAATTGCTTCAAAAGCTTTTCATATTGACTAAAGTCTGTCCTCTGCAACAAGCACTCTCTGACTCTCTTTCTTTTCTTCTTCCTTTCTTGTTTTTTTTTTATTTTATTTCTCTTATGCTGCACAACTCTCTAAAAAAGAAAGAGTGAAAATGTTCACTCTTGAAGGAGTGAATTACAGAAAAGAGTGAGTTTTGAGTGAAATTGGAATGAATTTTGAGTGAAAATATCTATTTTCACTCATTTTGGAGTGACCTCAGGGATCACTCGAAAATCTTGGAGTGATCCCTGAGGTCACTAAAAAATGAGTGAAAATGAACATTTTCACTCCAAAATCACTCTTATTTCACTTGAAACTCACTCTTTTCTGTTATTCACTTCTTCAAGAGTGAACATTTGCACTCTTTCTTTTTTAGAGAGAATATAGCTGTAGCAGCAGCCTGACAGAGCAGCTCTTCAAGGATAGCAACACCTTGAGCCTCTTCTTGGCAGAAATTTATTTCCATATCTTGGAAATCCATCCTGAACGGTTGTCACAAGAGATCTGAATTCAGTGGAAGGTTTTATGTTGTTTTATGGGTATTACTATACACAATCGCCTGGTACTTTTCTAGGTCCAAGAACATTCGCAAAATTGTCGCAAAGGATTTGCAAACAGTTGCTAATATTTGCAAAACTGTCGCTAACATTTGCAAAATTGTCGCTAACATTTGCAAAATTGTCGCTAACATTTGCTAACATTCGCTAATAGTCGCCACCTGTGTTCGCAAACACTTTCGCAAACATTCGCTAAAGTGTTGCTAATTGTCGCTAAACATCGCTAAAAGTCGCTAACTGTCGCTAATGGCAGAAGCGAACTTTGATTTTTCGCAAACATTTGTCAGAAAAGTTGGCGAATCTCAAATTCGCTACGTTCGTAAACGTTCGCAAACATTTGCCGCTCAGTGAGATACCAGCTTAAGCAAATGGTTTTCTGTTTGTTTGTGTTTCTGTACATCCATCAGAGCAGACTGGACCGGCTGCTGTACTGCAGCTAAACATAGAAAGGTTAATGTACAATTTTGTACAGCAACTCTTGACAAATTTTGTGCAGTTCAGATGTTCTTTAGGTTTCCAGCAAAGATTGAAGCAGCATGTGATACCGGGTACTTTAACCCGTCGAGGACGAGTCCCGAGTAGATACTATTAAAGATAATAAAAAGTTTTGGTACCTCAAAAGTTTCCCTGAATTTCCGTGTTTCAGGTTAAAGTATCTGTCATATAACTAACACTGTGAGACTTACTCGCCCCAAAGCGCTCTCATTTCTTAGTAATCATGCAATTAACTGCGACCAGCAGCCCCATACGCATAGCGACCAGCAGCCCCATATGCATAGCGTAATGGGGCTTCGCATTGTAGCATTCAGGATCATGACAGATTTAGTATCGCGGGTAAATATCAACTTAAAATCCACAAAATTCTTCAATTTGAAGACTTACCAATTAAGTTGAAGTCTTGAAAACAGGCTTCGGGCAACGTTTGGTTCTGCCAATAGTCCCTTTCTATTCGAATTGATGACTGAATGTGACTCTGTCGAGAGGACCTTGGGAGAGCTGCTGCTGCTCACGGCTACACACTGATTACTATGGCCAGCGCATACGCA
Organism: Diadema setosum; assembly: GCF_964275005.1. Lineage (NCBI taxonomy): Eukaryota > Metazoa > Echinodermata > Echinoidea > Diadematoida > Diadematidae > Diadema > Diadema setosum. The sequence continues at coordinate 12,082,542 of NC_092700.1, forward strand.
CACATCACATGCGAACAAATTTCAAATCCATGAACGGATAAGATGTTTGTGTGCGCATGCGCTGGCCGTCAATTCAGTGTAGCTCTCCCAAGGTCCTCTCGACCGAGTCACATTCAGTCATCAATTCGAACAGAATGGGACTATTGGCAAAACCAAATGTTGCCCGAAGCCTGTTTTCAATACTTCAACTTAACTGGTAAGTCTTCAACTTGAAAAATTTTTTTGGATTTTAAGTTGATATTTACCCGCGATACTAAATCTGTCATGATCCTGTAGGCTACAATGCAAAGCCCCATTTAGCTATGCGTATGGGGCTGCTGGTCGCAGTTAGCTACACAGTATGCGTATGGGGCTGCACGCTGCTGGTCGCAGTTATCATGCAATAATGGTTTCGCACAATACGTGTGCTACCTCGCCGCCGTACGGCGGCGGCTCTGGTACGAAACCATTATTGCATGATTACTAAGACATGAGAGCACTTTGGGGCGAGTAAGTCTCACAGTGTTAGTTATACGAAAGGTACTTTACCTGAAACACAAACTAAGACAAGGAAATTCAGGGAAACTTTTGAGGTAATACCAAAACTTTATATTATCTTTAAAAGGCAGGCGTGTATAAAGGGAAATACATGTTGTAGCAAAATCAGTGTGTCCTCAATGGGTTAACATGATGAAGACTTGTCCCAAGTACATTGTATACTTGGGCAGGTGTCTATGGGAAATATGTGTTAGAACAAAATCAACCCGTCCTCAATGGGTTAAAGGGATCGTATAGTTTTGGTTGAGACCAATTTCAGGTTTCTAACATTTTTTGGTGAGATAATGAGAAACCTTTTATGAAATATGAAAGAGCATGTAATTCTATGAGGAATTCAACGTTTATTTGATGAAAATTGGTTTTGAAACGGCTGAGATATCCAAAAGAGTGATTCTAATAAAGTGTGGGACCCACACTTTATTACGATCGCTTTGTTTTACACGATGTACTTTGTTTTTGGATGTTTCAGTCATTCCAAACCCGATTTTCATCAAATAAGCTTTGAATTCCTCTTAAAATGGTATGCTCTGTACTATATCACAAGTGTTTTCTTGGTATCTTGCAAAAAGTTAAAAGCCCAATTCTCATCTCCACCAATACTGTACCATCCCTTTAATGAGCAGAATTGATCCTTTTCTTTTCATATCCAGCTGAGCGGCTCTATGCTATATTTGATTCGGTTTCTTCATCTACAGTTTGTATGTTGATCCTTCTGTTTGGGTTTTTGTTTCTTGTCTGTGTTGCACAGAAAGCTCTGGTACGAAGTTAATGATCCAACAGCAATGAGAGAAATGCAGGGATCCAAGGATAATAAGCCGTATGTGATCCAAGAGGATGAATTTTTGAGTTTCTCTTCTGTGTTTGCATGGATTTACTGTGATTTCTCATTTGTGGTGTTTATACAGTGCATGCATGTCTGGAAGGAAAAAAAGAAAACAAGTTCCCCCCCCCCCAAAAAAAAAAGAAATCCAGCCAAAAATTCATTTATATCTCCTGTTGTCATAGTGATGTCTATTTCCAGTGCAAGGTGGTATTACTTTTACTGCATAGGCTGTTATTTTCACTTTAATTTTGGGAATTACAGTCGGACCACAGATTTAACAATACATGAAAATGTTGCCATGGACTACATTAGGGTTATAGTGCATTTACAATAGCCATGGTGTCAATTTGCAAAAACAACATCTCACGAAAATGCCTGTGACCTGCTAATTCGTGAAAATATCTGTACACGAAAATAAAAGCTTAATATGATTCTTGCAGAGTGACATAGCATTTGAACTGCTTGTTTGAATTAACTAATGATCACTTTTTGACTGACTGACAGACATGAGATTAAACTTGAGTTTGTCATATTTCATATCAACAATTTTTTTTGTTATTGTTTTTGTGACTTGCAGTGTACAAGTACAACATCTGAAATCATAAATACCTGTAGTCAACCTTGCATAAAATGTTGAATCCACAGGGACCAGAGAAAATCCTTTGACTTATATGTGACTTTTCTTACTTTACGAAATAGAATTTGGACATTTTTTAATCCATCTGGGAAGTGGGATAGAATTTTCTCCTTTTATACTAGTTAGACTATAAAACAACCTGACCGTGTGGGGTCGGCTTAGGTAAGGTTGACTATGGTATGGATATCACTCCCACATGCCCTTTTACTCAGGGCTCTCCCATTGTTTGTTTGTTGTTTTTTTGTGTTCATATTTTAGCATTTTGATTTTGTAAAGTTCTATGTCTGCATTAACTGTTCTAAGGCATGTTGTTGTGGGCTGTTTAAACCGTTCTTGTTAAATGCATTGTTTAACAGCAGGTTCAGCACACAATACCATTTTGAATTATATTCTGACTTTCAATTTAGTTCAATAAAAGCAGTTCAGTTACAGTTCTGCTAATATTTTATATTTTAGTTAATGCGCTTTGAGTGAAATACTTTACTTTGAAGTGCTAACATGTTTAAGATCATTAAAGGTGGTACAGTAGATGCAGCATAGAATGTTTTTCTTTACCAAGCAGACATAGAAATGAATTCCTGTGCTCTTTGATTCAAGTCTAGAAGTGGGAGGGGGGGGGGGGCTTGAATGAAGAGGAGCTACTGAGTATGCAGAGGCTCCATGGTAGCACATAATACAAGGAAGAAAGAAATGGAATGAAACATGTGTATTGTATGTGAATTGAAGAAATGTAGCAATATTTGAAGAATACATCAGCAAAGTGTGAGGAAAGTTGAAAAATCTTTTCAAAAGTTATTAATTTTTAGAGATTTTGTTCTATCATTGCTGGATTGGAAGGAAGACTTCAACATTTTGTGGTGTAATGGGTGAGCAATGATATGTGAAGAAAATATAAAGAAAATTCAACATATTTGCACTGAAAGAACACCATTATACCATTATTCTCCTCTTGGTTTCATGAATCTTCACTGCTCTCCCCTATCTCCATGATTCTCCAACATTCAACTCCTTCCTCTTCCTCTTCCCGTCTATTTCATCTTTCCCCTTCTAACGATGTCCGAACATCTTACTTGATTCTCACACTATTCTTCCTTACCACTCTCTGTGTTCCTTTCTCTACTGTCTCCACTAGTGCAACTTCAGCTTCCAGCCCATTACTGTCTCCCACTCTTCACTTTTTGCCCTCCTCACAACCCCCATATGTCGCTTCCCTCTTCGTTTCTCCTCTTTCTAAGCTCTTCTTCCAAACTACGATCCGGTTAAGGACTACATACACATGGTGTCACCGCAAATCTTTCTTCCTAATTAACTTCACCATGCAAACCTTCAAACAACACATAACCGAGCTCTACGGGGAGCAAACTCAACGATCTTCTCGCCTACTTCAACGGAACCTAGTCAAACAATCTAAACTCTCCAATCATCTCACCTTTCTGAAAAGATGCCGAGATCACAGTATCATCCCTCCTGGTCTACAGCTGAAATCAACCGTACAAACTCCACGTGCTCGACGTATTCTTCACCAAGCCGGCCTCTCCCTCACCAGAGAACGCATTGCCCATACTCGACAAGAACTTCACACAATCGATCAACAAATCAACACCTCACAAACACACTTGTCACAAACACTACATCCTGCCGACCTCCAGAAGATACAGACCTTCAACTCTCACACAGCAAGGACCACATTTCTTCGCACCAGAGAGAAGAAGATACGGAAGTTCAACACACTACATAACAGCCATACCCATACATACACACGAGACAAGCCGCCCGCCGCCCGCAACACCGTTGTCAATTTAAGCCAGCACAACCTCACACAAGCCGAACACAACGTGTTATCCCTTGGACTTAACTTTGCAACACCACCCAGGAAGATTCCTTTCACAGAAATCATACAACAAACGGAACCCAAGCTCAGATACCTGAACAAAGCCGCAGCCGACAACATTCGACTCCTTGTTACTCAAGCTCTCTCCACAGCCAAGCCACCGCAGCCCAACCTCAACAAAGAAGAACGAACAGCGGTGAAGACTCTACAAAGCAACGCATCCATCCATATCATTCAGGCAGACAAAGGCAACGCCACGGTCGTCATGGACAAAACACAATACGAACAAAAGATACAAGACATCCTTCACACCCCCACATACACCGAACTGAAACGTGACCCGACTCCTGCCACCGAGAGGAAACTCAACGCCAAGCTCCTCGAACTTCATCGATCAAATGCCCTTCCTCAACAGCTTTATTTCAGACTCCGTGCCTCCTCCAGCAGATGTCCCATCCTCTTCGGGCAACCCAAAATTCACAAGCCATCAGTGCCTCTCCGCCCCATCATTTCTACACGAGGTTCCCCTTGCTACGAAACAGCCAAACACCTGTCAGACATTCTACAGCCACTCGTTGGCAACACAAAACACCACATTAACAATTCCAAACACTTCATTGACATTCTCTCTCAAACTACTATCAACCCTACAGACACCCTCGTCAGCTTTGATGTAGAATCACTCTTCACCAGCGTTCCTGTAAACGAAGCCTGTGACATCATCAAACAACGTCTCACCGATGACCCTTCTCTTTCTTCCAGAACACAACTCACACCACAACAGATACATGACCTCCTCCTCACATGTCTCAATTTTACCTCCTTCCGATGGAGGGACACACACTACAAACAGCAACAAGGCGCAGCCATGGGCTCCCCCCTCTCACCGATCATTGCCAACATTTACATGGAACATTTCGAAAGTCACGCACTAGCCACGGCACAGCACAAACCTTCACTCTGGCTCCGGTATGTCGACGACATCTTCACCATCTGGCCACACCAAGCAGATCAACTGGACGACTTCCTCACACACCTCAACAAACAACATTCCAACATCTCATTCACAGTGGAAACGGAACACAACCATTCTCTCCCCTTCCTCGATGTTCTCGTCACAAAGACCAACGCTGGCACTTTCTCTCACCAGGTCTACCGCAAACCCACTCACACAGACAGATATCTTCACTACCGCTCCTTCCATCATCCAGCAGTCCGTCAATCAGTACCGAACGCTCTCGTCCGACGTGCTCATCAAATCAGCGACAAAGAACATCTTCGACAAGAACTCGAACACATCACAGACACACTCACCACTATCAACCAATACCCCAAGCACAAAATCAACACTCAAGCACCTTCTCATCCCAACCAAGCAGCCAAGGAACAGCCCATCACAACTGTAAATCTTCCCTACCTCGGCGCTACCTCGCACAAACTACAACGCATCTTCAAGTCTGCCAACATCCAGGTCCGTCATACATCTTCCAACAAACTTCACAATTCATTGCACTCAGACAAAGACAAGCACTCCAGACACAAACAACCAGGTGTCTACCGTATCTCATGCGAATGCGGCAAAGTCTACATAGGTGAAACAGGGAGATCGCTAGAGACCAGACTGAAAGAACACAAAACATGCTACAGACGTTCGGAATGGGAAAAGTCAGCCATCGTGAAACACGCTCAACAGTCGGAACATCGCATCAACTGGGAAGACAGCAAACTCATCACATCCATCAAAAACTGGAACACACGACGCATCAGAGAAGCCATAGAAATTCACACACACGACACTGTTACACAGGATACTGGACTCCACATCAACAACATCTGGCTTCCTCTCATCAACAAACAATCAAACAGCAACAATGACAACAACAACACACTCTCTCCACAGCACATTCCCCCCTCTACTTCTTCCTCTCATAACTCTTCCCCCACCTCTTCACAACAGCGCCCACGACGTCAACCGCGCCTTCCACTCACGACCACACCTATCGCTGGTTCCAGAAGACGCCCTCACCGACACAATTCATTCACACCACCGGCGTCCACCCCATCTACTAACCCGGACTCCAATCTCCGGCCAAGACCTACTAACAGCCAAGTTAGCCCTCACAGAAGTACTCCGCCACTAACACACTCCAAGAACAATAGAACGCATCAACGACCACAACACTCCACCAACAGCCGACGCTCAGCCCGCCTGCGAGCCCGCCTCGACCGACCTCTTCCATCTAGGTCCGCATTCCCCATATATAGCCCGCCTCCTCTCAGATCACGCTTCACTTCTGACGAAGGACAGTCAACCTGCCCGAAACGTCAAGTTCCTCGGTTCTCCTAGTTATTCTTATAACTAGACTTCTTGCTCTACTTTCACTAGCTGTGTACCTTTACTCAGTATTTCATTTCTCTTTCCTCTCTCTCTCTTTCTTACACTTTTGTCTGTTTCTACACTACTTATCTTTTCTTTTCTTTCTGTTCTGTTCTCTTCTTGTCTTCTTTTCTTTTTATTTCTTCCTTCCATACAACCCAACGGTCCTTTTCAGGACCACTAGTTTTAATTTACACATTTCCTTACAGGTTATTTCTCTTGTCTTCTCTCCGCAGGTCTACACTTTAATCTTATTTTAATTTCTCATTTTTGCATTTCTCCCACAGGAACCTTTTCAGGATTTAACTGTCATCAATTTCCTCTCCATTTATTTTTTCTTTTCCGCAGCAGCAATTAATTCTAGGATCTACACTAGCTCCCTCCAATTTACGTCTTGAATTTCAATTTGTTCTTTTCTTCTTCTTCTTTTCATTGCCCCCCCCCCTCTCTCTCTCTCTCTCCCTTCTCTCCGCATATTCTCACCTCTCCTCTACTTACCCCTCCTTATTTCTGTTAATCGTCCTTTCTCCATTCATTCGCATTCCATAGCCACACTGTTCGCCGACTTCGTTCTCCTCTTGGTTTCATGAATCTTCACTGCTCTCCCCTATCTCCATGATTCTCCAACATTCAACTCCTTCCTCTTCCTCTTCCCTTCTATTTCATCTTTCCCCTTCTAACGATGTCCGAACATCTTACTTGATTCTCACACTATTCTTCCTTACCACTCTCTGTGTTCCTTTCTCTATTGTCTCCACTAGTGCAACTTCAACTTCCAGCCCATTACTGTCTCCCACTCTTCACTTTTTGCCCTCCTCACAACCCCCATATGTCGCTTCCCTCTTCGTTTCTCCTCTTTCTAAGCTCTTCTTCCAAACTACGATCCGGTTAAGGACTACATACACATGGTGTCACCGCAAATCTTTCTTCCTTACCATTATACCACTTTCACAAAGCAGGGAGAACAATATTACCCCAAACATGGATGTACAGTACAGTACAATCATATGTCAGTAGCAACTCAAGTGAATATACTTTTCATTCTAAGGAAAAATGAAATTATGTGGAATTCTCTTTTTATTTTCTTTACAGTACACTGTTGTACATTTATATAATGATGTCACAAACTGTCGTCTCTATCCAGCAATGGCTGCATCAAAACTTTACCTAATTTGTTTTACTTTTCAACAGATTGTCGGATTTTCTACTTCATTGATGCACACGTTCTTCTAACATTTACTCATTCCCCTTTTATAGTCAATCCCATAGCCTTATGATATGATATATATCCGGCCAGGGTCATAGCATGTAGCTAGGACAATCGTAAAGAGCAACGGGAAATTGCTCGCGATAAGATTTTGGAGTATCGATGCATGTTTGTGGAACAAATACTTCACCCTTATATAGATAAGATAGAAATGTGACAATAAGTGTGCTGAACCTTACTTTTTTTTCTTTTTCTTTTTTTAAAGATAAGGGCATGTAATGTTATACTCATTTCATGCATGGGGAGACACACTGCCTAGAGAATGTGGTTTGATAGCTAGAACTTCAGCTAGGCATGTCTGATGGGTATGTAGGAGAGAGAAAAATGAAGTACAAAATATGATCTTCATTCAGAGACATATGAAGTCTTTCCTTTATGGTCAAAGGTCTGAACTTCATGTGAATACGTTCAAAATGAAAAACAATATGCTGACATACTTTTAGGGCAATCCATGGAGAAGAAGGAGCCATTTCAGTCAATTGCCTTCTGGGGGGCATTTCATGGAGCATTTTGGTCAGATATTTTTCTGACGAACTGTTATAAGCTACTGAAAATCCTTGCATCTGATTGGCTGAGGGCAGATTTGTTGGACAAACTTGTTGGACAAAACGCTTTATGAAATGCCCCCTGGGTATACAATCACTGTTTTATGGGAAAGGGGGGGGGGGGACTTTCAGTGATTAGTGTTTTGGTGTGAATATTGCGATCTTTGAGCATCCAAATATTCACTCAAATTTGCCTTGAGATGACATAAGGTTTCAGGATGGCAAATGTTACATTTCAAACTATAAACTGTGTCAAAAAACCCCAACATATTTCACTCATTTATTCTATACCAGTGGCGGATCCAGAGGGGGGCGCAAGAGGCGCACGCCCCCCCCCCTTATTTATCGTTAAAAACAAAGGAAATAAAAAGAAAAAAATGAAATTAAACCTGGAAGTGGCACCCCCTTTACAGAATTCCTGGATCCGCCCAGGGCTGTATACCCTTATACTTTTGGGATGCCACATACAAGTGTATAGCAACTTAAAGGGATCATATAATTTTGGGTGAGACCTAACTTCAGGTTTTTAACAGTTTTTGGTTAAAGATACTGAGAAACCTCTTATGAAAGGGTAAAGAACATTCAATTCCAAGAGGAATTCAATGTTTATTTGATGAAAATTGGTTATGAAATGGCTGAAATGTTCAAAACAGAGCGATCCTAATAAAAGGTGGGATGCAGCTTTTATTACAATTGCTTTGTTTTATATTTTTTGGATGTCTCAGCCATTCCAAAATGATTTTCATCAAATAAACTTTGAATTCCTCGTAGAATGGTATGCTCTGTACTATTTCATAAGTGGTCTCTTGGTATCTTGCAAAAAGTTAAAAGCCCAGTCCTCATCTTCACCAGTACTATACCAACCTTTAAGTGAAGTGAGGTGATAAAGGTGGGACGCTATCGTTCTCTTTTTTTCCCTTCAGTGGCCATCATGTACGTGATCGCAAACTGAGGTGAGATCTATCCGGACACTGATTGTCTTCATCACTGCTTACTGTAGATACTATACACATACAGTACAAACCTTGTATGAATGTATCCTACCATGTGTGATAATGCTTGCCATCAACAAAATGGTATGACCTGATCAAGCCAACACCATAATAATCTGCCTGCTAAGTGCCACACTGTATGCTTGCAAGGACTGGAACGCCGGGGCTTTTCATTGTTACTGCTTCATAGGAATCCATTATTGTGTAGCAGATATTCATCACGAGGCTCGCTGTAATGTAATAATCTCCTGTATACACTGCTCATATTATATAAAATAAAAATAAAAAAATCGCAAAAGGGTGTATAAAAAGAGCAAGCCAACCCACCAGTATACAATACCTGTCAATGCTTATTTACATTGTATGTAGCACATGGAGAAATCCGGTAGATTTGTAAAGGCTATGACTTCCCGCAGCAAACGTTTGCAGTACATTATGTATTTTACAGAGAAAGACAGAAAATATTTATATCTTCATCTGATTCACATCATTCAAGCTTCTATGCCAGCTAATCTCCATTTCATGAACTCTATGACAAATTCGTCTAAACATATATATGCAAAGTAGTGTAAAAAAAACCCCCCAAAAACTAGAAAAGCACTCAGAGAGCACAGACCTCCGCCAAGCCAACAACTCATTTTCACAAAATACGTTATGTATGCATGCGGTTTCCCAATATAGAAGCCTCCTGTTTACATCATCAGCAGAGCATGCACTTAAGTGCATGTAAAACCTCCAGTACATGCACCTAGAACTCCCAAGTTCATCGACCTTATAAGCCAAAATAACTTTTTGAGCTATTTTGCAAACAGACAAACCAACGCTGATGATCACTTAGCCTCCTCCTTCCTTGGTGGAGGTAATAATGCTTCCTATGGGTTGGCATTGCAAGAAACATCTACCCCCTGGTACAATGTAGTTGCTAAAAAGGGATGCATACTCTGACATATTTAAGAGAAATGAAGCCTGTGTTCTTTTGTATGCTTTGCTTCCATTTAAACTAGATACTGCTGCAGTGATCACACTACCAGATGTAGACATCAGTCTAAGGATCATGTTAAGATATCAACTGTCATCTACCTATGTTTCAATTCACAAAATGAGCAAATAAAGCAGGTACTGTAAAACACAATATTTTTATACCCCCGCCAAACGAAGTTTGAAGGGGGTATATAGGAATCAGCAGACGGTCGGGCGGTCGGGCGGTCGGTCGGGCGGTCGGTCGGGCGGTCGGTCGGGCGGTCGGGCGGGCGGGCGGTCGGTCGGGCGGTCGGTTGGGCGGTCGGTCGGTCGGGCGGGCGGTCAGTCCGTTGCAAATCTTGCGTCGCGAACTACTTCCTCAGTTTTCAACCGATTCCCATAAAACTTGGCACAGATGTGTGCCTTGGGTTGTAGATGTGCAAGACGTAATTTTTGACAGTACCCAAAAGTACGTTGCCATGGTAACGGCATATTATGGGCAAAAATGGGTACAAATCTTGCGTCACGAACTCCTCCCACAGTTTTTGATCAATTTTTATGAAATTAGGCACAGATGTTCATCTGAATATGTTAATGTGCAAGACACATATTACCGCAGTGGCAAAAAGTGCGTTGCCATGGTAACGGCATGTTATTGGTAAAATATAGGGCAAAATGCTTCATGGCAAAACTGCTTCATCAGTGTTCTTCCAATTCTCATGGAATTCATATTGAATGTTTGTCTTAGGATATAGGTCAGCATGACACATTTCTTGACAGTGACAAAAAGTATGTTGCCGTGGTAACAGCTCACATATTATGAGCCAAAATGATGGAAAATTTTGTGTTGCAAACTACTTCCTCAGTTTTTGCCCAATTTCCATGAAACTTGGTACAGATGTGTGCCTTTGGTTGTAGATGTGCAAGACGCATTTTTCGACAGTACCCGAAAGTACGTTGCCATGGTAACGGCATATTAATGACAGAAGATCAAGGAAAGATCTTGCGGATTTAACTACTTCCTCAGTTTTTTGACCAAAGCTTACGAAATGTTGTTTGGCGGGGGCATAACCAGTCGCTGTAGCGACATTTCTAGTTGTGTCATGAAATTTTTTGCAAATTGGAGCTGACGGCCCTTTTTCGCGGCATGAAATTTTCGCAAGTTGACTCTTAAACATTCAGTGCATATAGCGTAGACAAGAACTTTCGCGTACATTTTAATTTCACGAATCTTGGCTCTCACGAAATTTGCAAAATTAAAATGCGCGCAAAAAGTCATCATTTTACAGTACACCCTGTGTACAAGTTGACTTTTATACCTTAATTGAACAGGTTCAATGTATCGTCAAAACTGGACATGCTGGTACATTGTAACATTGGAAAATTAATGGGATTTTTAAATTTCCCATGCTTTCACTTAGTTCTACTAGTAATACAATATATTGTGACACACATGCTTTTGAGGTGATATGACATTATTGTTCCAAGTCTCCATTTGACCTGCACACAATTCTTCAATAGAAGTTCTTTTTTTTTTCAATGAAAGTATACTGGATAGAATAGATACCTGTATAGTATCTGATGTCTAGGTTAAAAAGTTATGGAGTATCAATTATTTTAGAGGTGAAGGGGTTATATGTGCCAAGTCATTAACTAAAATATGATTTGAAATCAAAGAGGGTCACCGTGGCATAGTGGATAAGACACTTGACTTTCTATCAAAGGTCCCGAGTTCAAATCCCATCCAGTGGCTATGTCCTTGGACAAGATGCTTAATAACCATAAATGTCCTTTGCAACCCAGTTATGTGAATGGGTTTCTGGCAATGCTGGGGTACTAGTAGCAATAGCAGGGCCCTCGCTGGTAGAGTAGTGGCAACACTGAGGAGGCTACCCTGGGTAAAGAAGGCCTTCAGTATATTCTAAGCAGATGATGACATCAACCCTTATCTTATTTTCATGGCATGTGTTGTTGGAATAGATATCACTATTCCACAAAAATCTGAACATGTTCACTATTTTTTTTTTCTTCATCTTGTGTCTGTGGTAATGAAACTTGTTTCCTTTTCTTTGCTTGCTTTTTCTCAAGTGATTATAAGCCAACTTGCCCATGAATTTGCTTTGCACTCTCTCACCTTCATGATACAAAAAACCTCAAATGTAAAGCATCCTTATGTCAATGCCATTAATTGATGGAACTACCAGTTTAAATTTCAATGTTTTGAAATCCATGGCACTCATATAATGCAACCCTCTGTGCCAATGTTCAGGCTCATGTATGCAACAAAATAAAATACTTTGCAGAATTCGTAATCTATACAGTTGTGGTCTACATCCTTTGCACTAGGAAAAAGGGGCAAACATAGTCATCAGATAACATTTTAAAGCTTTACTAGTTGTAAAAATCTGATCACTGGCAGCAATTTGCCATAGTAAAGACGTATATATGAAGATTTAACTCTGTGACCTTGTTGCATAACAGTGCCTCATTTTATGTTCTGCACCAACATCATTTCTGTGTTTGTCATGGTGTATTTCATGAAGTGCTTACTTTTTTTTTTCATAGATTTTGGCTTGGAATTAAAGAGGCATTAATTCCACTGACCTTTTAAAATGTTGTTGTTCTGTATTGATGTGTAACATTTTAATCCGGTGAATAAAATTAGATTGGATGCTGCACATTCTGAACTTGAATTATGAGGAATTATCTTTTCAGCTGACACAAATGTGCTCCCATAAAAAATGTTCAAAAGTCTGTAATGTCAATTTTTCAAGACCTTCTCCTTACAGCTGAACCCCTTCAGTTTGTATTCTATGGCTTCTGCCTCATGTCACAGGAGTATTTAAACACACATGTGTTTGTGGGCAAGTGTCAAAAAGGCTTTCTAATCACATGATATCAAAATTAATAACTTTCATGTCTTCACATTCAGTTACCACATCATTTGTTTTCATGTGATATTATGCCACAGTGCTCATGTGAACCCCCAGCTAAAAAAAAAAGAAAAAAGAAAAGAAAAAAAGAAAGAAATGAGAAGATCTGAATGCAAAGTGAAAAAAAAAAATCTGCTCCCTTTGGGGTACCCCCAAAATATTCACAAATTCTCTTTCTAGAACCAGAAGTGATAAAGCAAAGTCAATACTATGAGCTAACCTAGTACATTGATGACTGTAGTTTTGAGTTTATTTATTGCAGATCCAGGGGTGCCCCCCCCCCCCCCTTGGAGCATTGGGGTGGGGTGGGGGGATCCGAATGCAGGCTTAAATTGTACATTTCCATCTTCTTCTCAAAAACAACATGATGGATTTTCCCCAACCTTGCCAGGTAGCATTCCTAGGGGGATAGGATCTCAATTTGTTTGAATGGGCACCATGTTTCCCATATGGGCCCCAAGAAACCCAAACCACCCATATTGAAAAATTACCTTCTCTAGAGTCAGAAGTGTTCAAGCTTTTTTATTTCAAAACTGCATAGTCAAACCGAGGAGGTTCAAGAGATGGAGTAAGAATAGTGTTATTTCCTTTGATCCTATGTTTAATGCCGCCACTCAGAAAAATCTGAAGTATGTGCTAAACTGGAGCTGCCCCCACAGATAGGAAGACAATTGATTTATGTGGCATCGTATCGTGACTAGTCACTCTCTAAGGAAGATTATGTCTTTACATGGTAATTACTTTTCGCCATCCCTTCTTATAAAACATAATCGGTACATATCAGAAACGGACACGGGGACGTGCGAATAAAGACTGCGCAAACATTGATGAAATAAAGATCAAAACTACTCGACTTTACATGACTTTGCACTAATCTAACATATATAAATGAATAAAGATCTATACCTGAAGATTATGCCAATTCAGTTTCATTTGTCAGAAGTGATTGGAAAGATTATAAAATTGGCTTTTCAGTGAGGGTACAGTTTTAAATATTTTTCACAACACACAGACATATGGCGTACAGATACTAGGGTGAGACCCTTGGGTCTCTTGTTTAGTTTATTAGTGAAAAAAACAAGTCAATTTCTTTTGTGTGTGTTTGAGGCTTGTGAAAAAGCATGCTAGGTGTGTAAAGCCTGAGAAAGACCCCAGAAGCATAACTGTCAAGCCTGATGCTTGAGACTTTAAGAGTAATTTAAGTTTTTGTTGATGTTGCATGTTTTGTGTTGTTCATGCATTTTTTTTCTGGCTTGAAATCTGAATTAAAAAAAAAAAAAAATGGTGTTTCCATTTTATTGAACCATTACAGTTTGTTGATTTATGCAATGTTTTCACTAAATTATAACTGTGAGTGTTTTTTTTTTGGTTATGTTGTTGCAAATATTATTTTCAGTTTTTAAATTTTATTTTTTTGTTGTTCTGTATACATCTGCTTTGCTTACAGCATTGATCTCCTCATGACTGAATGCATCATAGGTGGTTTCTCATGGAAAAAAAAAAATGATTCTCTTCTATGAGAAATTTACACATTGATGTAACTTGCTATCTTGATTGATGCTGACAAATCTCGGTTCAATCAATGACTCCTCTGTGTGATTTCAAGGAATTTTTGTAATACAATTCAACTTCACAAGTGAATCAAAAGATACCATCCCACTCCATCTGCGTTAATGTTGCATACATTGTACGTATGTACACATATCAGCAGTCCATTCTCTCCTGGCATTTTTGGTACATGTACATTGTATCAATGAACGTACATGTACATACATCAATGAACGTAAAGCTATTTCATAAAAGTGGTTTTGATCCAACAGTAGCTCTTAAAGATAATATAAAGTTTTGGTACCTCAAAAGTTTCCCTGAATTTCCTTGTCTTAGTTTGTGTTTCAGGTGAAAGTACCTTTCATATAACTAACACTGTGAGACTTACTCGCCCCAAAGTGCTCTCATGTCTTAGTAATCATGCAATAATGGTTTCGTACCAGAGCCGCCGCCATACGGCGGCGAGGTAGTACACGTATTGTACGAAACCATTATTGCATGACAACTGCGACCAGCAGCGTGCAGCCCCATATACGCATAGCTAACTGTGACCAGCAACCCCATACGCATAGTTAAATGGGGCTTCGCATTGTAGCATTCAGCATCATGACAGATTTAGTATCGCGGGTAAATATCAACTTAAAATCCAAAAATTTCTTCAATTTGAAGACTTACCAGTTAAGTTGAAGTATTGAAAACAGGCTTCGGGCAACGTTTGGTTTTGCCAATAGTCCCTTTCTGTTCGAATTGATGACTGAATGTGACTCGGTCGAGAGGACCTTGGGAGAGCTACACTGAATTGATGGCCAGCGCATGCGCACACAAACATCTTATCCGTTCATGGATTTGAAATTTGTGCGCATGTGATGTGTGCCAATGCGCTGGCCGTAGTATTCAGTGTATGTAGCTCTCCCAAGGTCCTCTCGACCGAGTCAAATTCAGTCATCAATTCGAACAGAAAGGGACTATTGGCAGAACCAAACGTTGCCCGAAGCCTGTTTTCAATACTTCAACTTAATTGGTAACTCTTCAAATTGAAGAAATTTTTGGATTTTAAGTTGATATTTACCCGCGATACTAAATCTTTCATGATCCTGAATACTACAATGCGAAGCCCCATTACGCTATGCGTATGGGGCTGCTGGTCGCAGTTAATTGCATGATTACTAAGAGCGTGTTTCTACTGAGAGCACCTCGCCTCCCTCGCATCGCCACAAATTTTGTCCAATACAGCACCTCGTATTTTACGACCACTCGAGCTGTTTCTACTGAGCGATAAAATATGCGGTGATGCAAAGGTGACGTGCAAATGCGGTGATTGCAGAAGTCGGGTATTTTTAGGTCACAGATCGGGTCACGTGCGCACTGCCGGCATGCCGTATGGGAAGGTAAACAACACGAAGATGGCACCAACCAGAGACAACATGTTTCTTCTAGCGTACCTACCTACATTTACTCATATCAGCCTTATGCACGGGGAGCAGTTGGTAATACAGGGGGCATACTTTCAGGATGTCATCCCTTCCTTTTCCTGAAGTGTTCAGCCTATCAGCCTTATAAAAGCGTTCCCTCAAGTACTTTAGCTTGTTCCTGATCGCCGCCTGGACAGTCTTCTTGTTTCTCTCTGTTAATACGAGCCCTGCCCACTTTGCTACTGCCTCGGCTATTTTTTGATAAGCCACGGTATTTCTCTTCGTCTTCCCATCCAATATACCCTGAACTAACATATCCTGCCACTGACTGATGAGAAATCTTTGGAGATCGAGGGTCCAGTTGAGATTTTCTCCAGGCTGCGACATACTAATGTAGTACTCTCGCGATTCGAGACGATATAAAATGAAATAACGTGGTGTAAAATCAAAGTATGTGATGAGGGCTCAGTAGTGCAATAATAGGCTGTTAATCACGCGAACAATAGACGATGAATGCCACAATGCCTACACCTACACACGTACACAAGCGAGTTGGTACAAAGCATGATGCGAAAACGGTCGCTGTGTGTACACACCTATTTTGTACACCTGTGTCGGAGGAGTGTGTGCGATGAACCGATTGAAAAGCGCGGGGAGAAATTCTAGACGTACGGTACACCACGAATTTCGCTACCCGGTGTGTTTCTACTGAGAATCGTCCCTCGCGTCACCACGCATCGACCACCTCAGAAGGTGGACGACGGAGCACCTCACATCAGCGCGCATGGGCCACTACCCGATCTGTTTCTACTGAGGAAAAATTTGAGGTGTCACCACGCATCGGCTGGCATCACCTCAAATTTTCGTCGCTCAGTAGAAACACGCTCTAAGACATGAGAGCACTTTGGGGCGAGTAAGTCTCACAGTGTTAGTTTAATATGAAAGGTACTTTAACCTAAAACACAAACTAAGACAAGGAAATTCAGGGAAACTTTTGAGGTACCAAAACTTTATATTATCTTTAAATGTGTTAGTCTGGCAGTAAAGGATCACAGGCTATATCACTGGCATTCTTTATATCTTGAAATATCAGTTTGAGTCTACTTATAAATGCAGTGTTACATGGAAGTATGCTCAAAGTATGTACATGGAAATCTACATTGTAATGTATGTGTAATATTTCGAATGTGTGCATTATTTCCTTTGTGATATATTGCTTTTCCTTCTCTCCACAGCTTTCCAAGTCTCGAGGAACTTGTATTCCACATGCTCAGCCATGGCAATGGGACAATCTCAGTTGGAACGTTCTTCGACGTGAGACTTACTCTTCCTAATTCTTCACATTCTTTCATCAATATGCTCTGTAGAGTGTTGCCACCACCATACTCTACCAGAGTTCATGGTGGCTTGTAGTAGAAGCGTGAGCTTTGTAAATAGTTGTCATACCAAAGGAGCCATTTAAGTACCTGGTATGCTGAGAGTCTGTGGAGCTGATGCCCTTTTAACACAACATGGCCAGAATGTTACTGAAGGAAAAAAGATTAGCATAGAAAAGATTGATGATCACCGTTAAAACCAAGATTGACAGAATTGATGCTTCTGTTAATTGACTACTGTGATAGCCACTTTCTCCCTGATCTGTTGTAATCTTCAAAAGTCATCAGGTGTAAATTGTGCTTGTCATGCAAGATTGTGTGTGGAAATGCATAAAAATTTCTACTTATAGAGGAAAAGTTCACCCAAATAAATCTGTTTTTAGTGAATGCAGCAATATTGGTGGAATCTGTCAGTGAAAGTTTGAGGAGAATCAGACAATCTATTGAAAAGTTATGCATTGTTAATTCAAAGTTTCTTAGCAGCTGTTGCTGGATGAGAAGACTGCTGCAGTTTGTTACTTCACATATGAAGAGTGACATACAAGTAAAGAAACTAAAAGATCACTCACATTGCCTCTTTCAGAAAGCTAGGGGAATAGTATTACCTTCAACGTATGTCAGTAACAAGTTGAGGGAAAATGCTTTTCATTCAAAAAAAAAAAAAAAATGAAACTGTCTGAATTCTCTGTGTGAATCTTATTGCTTTACATATCACAAACTGTAGTTGTATTGTCATCCAGCGATGGGGACATTGAAACTCTAAAAATTCATAACTTTGAGTGGATTGACTGATTTCTCTCAAACTTAACACTGATGTGTTCTGCTAATGTTGCTGCATTTACTCAATTCACATACCTGTACCATACTATTTGGGTTAACTCCTGCTCTATAAACCCCTTATTGTGCATTGGATTTTGTTTGTCGCTTATCTCGCACACAGGAGCACTTTCTTCAGCAATAATTGGCACAGATGTCTAGAAATTAATTGTCAATGAATAGAGATTAACTAATCCTTTTAATCCCTGTGATGTCACCATGGCCTTCCTGTTGCATTGAGGCACTCTTTAAAGAACAAGTCCACCTTCATATACAATAAAGGATTGAGAGAATGCAGTAATATTAGGAGAGCACATCAGTGAAAGTTTGAGGAAAATCGGACAATCCGTTTAAAAGTTAGGACTTTTTAAAGTATCTGAGCAGTCACTTCTGGATGAGAAGACTACTACAGTGTACGATGTCACTGATGTGTTCTACTAATATTGCTGCATTCACTAAACCCACATGTCTATGAAGGTGAACTTGTCCTTTAATATGTGAATGGTCTTTACAGAATACTAATCTACAACTAGGTTGAAATGGAATGGCTTTTATAGTGAATGGTGATGAAAAAGCATGGGAAGTGATGCTTCGTATTATTAAAGGACAAGTTCACCTTCATAAACATAAGGACTGAGAGAATGCAGCAATATTGGTAGAACACATCAGTGAAAGTTTGAGGAAAATTCGACAGTCGATGCAAAAGTTATGAATTTTTAAAATTTTTGTGTTGGAACTGCTGGATGAGGAGACTACTAAGGCCTGTGATGTCATATGAGTACAACAGTATAAAGAAAATATGAAGAAAATTCAACATTCAAATGTTCAAAAATGAATTCAAAAATGAATTCAAATTCATTTCTTCAAAATATGAAGAAAATTCAACATTCAAATGTTCAAAAATGAATTCAAAAATGAATTCAAATTCATTCAAAAATGAATTCAAATTCCTTTTTTTTTGCATAATAAAAGAGCACTTGACTTGCCTCTTTCTAAAGCCAATGAGAATAATATTACCCATATTATGTCAGTAACGAGTCAAGGGAATGTGTACTTTTTTCAAAAGATGAAATTTTGTGAAATTCTCTTTATAGTTTCCTTATATTGTTGTACGCACGTGACATCATACACTGCAGTAATCTTCTCATCCAGCGGTGACTTCACAAAAACTTTAAAAATTCATAACTTTTGAACGGATTGCCCGATTTTCTTCAAACTTTCAATGATGTGTTCTACTATATTGCTATATTCTCTCAATCCTTATGTTAATGAAGGTGAACTTGTCCTTTAAAGTGCCTGGTAACGTAAAGAAGTAAAAGCTGGTTCTCATGTTGAAAAAGATTCATAATATGCACAGATACTTGTATGAACACAGTCTAATAACAATCTTTGTACTCATAGGACTCTTAGATTGAAGAAAGCAGCTACAACACATAGAGATTGAATATAAAATTGTTTATTTTGCTGTGTACTACAGGGTATTGTATATACACATACACTTTGTCATTGTTGTCTCACCAGTACACATGCATGGACATTAAAGAGTTGCATGTCATTCACCACATACATGTAAACTTAAAATCATTAAGTATTCATTCCAAATTTTGTTGTGATAGCAGTTTTCATAACACATCATTTGATTTTTTTCCAAGGCCTTAGCATCAAAAGGACTAACCCTCAATGACCCAAGGCTCAAGGAGTCCATGGACAAATTTCGAGAAAAGCACCTTCCTCTCTTTCCAGACCGAATTGGTGACAAGAACCTCACACAGGATGAGTTTAAAGAGTAAGTCAATCTATTTTTCTACAGCATTAAAGGTACAGTTTACCTTTGGGAGCAGTAATTTCATTTTTTTCCCCGAGATATCACATTTAATGCATATGTTTAGGAAAGTTATGTAAACAAAACATTCTGTACCATGTAAATTTTTTTAGATAAAGCCTAAAATATAAGGAGATTTAACTATTTTTTTCAATAAACCATAACTGTAAATGGTTTAATCTACATTATGTAGAAACATTTTGTATTATAACTATTGTTCATATTTTGTATATTTGATAATACTTAACATTAATTATACTGATGCAATTTTTTTACATTGGTTGTTTCTATTTCTAATTCACATTTTAGAACTATTTTAAAGCACTAAAGCTGGGTTTTTGTTTCATCTGCAAATAGTAAATGATGCCTTTAACTAGAGCATTTACACGTACACATACCATTGACTTAATTTATGAGTTACCGGTACTGTAGTAATCATGAGTAAACAAGATGCAGTTACCGGTAAGTACAATCTAGAAAAATGCTGATGAATGAAAGATGGAACTTCAACTAGGCAGTCTCTCTATTAAAGATGCCTTAAAGTTTTTCCTGTGTGCCAGTGGTTCAAATCAATTGGGAACAGCATAAAGTGTTCCACGTACAGTAGTGTGGAGAACTATGAATCTATGAAACGGTGTTGTAGACCTACATGTACATGTAGTCCCAAAGTGCAATGTAGTTTTTTTTTTTTCCAATTGACTCAAACTTTAAGGTTTATTCTGACTGTAGGTTCATTCGTACGGATGCTGATCATTGGTGATAGCTAGTCAGCAATGATAAGAGCTGTGAATACCCTTTACATTATGATGGCCGTCCATATGACAATCAATTGTAAAGATTTAACTTTTAAGAGAGAATCTCACTCAATGATTAAACCACAGAATTGGAAGAAATACACACACACACATACAGCACTAGTGATAAATTGGATAATGTGCAACAGTACAGTAGTGTACTGCATGCATGTGCACTGTATTTACATTATAGAGGTATTAGAACAAGAAGCTAAGGGGGTGCCGGGTTCATGGAGAGGTCATGCTAACTTTCAAGTTCATGGATTATTGTGTCATCATGACTACGACTCGTAGACAGAGTGTAAACCATAATTATAAAAAATCTTTTACTTCAATCTTCAACTTGTCTTAAGGATGGCTACCTTCCAAAGCCATCTATACAGGGCTAAAACTACAAGCTAATTGTTAAAGATAATATAAAGTTTTGGTACCTCAAAAGTTTCCCTGAATTTCCTTGTCTTAGTTTGTGTTTCAGATTAAAGTACCTTTCATATAACTAACACTGTGAGACTTACTCGCCCCAAAGTGCTCTATGTCTGAGTAATCATGCAATAATGGTTTCGTACCAGAGGCGCCGCCGTACGGCAGTGAGGTAGTACACGTATTGTACGAAACCATTATTGCATGATAACTGCGACCAGCAGCGTGCAGCCCCATATGCATAGCTAACTGCGACCAGCAGCCCAATACGCATAGCGTAATGGGGCTTCGCATTGTAGCATTCAGGATCATGACAGATTTAGTATCGCGGGTAAATATCAACTTAAAATTCAAAAATTTCTTCAATTCAAAGACTTACCAGTTAAGGTGAAGTATTGAAAACAGTCTTCGGGCAACGTTTGGTTCTGCCAATAGTCCCTTTCTCTTCGAATTGATGACTGAATGTGACTCGGTCGAGAGGACCTTGGGAGAGCTACATACACTGAATACTACGGCCAGCGCATGCGCACACAAACATCTTATCCGTTCATGGATTTGAAATTTGTGCGCATGTGATGTGCATGCGCTGGCCGTAGTATTCAGTGTATGTAGCTCTCCCAAGGTCCTCTCGACCGAGTCACATTCAGTCATCAATTCGAACAGAAAGGGACTATTGGCAGAACCAAACGTTGCCCGAAGCCTGTTTTCAATACTTAAACTTAACTGGTATGTCTTCAAACTGAAGAAATTTTTGGATTTAAGTTGATATTTACCCGCGATACTAAATCTGTCATGATCCTGAATGCTACAATGCGAAGCCCCATTACACTATGTGTATGGGGCTGCTGGTCGCAGTTAATTGCATGATTACTAAGACATGAGAGCACTTTGGGGCGAGTAAGTCTCACAGTGTTAGTTATATGAAAGGTACTTTAACCTGAAACACAAACTAAGACAAGGAAATTCAGGGAAACTTTTGAGGTACCAAAAGTTTATATTATCTTTAAAGTTAAAAAACTTTGAACTAATCTTTGATATTAGCCAGGTCCTATGGACGTAAACTACTGTACCTCCTGGTATGTGTCTGTCCTAGGTGCATCACAGACAACATTGTCCTTATTGGCCGGGCTCTTCAAAACAAGTTCATCATACCAGATTTCCCAGACTTTGCGGCTGTCATCCAAGAGACATATGAAGAGCAGATCAACAACACTGATGGAGAGGTAAGTGTGTTGGTTATATATCGCACGTACCAAAATGAAACTTTGTCTGTGGTTTCTTTTCTTTCTTTTCTGTATTATACCCGTCAAGCCCGTCATCTGTGGCTTGATACTGTATCTGTTTATTGTACTTTACTGTTCATTGCCAGTATTTAAGGCTTACTGACTACTTTTATTTGAGCCCCGTATGGTAATTATAAAGTCATTCATTTAATTTGCAGAATTATCAAAAGACTGTAAATTGCTAGATTTATAGCTGACCCTCAAATTGGCCACATATTTTAGGGGATTAAAATTATGCTCTTGTGATTTACAGAATGGAGATGTCGATCCTACCTCCTTTTTGAAAGAGCTTAAAGGGATGGTACAGTATTGGGGGAGATGAGAATTGGGCTTCTAACTTTTTGCGAGATACCTAGAAAACACTTATGAAATAGTACAGAGGATACCATTTTAAGAGAAATTCAAAGTTTATTTGATGAAAATTGGGTTTGGAATGACTGAAACATCCAAAAACAAAGTAAAACAAAGCGATCGTAATAAAGTGTGGGTCCCACACTTATCAGAATCACTCTGTTTTGGATATCTCAGCCATTTCTAGACCAATTTTCATCAAATAAACGTTGAATTCCTCATGGAATTACATGCTCTTTCACATTTCATAAGGGCTTTCTCATTATCTCACCAAAAAATGTTAGAAACCTGAAATTAGGTCTCAACCAAAACTATACGATCCCTGTAAAACCTCCTGTATTTGTTTCATTAAATCTCATGCTTTTCTCTATCAAAACTGTCTTTTCTAATTCTTCTTGCTTATGAGGCAGCAGCATCTAAGTAATGTCCCTCAATTGTTGTAGCCAAGTTACAGTCTGTGGAGTAGGGTGTGTCAGGTCCATGTTGTCAGGAGGTCGGAGATCAGGGCACTCACTCAAGATGTGTTGAGCAGTCTGTTCTGGTGCACCACACTGGCAAGCTGCTGATGGGCGTAGCCCCCAACGATGCATGGCTGCATTGAAACGCCCAACTCCCGTTCGGATCCGATTTAGAGACACCCACTCACTCCTTGGGAGGTTTGCTCCTGGGGGGACAGATGTATCGGGCGTGACAACGAGTTGGGCAGGTCGTTGGGTGTCTTCCCAGCTTGTTCTCCATGTCTGACAGATGTTGAAGTCTGATCCTCTCAGCGTTGCTGCATGGCGGGAGAAAGGGCGGCGAGACTTCAGTCGCTGATGCCGCTGACCCAGAGTTACAGAGCCCTCAACTACGTCGTGGAGGAGGTCGTCCGGGTTGCTGGAGGCCTTGCTTACCAGCCTATGTGTGTGATGTTCTCGGCGCATGGGGGCAGGAGCGATGCCTGAGAGAACAGGTAGGAATTCTGTTGGTGTAGGCCGGAGACATCCTGTTATTAATCTCATGGTGTCATTCAGAACTGAGTCAAGTTTCTTGGTGTGAGAGCTCCTACACCACGCAGGGGAGGCGTATTCCGCGGCACTGTATACCAGTGCTAGCGCACTAGTGCGGAGAGTGGTTGCACTGGCACCCCATTTTGAGCCTGCAAGTCGGTGAAGGAGGTTGTTCCTTGAAGACACTTTTGCACTTATGGCCTTGAGTTGTTCCTTGTAGGTCAGCTGCCTATCCAACTTCACTCCAAGGTAGGTTGGTGTAGCATTGTATGGAAGAGGTGTTCCATCAAGAATGACACTGAGTTGCCGATTAGCCTCCTTGGTGTTCAGGTGGAAGGCTGTTACCGTTGTCTTGGACATGCTAATCTTGAGTCTCCAGATCCTGAAGTACTTCGCGATTTGCGACATATCTGCAGTGAGGGTATTCTCTACATTTGACCAGGCTCTGTCAGAGTGAAGAAGGGCAAGGTCATCTGCATAGCCATACTGTCGTGAGGTTGTGAAGGGGATGTCACTGATGTATATGTTGAAGAGCAAGGGGGATAGTACAGAGCCTTGAGGAACTCCATTCCGCAGTTGGCGTGGTCTGCTGGACTGTCCATCACTAGTCTTCAGAACGAACCTCCTGTTGGCTAGAATGTTGCAGAGGAACCTCACCATGTGGCGATCAGGGATTGTCTTTAATAATTTCAGAGTCAGACCCTGGTGCCACACAGTGTCGTAGGCTGCAGTGAGGTCGACAAAGATGGCGCCTGCTTTGTGATTCTTCTCAAAGCTGTCTTCGATGTCATTGGTCTGCTTGACAATTTGGTGGACTGTACTCCGACCATGGCGGAAGCCCGCTTGTTCATCTGGTAATTGTGGGTCAACCACAGGTTCTATCCTCGCCAGAAGGAGACGTTCCAGAAGCTTGTAAGGGACACAGAGAAGGGAGATTGGTCTGTAGCTCTTGGGGTCATCAACTGGTTTGTTTGGTTTTGGGAGAGCAATTACAGTGGCTTTCCTCCATATCTTAGGGATGACTTGGTTGGTGAAACAGCAAGAATAGAAATCTGTTAACCACTTCTGACATTTGACCCCGCAATGAATAAGGAATTCTGGTGGGATGTTGTCCGGACCTTGGGCCTTTCCACTCCTAAGTAGGGCTAAAGCATTAGCTAACTCCTCCTGAGAGAAGGGGGCCGACAACCATCCATCCACTCCCGGGGCCTGCCATAGGTTGGTAGTCTCCTGTTTCACAGATCGAGTGTGGGCCTTGTCACAGTCCTTGAATCGCCCATTGCTAACAAGTTGTTCCGCGATGGAGTTGGCTGACACAGGACATGTTCTAGGTTTGGTACTGTTTCCAGTGAGGCGTTTGAGAGTCTTCCAAGTAACTCTGCTAGAGTGAGTGAAGTCTATCCCTTGCACGGTTTCTTCCCAACGTTTACGACGCTTCCTGTCTAGACAATCAGTCAGTTGTGAGGCTTTGGTGGAAGCCAAGTCTCCAGGTTCAGATCGCAAGAACTGGTTGTAGATAGCATCACATTCTTCGTCCCAGGTGGGGATGTAGTGTCGGCGAAAACCGCGCGGGATGGAATTCGTTGCTGCCTTGATAAGTATATCGCAGAAGTCTGAGTAGGCTTGGTCGGTGCCACGGGGAGTTGGTGGAGGGAGATTGCATACGGCTTCATCTACCAAGTCGGAGAATTTTTTCCAGTCGGCCTTGCGGAAATTCCAACGCTTAACAGGCTTCGTTGTGACTGGTCGGACTGGGTTTACTGGTATGAGCAGTGATGGCCTGTGTTGTGACTTGGGAAAGGGGTCTAAGATAATCCGGTGAGGTGATGGGCCTTGAAAGTTGACAAAGGCTAAGTCAGGATTTGACGTTGTATTCCATCTGCAAGAGTGGAAGCTGTCTGGCTGTTTTGGGTCAAACAGTAATTGGACACCAGCTGTTGAAGACCAATCTTCTAGTGCAAAACCATCTGGATTAGTGGATGAGTAGCCCCATGAAGTACTGTGACTGTTGAAATCTCCAGCATAGATGCAAGGAGCACTGAAGATAGGAAGGGTATTTGGCTGAAGTCGAAATGAGGGTGGCTTGTAGATATTTATAATGGTAACCTCTTCAACTAACGTTGCCGTCCACTCCACTGGTGAGTCTGATGGACATGAAACCAATGCTTTCCAACTGTGAGTACTCTTGACAAAAGTTGCAATCCCATGAATTTCACTTACTGTATGTGCGGCCAGAGTGAAACCAGGGATATTGAGATAAGAGCTGTCCTTAGCATGAGTTTCCTGTAGAAGAACTACTGTTGCTTTATGTGTCTGAAGTAACTGTTCAATAACGTTGATCTTGGCTTTGGTTAGGCCTTCTACGTTTAGTTGCAGCACGGAGACGCCTTCCTGTATGACATCAAAAGATGCTTGCCCTGATAACTTTGTGTCAGCTTCAGGATGTGGACTTGAAGGATTCATCTTATTTGGAGCTTTACTGTTGCTGCTGCTGTCTCAGATTGTTGTCATTCGCCTGATAAATCAGTCACGTGATCGATCAGTTGCCCCGGGCCCACCACAAGGAGGTTGACAACACGGACCCACAAACACTATTCAGTGCTACTCAATATTCGTGTGTATCGCCTCGAAGGCTATTTATAGCTGAAAGTTCTAAAGGAGAAAAAAAATTGGACGTGTCCTTTAGCTTTTGTGACGTCACAATAATGAATTGCGTCAAATCTGGCTGCTTACGGGTGCTTTGTGTGCGTTGCTGAAAGTTAGCTGCGATGACTGAAGGGGATGACGTCACAACGAGGTTTGTTGGTAGTACGCCTTGTTCCTTAGTAAAGCTGCGTTGACTGCACTGTAAATGGTGACGTCACACTGAGGATTGTTGACTGGTACGCGATACTATTACTAAAGTTGATATCTATAGTGACGTCATAGTAGGCTGAAATCCTTGCGTAGGACTATTTGCGCGTCTACTTAGCGTATTTTTGTTTATATTTGTTATTGTTGGACGCTAAGTTTATTATACTTCTTCGACAAAAACGACCAGAAACGAAGAAAAAACCCGGAAAAACTCGCAAACACTCAAGTTACGCAACACATACCAGACATCCGCGGAATCAGCGTGATGAGTGCAATCCAGGCATATGAAAAAGTTTCTCTGGTGAGGCAAAAAGGCGCTGAAATCAGAGCATAAGATGGAGCTCCGCTCCGGCACGTCCGTCCTCCAGCACAACACAACACGCTGAGGATCTTTTCTAATAAAGCGAGACCTCCTTTTAACATTGATCTTTTCTAATGAAGCAATGTTAAAAGGAGGTCTCGCCCTTGTATGCTAGGGATGTTACTGTGTGACACACACAGTGCATCAGAAGACTTTATTATCATTAGTGGTAGTAAAAGTAGTACTGGTAGTAGTAGTAGAAGAAGAAGTAGTAGTATATTAATATAGAAGTAATAGTAGTAGTAAAAGTATTCTTCTTATTCTTCTTCTTCTTCTTCTTATTATTATTATTACCTCCGCCAAGGGAGGAGGTTATGTGTTCGTTACTGTTGGTTTGTTTGTTCGTTCGTTTGTTAGTTAGTTAGTTTGTCCGTGTGCAAAATAACTCAAAAAGTAGTGAGTGGATTGGGATGAAACTTGCAGGAAAGGTTGAGAATGACACAAGTAACAAACGATTAACTTTTGGTAGTGATCCGAGAATTTTGGGGGAATTTATGAAGGATTTTTGATAATTTGGCAGGTAGGGTCAATGAACTTGTGAGTTCAGGCTGCGCGTATTTGAGGTTTGCCTGCGCGCACTAAAGTGCATGCTCTAGTTTCTGCTGGGGTGAGGCGTGCCGTGCAGCCGAGGGTTTATGACGTAACAAAGGCTTCTATATTGGGAAATCAGGCGACTTTCAGCACACAATGCTATAAGTACGTAGGGGTCTATGGATGGAAATCACTGATATCTCTATGGAAGAACAAGATCAGTGGTGAAAATAATTTGCATGCTTGGTGGAGGTCTGCGCTCTCAGAGTGCTTCTCTAGTTATTATTATTATTATTAGTAGTAGTAGTAGTAGTAGTAGTAGCAGTAGTAGTAGTAGTAGTAGTAGTAGTAGCAGCAGCAGCAGCAGCAGCAGCAGCAGCAGCAGCAGCAGCAGCAGCAGCAGCAGCAGTAGTAGTAGTAGTTGTTGTTGTTGTTGCAGAAGTAGTAGTAGTAGTGGTGGTGGTGTTGATGGTGGTGATGGTGGTGGTAGTGGTGATGGTGGTAATGGTGGTGGTGGTGGTGTATGCATGCTGAGACAGGATGCATCATGGCTATGTTTGCCTGTTCCCATCTCATTCCCATACTCAGCTGGCAGACTACATACCCCAGCTTGCCCGCCAGGACCCCAATGCCTGGGGAGTGAGTGTCTGCACGGTGGACGGCCAACGGTGCTCCTTCGGCAACACCGATGTCCCCTTTTCTTTCCAGTCATGTAGCAAGGCACCCTGCTATGCCCTGGCCTCCACACTCATGGGTGCCGACTACGTGCACAGACACATTGGATTTGAACCCAGTGGGCAGCCTTTCAACGCTCTTTTCCTCAACAACAATAGTAAGTTTCTGATGCACTGTTTATTCTAGCAAAGTCAAGATCGAATATAGTCCATTGAAAATGTGAATACCCTTTTAAAGTACTCTTGGTAGTTTGAGCAGAAAAATTTGTCCTTTTTATTAAAGTTAGATTCTGTCCTAGAATTGCTATTCTGCTGTTCAAAACATGATAGAGACGTAGAGCTTTAATGTATTCATGCATATATCACACTGGAATGGGTTTATTTGTAGCTCCTAGTGATCATTCAACTAAATGTGTCACTACATTCAATTCATATAAATGATTTGAACGTAACTTGTATGTGGGAAGTAAGTAATGAAAGATATACTGTATAAGCTGTCTTATTTCCGTGAATTTTGCGAATCACTGTTGGTCCGCGAATTTAACAATGCACAAAAATGTGGCCATGAGGTAGGATTATAGTGCACTTACAATATCCATTTGTGAAAATAACATCTCGCAAAAATGTTTGTGACCTCCTCATTCACAAAAATATCTGTATGCAAAAATAACAGCTTGTACAGTAATAGAAGGTGCAGTTAATAGTGCAAGATGAAGGTGAAGAATAATTTTATTTACACTGCATCGGTATCAAACTGAAGAGGCATTTTGTCTTAAGTCATCGTAGTTCAATTCCTATTCTTTTGACTGTCAATAAATGATTGTTTTGATTGTGTCAAACATGCAAATGGGATCTATATACATTCAAAGGTTGTCTCTAAAATCACAGGTGAAGTCAATGATCAAAGGCTGTTGGTATTAATTTGGAACTTCCCCTTAAATGAAGCCTTTGAAAACATGTGATAAACTGTGACCCTTGGCCCCCTGTTTGAAGTGGTCACCTGCTATTTTACTGTATACGCTGTTATCTTCGTGTTCAGATATTTTCGCGAATAATGAGGTCATAGACATTTTCGCGAGATGTTCTTTTCGCCGACGCTTACTTTAATGCTCTATTAACACAGGGCATGGAGTCATTTTCATGTGTTGTTAAATTCACGATCCAACTGTGATTTGCGAAATTCTCGAAAATTAAACCCTTGCGAAAATAACAGCTTATACAGTACCCAGATCACTGGTGACAGTCATATTCATAGCCACAATGTGAGTTCATTCTTATACAATGTGCCAATGTTACCATGAACATCCAGATGATTAAGGGGAAAACCCTTCTTGCAGACTTTCCCAACTTCCAGAATATCTCTATCCTGAGTTATGAAGTTGACAACCTTGCTCTGAATAACGGCCATTAAACTTCAGATTTTTTTTTTTTTTAACTTTTGAACTTTAGAACTTTTCAGACCAATATTATCCTTGGTTTGGCAACAGAGATTAAACCAAAGATTGGTTTCTCATCTGTTTTCTTTCAGTGAATGGCATATTTATAGTGCCAAACATGAAGTGGAGCAAGTTAATATTATTACTGCATTAGAACACTACAGATGTGCTGAACCGAATTCTTGTTTAAACCATCTGACATAATCAAGTTTTGTTTTGTTTTGTTTTGTTTTGTTTTTTCAATGAGAGCTTCTCTGCAGTAAGAACTACCAACAGAATCATATTATTCAATAAGATGCCCAGTTTTCTCTTTTGAAGACTCTGTTGCGGGATGTCATTTCAATTTAGCACATCTTGACCTCGTGTTTATTGGAAAGGAGTAATTACAATGTATCTTTTATCGTTGAGTGTGCATTTTTCATAGAGATCTTCATTCTATTCTGTGTCTTCAATTACAGATAAGCCCCACAATCCTATGCTGAATTCTGGTGCCATTGTGACAGCCTCCTTGTTAAAGGTAACTGCAATGATCTTGAAGAAAATAAATCTCTTGTTGGAGATGTTGACATTAATATTTCCTCTGCCTGTTGTGTTTAGCTATTGGTACATGACACCAATAAGGCTGCCGGGGTACTCACAAACTATACTGTGAAACATGATATATTCGCAGCATGAACATGTCGCAAATTGGAGCCGACGGCCTTTCTCGCAGCATGAAATTTTCGTGACTTGCCACTGGCATCCAAAGCATATTGTGTAGGCAAGAACTTTAGCGTGCATTTTGATTTCGCGAATGTTGCTGCTCGCGAAATTTGCGAAATTAAAATGCCCATGAACATTCCTCATTTTACAGTACTATGCAATGTGTCATGATATTCAGGAACACATCTTGTAAATGAAATTCTTCTTTTTGTTGCATTGTTAGGATTTATTTAACCACTATTGAATATTGCATATTGATTTGATCTCTGACACTTTCAATCCCCAAATATAATGTTAAGGAAAAAAAATCTTTGTCAGTATCTGATGTTTCCTCACTATGTTTTTACCTGGTGTTCAATGGGCACAGCCTGAGATGAACCCAGCCGACAGATTTGACTTCATCATGTCCAAGTTCAAGGAAGCTGCGGCAGGAGAATATATCGGCTTCAGCAATGCCACGTAAGTATTCTATCATAGAGTGAAATCAGCCAAAGTTGAAAAATGAGTGAGGTTCAGGTTTACGTGAAAAGCCAAATACATTTTTTTTTTTTTAGGTAAGAAACAAAATCTTTGATTACAAAGAATCTTGTATTGCATACAGTCAAACCTGCCTTAGCGGCCACCTGTCTATAGCGACCACCTGTATTTAGCGGCCACTGAAAAATCCCCCGGAGAGAAAAGCCATGTTAAAGACCCTGTGTATACGGGCCACCTCTCTAACGTGGCCAGCGGCCACAAATTTTGTTTCTCGCGGTAGATTTTAACCTGTCTATAGCAGCCACAGACCCGATGGAACCGTAGCCGAGCCGGTAATTCAGAGTGTTTTTTCTGCTTTGTAGCCATGCCCGTCATTCATGAGCAACGTTCAGTGATCGCCACCGCTGCATTCATCACTCATTCAGTCGTAGAGTTAAGCTTTCTTCACGACTGTACACATGCTACTGTGCAACAACTTCATAAACACCTGCATTGTTACATGAAACGCACTTAGGCATACGTACACACAAACATGTACATGCAAGTACTTATAAATGTATACAACGATGATACATGTACATGTAGGCAATGCACACAGAATTGGATTACCTGTCTATAGTGGCCACCTTTCTATAATGGCCACTTTTTTTTGTCTCCCTTGGGTGGTCGCTATAGACAGGTTTGACTGTATCATCTGCATGGTGGATTTACAGAAATGATACAAAAAAAAAAAAAAAATCCTATGTACAATTGATATGGTAAGTGGATGAAGCAAATCCCATGTATGTGTGTGCATGTGTGTGCTTGTGACTAGTACATTCCATGCAAGTTCTATAATATACACACATTTACATATCCACTCTTCCCTAACACACTGCGTGTACCCCCCCACACACACACACACATCAGAGAATGCAGCACAACACACACACAAATGCGCGCACACACACACACACACACACAAAACCCCCAAAACGCACAAACAAATCTCTGTCACCACCACACACAGCCACGTATACATGGGCAGTGGTCGTCGGAAGAAAAAAAAAATGCAAGTCTATTTTGCGTAAAAACACATATCTTTCTTTGTTTCTTAAAGGGATAGTTTTATAGTCACTGTGGTTCCGAAATTGAAATTTTCTCCAAACCTCATTTTAATTGTATATTCTTATGATAAACTGCACAGATATGACATTTCAAACTATTTGGTACCTTAATTTTTTTTCCTTCTAGGCAATGTATAGGCTAAAGTTGTATACTGTAAAAGTGGAAATTTTCGCGCATTTCGCACAACCACAAACTAGCGTGAAAATAAAAGACTTGCCATACATTCCTGTGCGTGATGTCTTGATTCCGCGGAATTATAAACACTTGAAACTCTTCTGACCAGGCCAAGCGCGAAAATTAGTCACGCGAAAATATCCACTTTTACAGTAAATGAATTCTTAATTGAGTTCTATGATCGATTAAATAACAATCTTTTTTGAAGTATTTATGATAGATAATTGCTGTTAATTGGCATAATTGACAACATTATTTGACACAAAACTAATACTGAAATCTATTGAGAATTACAAAATGTTTGTAAACCGTGTAGATTTTCTTTACAACAGTTCATTTGAATTCCAGCATAAAACGCTGGCCGCGGTCTTTAAATTAATTGTTGTGTATTAATATTTCATCCATTTCTGAGTGGATTTTTCTCAAACAAAGATTTGAAACACATGCACAGAGACATCAACGTTAATGTTTAAAGAAACATATTGAGGCAATAATTTTTTTTTCTCATGTCTAATTTCACAATGAGTCCAAGTTATTCATACACTGAAGAGCAGTACAAAATGAAAATGAGTCAAAATCAAAGAAACAGTCCAATTGGATGTTTTTATCCAAAGATAGAAATTGTATATTAAAGTTATTCAATGTATAAATGTGTAAAATTATGTAAATTTCATATACTTTGTTCTTAAAGTCATCCCAGTGCCCCATTGGAAATCAACATTCGTTCCCTGCAGGGCTACTCTGATGGGTTTTGTAAAATCAAAAATAGATAAATAAGTACCAATTTGTTACTAAGTTGTTTTACGCAAACTTTAAAAAAATGTAAATTAAAGTAGACATGTTAATAAAAACAAACTTGAATGCACATAGTTAACAAATAATGCTATTAAATGATATTGCACAAAAATAAAAACAAACTTTAATACACATCATTAACAAATAATGCTATTAAATGATATTGCACAAAAAATAAAAACAAACTTGAAAACACTTCATTAACAAATAATGCTATTGATATTGCGCAAAAAATAAAAACAAACTTGAATACACATGAACAAATAATGCTATTAAATGATATTGCACAAAAAGTGAAAACAAACTTAAATACACATGAACAAATAATGCTATTAAATGATATTGCATAAAAATAAAAACAAACTTGAATACACATCGTTAACAAATAATGCTATTAAATGATATTGCACAAAAAATTAAAACAAACTTGAATACACATGAACAAATAATGCTATTAGGCCAAGTAAAAAAAGAAACCAGTTTCTCGTCCTTGCGCGCATCGATTTTGGCCGCCGCATCAATTTTTTTACTATTTACTATTTTCAAAATGGCGCTGAAAATACCAAGAAATTCATAATTCTCGTCCCAGCCCGCTCCCCGTCCGCATCGATTTTCATTTGCCGAATCGACTTTTTTGATATTTACTATTTTTTCGGCCGCCGAAAAAAGAAATTGAAAATAATATTCACCTACCAATGGTGATGTCTCATCTCTAATTACGCCTTGCGTCCTCTACTTAGCTGCATATACAGCTGTAGCTTCTGTAGTGCGTATGTAATAACGCATGCATTTCACACTGCTCCACAAAGCAGTCGAACTGTAGTTGGATGGACGGGCCACGGGCGGGCCTGGGCTGTGATGTACAGCGCACTCGGTACGTCGTGAACGCGATAGCGGCAACATTTTTGCGAACAATCGCTGATATTCCACGCGTATTTCGCGCATTGTTCGTATTTTTCCCCGTTTCTCATATTTTAGGCGGATGAAGTGTACTGTACAAATGCTTGTGAGGATTGTATGGAGTTTGTATACATTTTCCTGTCATTGTGACTATGTGCATGTGCGTGCAGTGTCGGAAGGTACGGTAATGCAGTGGCCGTGCCGCACCGTTTATTGGCAAAGTGTGCGTGTCTGTAGCTGTGTAGAGGCCCGTACACTCTGCTCTGTAACGTTGCATCTGACGGCGATGTATTGTTATATTTTGAAGATGAAATGAATGCGCTTTTCCAGCAAATGTATAATTATTAAATGGGTGTACCTACAAAATAAATAACTTTTCCACGGATTCTGGTTTGTCTCGTATTTCTGCGAGATACTTTTCTTTACGATGTAAATTCACGGACACGGCCGGGAGTCGTATCATCTGTAGTGTGGTATACTAATCATTCATCATCCAAATGATGAGTGATTATCAAATGTCTTTTTAGAACATGAAGAAACATCTTTAAATGTTTAATGCTATAATGCCATATCATTATCATTTTGACATCCATCTGCAATTGTACAAGCCAGTTTCCAGTTGAATGTGCTACAATTGTACGAAGAAATGCAGATACATACCAGCTGTGTGGACACAAAAAGTCACAAACACCAATGATAAATAAAGCAGTGTTTTGAATATCATGGAATTTATTTCAGTCGTACATTTGTTGAAAGACATGTTTTACACCTGTTTCAATTAATAGCGCAATACATCAGAATTGCAAGTACTCTGGTATCAGAAATGCCATTACAACAGTAAATACCAGTTTTAAGATGGTCATTTTCCTTTGACATCTTTAGTGGAAAGAAAAAGCAAATGTATTTCTGCATGCATGAAGTTTCATTTCAAGTATGGTACATATATATATTTGTTTGAAAATGCACAGAGTGCAGGCAAGACATACACTTGGGACCTGGTCTCTCATAACACAGCTACCAGAGTGATATTTCATTTCATAAATTGGATATAGAAAATAGTAAAACCCTCTCTCGTTACCTTTCTCAGAATTACCGGACGAGAAACACATATTACTTTCATTTTGACAATCCTCGAAAAAATAGTAAGATATCAAATAGTAAGGACCTCCCTCATCGCCTTGCTCAAAAAACCCGGACGAGAAACTACTTTATTTTTTTACTTGGCCTTAAATGATATTGCATAAAGATAAAAACAAACACGAATACACTTTGTTAACAAATAATGCTAATGCACATGCTTATTCCGTTAGATTTAATACAAGAGCTGATTGTATTCTGACTTGCTTAAAGCAATATAAGTTACAAACATAAAATGGAAATATAGTTTTTATCTATTTGACATGAACATATTCATGTCAATCTATTTAGATAAGTATTAAGTATAAATAAGAAGAACACAAGAAAAAGTTCGAATTTCACTCATTCATTTATTTGAGTCTGATACTGACGAACGAACATAAATTTGCACAGCCGAAATGAAACTTAACTTCATTGCACATCCTGTTTGCAATTCAGCTATTGCAGGGAATGGAAAGTTACGCAGTAATAAAAAAGACCAACCAAACCAAAAATATGTAGCATTAATCTAATGTCTTTCATGTGAACACTTATTTGACATTCCCTGCTGCTCGTCCCTCCATTTGTGCCCCTTCCAACTGAATGCACAATTGCGCTCTCCGATACATGTCGGCTACAGACGGAATGATGACGCCCCTGTGTACATCTCTCAGAGCCGCTGCCTCACATTCACGCAATACAGGCAGAGTCTGCGCGAATGGCGGTTGGTACATGACCGACTTCACAGACTCTCAGAGAAAGAAGTCAAGGGGCATTTAGGTCGGGGGAACGAGGGGGGGACTCGACTGCATGCCCCAGCACCACCACTCTACCTGGAAAAAGTTCTCGCAGTCTTTCCCGAGCAGCTAGCGTCTAGTGTGCCAGGCAACCGTCTTGGAACCACCAGATGTTGTGCAGTTCAACTCCAAGTCTGCCGCCTTCAGGGAGGACGTAGTCATTGATCATATCCACTCACATTCTCCCGTTCATGTTCCCTTGAAGAATTGCAGCCCAATCAAGTGTCCGTCACTTGTGAGTCTGCACCAACAGTGCAGTGTGTCATGCACGTCATTTCTGACATCAGCGCTAAAGTTGGCTGGCGGGTATGGGTACTCCACGTACTCCCGGACATTCTGGCTGTTGACCTGTCCATTCAGGGGAAAGTTGACCTTGTCACCAATGAGGAATCGCCTCTCGTCCTGAATAAAAGATTAAATACATGGACAAACAATTGTGTGATGTAAAAATGACTGATATTAGCAGAATTTACTTTGATTTTAATACTTAGATTGATATTCACAGAAAAGAGAATCAAAAACATCACCCTCAGAATGAGATGTACCACCAATTTCAAGTCAGCCCTATTGACACTTTGCCAGTTAAAGTTATGACACCATTAAACATTTTAACATTGACTCTTACGGGCAATGGCGTACAAGGAAGGGGGCTGTAACAATGTTGCGTAACATATACAAAACACTTGGACGAAGGGCGCCTGCAAAGAAGTATGACCAGACCCCCCCCCCCCCCCTCGTAGGGTTCACTTGGAAGAAATATTCGGGAGAGAGGTGACAAGTCTTCCCCGAAAACTGGGTCCCATACTCTCATAATACGTACGCTCATGTAACTAATACTGAATACCAGGACACATACAAGGAAAGATTAAGTGTCAAAAACATACCTGAGAAAACCACCTGCAGAGAGCAACCCGGCATTTTCATGGTGTCCTGCAACAAGACCGTGCCTCCTCTGGATCCTATAGGGATGAAATTGATGTCGTGGATGAGACGGGAAAACGATGATCTAGATATGCCCAGGTTGTTTGTTGTTTCTCCTCTTTCTCTGTGTGGGTCATCCTCAATGCTCTGCCGAAACTCGGCGATTCTGGCATCCGGACGGATGTTTCTCGAACATCCCGAGTTATCATGGCACAAACTGGTTACGTGCTCCTCGTATTTGCGATAGTTCTTTAGGATGGTGCTCTTGGAAGGCCAACAGGGCACAACTTTCATTGCTACAGTGCCGTGGCAGGCAAACACAGAGCCCATAACCCATCCAAAGGTTTTATTGATATCTAATATATGGTCAGCTTATAAGCGAAAACCAGTCGGCGACTGGTCACGGACTGGTCGCCGACACTAATAATCTAATCGTTAGTTGGTTAGTTGGTTATCAGTCACGGCCCGATTAAGAGGCCCGTCCTTAGGTTTTATAGATATCTAAAGCTTTGGTCACGCATAAACAAAAACCAGTCGCCAACTGGTCATCGACTACTATCAATCGAATCGTTAGTCGGTCGTCAGTCGCGGAAGGCGATTATGGGGGCGATAAGCCTCCGTAGGTTTTATTGATATCTAAAGCTTTGGTCACACAAAAAAAAACCAGTCGTTGACTTTGGTCACACATTAGCGAAAACCAGTTGCAGACTGGTCGTCGACTACTGATGATCTGATCGGTAGCTGGTTGTCAGTGGATGCAGGTTTATTGAAGTCGGCAGAGGTTGACATGCTCAGGTGACTGGTTGCTCGAGTGTTTTGTTCGGGTTATTCTTTTCGCAGATGTTGACATGTGTATGCGCATGTAACAATATACATGTATACATATGTGCTGTGTATTTTTATGTGTGTCCGTGTGTGTATGTACATCAATGTATGGGTGTGTGTAAGGGTGTCTGTGTTTGACTATGTGTGTTGCGTGATTTTTTAGATGTTTTTTGAAGAGGAGGCGGAAACGTTGAAGAGTGGGTGGTTGAGGAGAGTGTAAGGTAATAGATTCCACAGTTTGGGAACAGAATGCTGCATTCGCATACGTTTTGAAATAATGATGTCTTGTGTAGCAGCCCCTTTTTTATGACATACCCCTTGACATGTCTATTCTACTATATCTCACGATAGGTTCCTGTCAGAGAAGAAAAGTGGTGCCAGGAACTTTGCCCTTTCATACCTTCTGCAGGACTACAACTGTTACCCCTCAGGGGCTGACCCCCTGGATGTTCTAGACCTCTACTTCCAGGTAAGAAGGAAAAGTGTTTGGGGGATGGGAATGAAGAGAGGGAGAGAGTGAACGAGGGGCAAAAAAGAATGGCACTATGGATATGTTAGCGCGCTCTCCGGAAACGTACCAAACAGTGGCAGATCCAGAGGGGGGCGCAACCGGTGCACGTCCCCTCCCCCGTTATTTAAAAACAAAAGAAATAAACAGAAAAAAAGAAAATGAAACCTGGAAGTGGCACCAGAAATATGAGTTGCGCCCCCCCCCCCCCTTTACAGAATTCCTGGATCCGCCCCTGCCATACCCGTGCCAGAGGAATGCTTGAATGCTTCAAAAGTGTACCATACTGTACTGAACAGCGCCAAAAGTGGACCACTTCCCACTGTGCTATCATAAGCGTACCATACCATGCTATACCATTCCACAAAGTGATCAAATGCAAAGAGGCCCCAAAGTGTACCATACTGTACCATGCCACAGATTGCCTGAATGCGAAGAGGCCCAAAAGTGCACCACATTGTGCTGCAGCTTGTTTGAAAATATAATTGTTAGGGCAAGATCAATGGTCACATAACACTCTACCTCCCACAGTGCTGAACAGGATGGAATAAAAGTTGTATGCCTTATGATTGAAATTCTTTTACACCTTTGATCTCAAAATACTCCTAAACAACTCATCATCCTGGCAAATCTTGTCAGCCAGGTTTCTTGGTAGACCTCTTTCAATGTATTGCCAGCAAATCCCAAATGGTGGAAGATGAATTTTGAGCTCTTTTTAGAACTATGTGTTGGCTTTTAATTTCAGTTCTGTGGCTTTACTAATGTTGAGAGCCCTCTGTTCTTTTGCTGTTCACAGATTTGTTCACTGGAGATAACCTGTCAGTCGGCCAGTATCATTGCAGCCACTCTGGCCAATGGGGGCATCTGTCCGCTGACCGGTAAGAAGGTCTTTGAGTCTGTGGCCGTGCGGGACACCCTCAGCCTCATGCTATCCTGTGGCATGTATGACTTCTCTGGACAGTTTGCCTTCCAGGTGAGTAGGCATGTGGTAGAAAATATTTCATTGCTGGGGCAACAAGACCTCGTATCTACAAAATGTCAAATGTTCGGGAGAGTCAAAAAACATGGCGGCCAAAGCACTATAGCGAATGAGAAAGCCTTTCCTTTGACATGCCACGGTGGGTTCAATTTTGGAGTAAGACAGTTGGGGTTTGGACAGGACATCACTTATCCCATTGTTTGACCATTTATCCAAGAAAGTCATGTTCACCAAAATTTCAGATACAAGGTCATGTCACCCCAGCGACGATTTGTGTCACACCTTACTGGATTAATGACCCAATATCATGAGGAAACATGGATGGTCCGATTGACTTATCTTCATTTGCTGCCCACCGGTATTCATTCAAAATCCACGAACAGCACCCATCAGCCACGTGTCAACGAATGTGTGCATACACGCTAATTGGTAACAGTTGACTCTACAGTATTTTCCCAAAAAAATTACAATCAGATTTTCGCATTGATAACACCCAATGTGATTAAAGTGTCCAAACGCTACTTCAGGGTCTTGAAATATAACATCTTAGCTCTATTTTGCAGAAAACCCCATTCAATTTGGTTAAGCGGTCACAGAGAGATGTGGATTGTTGTAAAGCATATCATGAGTCTGTTTCTTCCAATTTTGGCACTTGGATGCTCTTGGAACTGCATATTAATGTGTAAACACAATAGACATACTTGGAGGGAAGAGATTCCTGACATGCTCTACAAAATTCCTCATTTCTCTTTGACCACTGAAGCAAATCAAATGGGGTTTTCTGTAATATGTGGGCAATGAGATATAGTTTCATATCCTGATATTGTATTAGGATTGATTCACTATTTTTAAAGTTATCATTGCGGATGGTCCCATTGTAATTTTTTTGGGACAAACGGTACATATTCAGCTACCCCGGTATAATCATTGTTCCTCTTAAGCAGTGTTCACATTTATGACACAACAAAAGTAAAATTTGCAAATGATTGACAAATTGCCCTGCATCGACGTAAATAATTACTTAATTGATCAGTTTTTTGTAGTAGTAGCCATGATAAAAAATCATGGGCGTACATGGGCTTATCGACATTGATGCAGGGCAGTTTGTCAATCAGTTGCAATGAAACATCTCGACTGAAGACTTTCATAAATTTGAAAAAGTAAAATCTGCCAGTAGTAAAAGCTCATCAATCCATTGCTCTGAACTCTCTCAGGTTGGAATGCCAGCCAAGTCTGGAGTGTCTGGTGGCATCTTGTTGGTGGTTCCCAACATCATGGGCATCATGCTCTGGGCTCCTCCGCTTGATCGATTTGGCAACAGCTCCAGAGGCATCCAGTTCTGTCAGGTGTGTATGGAAAGCCATGTGTGACCAAGCACAGGTTCACATACAAAGTGTATGGAAAGCCATGTGTGACCAAGCACAGGTTCACATACAAAGTGTATGGAAAGCCATGTGTGACCAAGCACAGGTTCACATACAAAGTGTATGGAAAGCCATGTGTGACCAAGCACAGGTTCACATACAAAGTGTATGGAAAGCCATGTGTGACCAAGCACAGGTTCACATACAATGTATGGATGCTGTACAATTTTATTTGCCTTGCATTATTAAGAACAAAATGACAGTTACATGATTCTTGCTATGCCTGTATTTCACAGAAGACGAAGAAGCAGTTTACTCAAGCATGTCTGTTATGCTCATTGCTTGGCTACAAAATCTGCTTTTTTACTTTGACTTTTTTATTTTCTTCATGTCTGTTCACTATTGACAATATTTTAGTTCATAAATACCATACAATTGTGTAAAAAATGTCATACTTATGCATGGTCATATCTGCAGTTTCTGAATGATACAGAATGATGTTAATGCAGGACTTTGGTAGAATAATTTACTATTTTTGCATAGTTTTGTTGACCGAATATGACATGCTGATTATGTTTTCAATTTTGCAGGATTTAGTTACGCACTTCAACTTCCACAACTACGACAACTTGCGGCATCATTCGGCCAAGAAGATTGACCCGGTCACTCAGCGAACACACAGCCAGGTAATTTAAAGACCTCATACCGGTCACTTTCTGACCATGACCTCATACTGGTCACTTTCTGACCATGACCTCATACCGGTCACTTTCTGACCACATATTGACAAGGGTAAGGGATAGGAGGTCACTAAATATACAGTGTGTCTGATTCAGACACGGTTGATACCTGGATCATCTTACATAGGAATCAGTGTGTAATTTCTGACTGCATGTCTTCATTCTCCTTATTGTAGATAACTGTAAAAATCTCAAACAGCAGTGGTGCTATTTAATATCTGAAACAGTGTGTTGACAATGCTGTGCCAGTGCACAACGCGAGCTCTATTTGATCGTATAGGAAAAACATGGTGCATTAAAATGTATTTCTCTATCTCCAAATTATGATAGTTTTGCAGATTTTCTCTGCAGCTATTACATATTTGGAAAAGAAAATCAAGTTATGAGCTCTGAAAATGCATTGCTAATTGTGAAGTGACAGTTTGTAGTCATGATAAAAATGGATAAATTAGATATGATTACTTTTATATACAATATGCTCTGTCTGTGCCTGCTGCACAGTAACTGCGTATTACTTGGAAATGGACAAGTCAGTGCCCTCCATGCATTGTGTGTGGGTGTGCAAGATCACCTTTAATTCCTTTTCAGGTAGCATAAAATGTATGGTCAGTGTACAGACCTGCCCGCTAGCCACAAAATGTTTAGGTACATTTATATGTGATAGAAAGAATTCAACTTCTATGCTTTTTTATAGCTAATACTCTGTCAAAACACAGCATTACAGACTTTTGTTGATTTGTCATGTGCAATCTACTGGAATTAACATTGTTTTTCAGGGGCCTTCGTGAACTCTACTTTATCTTTTATTCTGATTGGCATAGGGTCATGTTGCATGTTTCTTTGTGAGGTAATATTTGTAGTATAATAATGATAATAATAAGGTTTTATTTACCCAGGGTAGCCTCTTCAGTGATGCCACTGCTCTACCAGAAGGCCCTGCCATTATTATTACCCTAGCGTTGCTAGGTACCCATTTATACACCTGGGTCGAGAGGGACATGGTGGGTAAAACATCTTGTCCAAGGACGTAAGCTCTGGGCAAGAATCGAACC
Organism: Diadema setosum; assembly: GCF_964275005.1. Lineage (NCBI taxonomy): Eukaryota > Metazoa > Echinodermata > Echinoidea > Diadematoida > Diadematidae > Diadema > Diadema setosum. The sequence goes on from NC_092700.1 coordinate 12,124,567, forward strand.
CGGGTCCTCCGATCGGGAGTCGAGAGTCTTATCCACTATGCCACTGCGCCTCCCAAATCCCATATAAGAGTTTGGCCGGAGGACCCAAGATACAGTATCATCCCTTGATAGCAGTCAGACGCTGAGGGTGCCTCCTTTATCTCTAAGCCTTTTTACCTAACAAGGTCTTCTTTTTAGTGACAGTTTCTCCTTGGTTAGGACAAGGTCCCCCTTTCAAGGTAACCCTTATGTCAATACCATGGCTGTGCATCCTTGTATATGAAGAGTTTGTTTGCAAAACCCGATAAGTCCATTTTTGAAGATTTTGAAGTACAGTCTCTGTCATAAAGTACAAAATAATACCTTTTAAGTGAGATATTGGTCACTACATATAAAGGTACATTTTTGAAGTTATGGTCAAAATAAGCAAAAAATTTATTATTATTTTCTTTATTTTTCTTGACCTTTAATCGCAAATATCTCCATTTGGCAAATATGGACTTATCGGTTTTTGCGAACAAACACTTCATATATTTCCAGCAGACTTTTTGCCCGTCCAAGCTCACTGCACACACATACACCATATCTCACCCAGATACTTTGAGTGCAACCCAAAATAAATGATGTGAGAATGTGTTTATGTGTTCTCTCTGTGATCACTAGGCCACCAGGATTATGAAGTTACTCTTTGGTGCCTACAATGGCGATGCCAGCGCACTACGTCAGTACTTCTTACAGGGTATGGACATGGGGGAGTGTGATTATGACAGCCGGACGGCCCTCCACCTCGCGGCTGCCGAAGGTAGGACGAGCCTTTTCTATCTGTCAAAAAGTGTCAGTGGCAATTCACCCCATTGTATTTATCTGTAAAAACAATTCTATTTTGATCACGTTTTTGGATATCTCAGCCATTTCAAGGCCAATTTTCATCAAATAGACGTTGAATCCTTCTTGAAATTATGTGCTCTTTCATATGTTATAAGAGGTTTCTCATCATCTCACCAAAAAATGTTATAAACCTGAATCCTCGCCTCAACCTGTACTCTACATTCCCTTTAAGGCAGTGTGAGCTCTATATGATTGTACTTGAAAAACGTGGAGCACTTTCTCTATCTCCAAACTTGTTACATTTTGGGAAAAGAATTATGAATTTATGAACTCTGAAAATGTATTTCTGTTGTAAAGTGACAATGTTTTAGTCATGATAAAAAGGGAAAAATTACATGTGATTGTTCAGCAAAATCTGTATGCTATAGGGAGGATCGAATGGATGATGTCATTTAAGTTGCTTTTTCATTAATGCAGGTATCTATTTGACTTGATTTGATAGGATTTTGATTTGATTAGAGTCCACCCCAACTAGTAAACTGGATTCTGCATTATCATTGCACATACATTAATCAGGGACCAAGTTGTCTTATGATTGTAGAATATGCAATTCTTTAGTGAATAAATAGTAATGCTAATGCATCAAGCAAATTGGATGGCTGGAGCTGCAGCAAAGCTTGATGCGTTTGCAACCATTATGAAATCTAAATTAAGTTTACACTCTTTTGAAGTGACTTTGATACTTCAAAAGGAGATAGAAGATTGACAGAAAGAGGTTTTTCATGAACTGCTTATGAAATAGTTTTCTTAATAGCTGAATCTCTGACGAGGTTATAAAAAAAGAGAAAAAAAAATTTGTTTGAAACGTTCAGACGATTATATCATCCATCTTGAACCATTTAGTTATGGGTACTCTTATATAATTTCATGGCACATAATTTTCGCGAATTGGAGCCGACGGCCTTTCATGCAGTGGTAAAATAAAGTTATATAGCACCCTGTATTGTACCGTTGGAACAGTGCTGTCTTTTCTTGGAGTCTCGATTAAATGGAGATGACTGTATTACAAAGTGTAGTGACTTAGTGCACCCAATTCATCCCCAGGTCATTTAGAGTGTGCAAGGTTCCTACTAGAGAGATGTGGCGTGAGTCACCAAGCATTGGACAGGTGAGTACAGCTCCCTCTATTGGTGATTATCGAGTAGCATTGTGAGTTTTTAGTAGCACCACTTGTTTCATCACTAGACTCAAGCCCAGGCACTCAGTCCGTCTTCCCTTATACTGCAATACACTCTTGCAGGTGATGGTATAGAAATTTTATTTTGTGTGTTGCATGGTAAAGTCTTACTATGTAGAGTATAATATGTTTCATTGAGTCGGCTCAGAATCACCAAGAAGTACTACAACAAAAAACCTTTCCTTCCCTGACTAAATGATTTCTAAGAACATAATGCTTTTCTTGTGAGTTTAGTGCAAATTCTGAATATTAGCTATTTTATTTGTGACTGTACCTTACTGTCTGTTTCTTGTCAGTATGTAAGTAGTGTCTCCACTCATCAAAAGTCTACTGTATTTGTATCAATTTCATAAAGTTGGAACAAGTGCAATGTGCCTGTGTGTATGCATTTGTAAATTTGTTTTGCAGATGTTCCAACTGTTTGTTTCTCTCCCGCCTGCTCTCCCCCCCCCCCACCCCCGTTTATCATTGTGTATTATCTATCCTATATATTGCCCATTTCTTGTCCACACTTCCAAGAAATGTACGTGTATGTTTGTTTGATTTGACGTTTAATTGAAGTTAAAAGCTCAGTTAAGATCTCTTCACCTGAAGGATGTTGGAAGGACATTCAAGACTCTTGCTGTATTACCAATAGATTTATTAAAATCATTTCATTTTTATTCATTATATGATGGATTTTTACACTCTGTATCTCACATTACTGCTGTGTGAGATCAGCCTCACACTCTGCCATTTTTGCAATGAATATTATGTGGGTAGATATTTTCGAGAATGACGAAAGAATTATACAGATTACATGAATTATTCAAATATTTATCCAAATTTATAAATGTTTAAACTGTAACTATTAAAGGTGCAGCTTTGGAATGGTTTTGAAATTAGCAGTGTTTATTACCATTTGAATCAAATGCTATCATTCCAGTTTTGTAGTCCTCTTTTGAATGTCACATGAATAGTATTCAGAAATTATGTATATCTTAAAGAGCAAACCTTCTCCAAACATATTCCTTTACTCTCCAAGTGCAGAATAATTAGAGAAACACTCGGTGTGAATTTACTAAAATGTCACACAAAATTTTCAAAGGTTATCCATTCTGAAAGATATGTGGGGAAACTTTCTCTTTGAGTATATGAATCTGCATGAATAGAGGTGAAGATCATAAAATGCGTGACTTGCTGTTATATCCATTAATAACAGCTATTTCAAGGAACGCACATTTGTGCTACATTAAATCACTATATAGAGGAAAGCATGAAAGATTGATTGGGATACTGGCTACCAGCATGCCTGTAAATTTTCAAAGAAGAACCTCTATGATTGTATTTAATGTTTGTTGAGTGTACTTGTATTCTAATAACTTTTGTTTATTTTACAGTTGCATATATCATGCTGTGTGTAAAAGTAATAATTCCCTGCTGTTCATAGAATTGGTAATAAGAATTGTAATTTTCATCTCAGTTTGATGAAGTGATGATTGAAGTAGAAAAAAACATGCATCTTTGACTTCAGTGGGTGAAAGTATTTCACAGAGATGGCAACTCTTACTTCTTTGCAGTGTTCGGAACTGTTTTTTAAGCCGAAAATAGTGCAGCTTTCATTATAGAAAATACTGTTTTTACACCAAAAATATGCCTTTTCAGCCCTCAGAAGTGTCTTTTGTTTGTTTGTTTGTTGTTGTTTTTTACAAGGTTAGCATTCATGAATTTGATGCAGCAGCGTCTCAATTATTGGAATATGTGGCTTGTTTACCAGCACTGCTTGTGCATTATCATTTGATGTTTGTGCTCTGAATTATTTCACCTCAGCATGCTTTCCTGCACCGTAGGCCACATGTGAGGAAATTTAATGCATATTAATAGACTTGGGCTCCAAATATCATCTCTATCTTCTTATCCATTGCATGTCGTGGTGAGCATGTTCAACTGGGATTTGAACCTAGCACCTGCCTCTTAAAGATGCCCCACAAATGGTGCCTGGGCACAGACCCCATGAACTGTGCATGGCAGCTACTGTTCCTAGAGTTCAGAGTTTGTCCCTAGTCCTCCACAGTTGGTAGACAAACAAAATCACGAAAACACCCCTGATCGCCTAAATCTGCGTATCAATCAACGTCCGTTCCACAGATAAGTCCTTGAAGAAGCTTAGATAAAAGTGACTCTTTCAATTTAATTGCTTCCATTTCTCTGGCTCCTTCTGTCTTTCTATTTGATAACCTACAGTGAGATCTCCCCCCCCCCCCATCTCTCTTTCTCTTTTGCCTTCTCTCTATCTCTTTGTCTTTCTCTCCCTACCCCTACTTTTTGGTCAGAAGTTAAGTTGTCCGTTGTTATCACAAAAGTATATTAGTTTGGGCAGTCATAAAGTCATTAGGCCTAATTAAGGTGTTGTCTTTAAGATAAAACAACACACTTATCAGGTCTAGTGAGTCAGTCCTCCAAGGAAAACACTACCTTGATTGGTTTCCATTATGTTTGTACATGGTCATCTCTGTTCAGTCACGTATCTGTGGAAGCAGTCATAATTGGGGTCTTTAGGGCAGTCTAAAAATACTGTATAAAATGTTATTTTCGCGAATTTCACGAATCACAGTTGGATCGGGAATTTATCACCATGCGAAAATGTCTCAATGCGCTAGGTCAAAGAGATCGTATAGTTTTGGTTGAGACTTAACTTCAGGTTTTTAAAAATTTTTTGGTGAGATAACAAGAAACCTCTTATGAAATATGAAAGAGCATGTAATTCCAGTAGGAATTCAACGTTTAAGTAATGAAAATTCATTTTGAAATGGCTGAGATATCCAAAACAGAGCAATCCTAATTGATGATGGGACCCACCTTTTATTAGGATAGCTTTATTTTACTTTGTTTTTGGATGTCTCAGCCATTCCAGAACTGATTTTCATCTAATAAACTTTGAATTCCTGTAGAATAGTGTGTTTAGTATTATTTCATAAGCTGTTTCTTGGTATCTCACATAAAGTTGAACGCCCAATCATCATCTCCACACCAATACCATACTCATCCCTTTAATAGTACATTTATGATAGCGTCAGTGTCAATTTGCAAAAACAACATCTCGCAAAAGTGTCTGTGACCCCCTTGTTTGCGAAAACAACTTGTATACAGTAAATCGATGGATGCTGATCCGCTGTGGCTATTCCATTTGCATACACTTCATTTGATGTGGTACCAGTATATTGTGTCATGAAAATTGTGTTCGTTCTTGCATGTAGGTGTGTGTGGGTATGCATCACCTTTTATGGGTAAGATTAGAATTCCTTTGCGCAAAGTAAAACGGATCTTGTCACCTTCTGTTGCTACAAGATTGATGACAGATGAACAGAAACTTTCATATAGATGTTTCCTTTTGTCTAGCTTTACATCTCATATCACTTTATTGCAAATTATCAAGAACTGATCAATGGATGTATTTCTCTGTGTACCTGGCCAGGTATGCTGCTGCATGATTTGTACAGGCAGTGATTAGATAGGGGAAAACCCCATTAGGTACAGTTGTTGATGTATGATGTCATGAAACTTAGGCTAGAAATATCATATTTCAGTGGTAATGTAATCTGGACAGAAGGGTAGATGTGAATATAGATTGATCTACATCTAAAAAGGTTTAAACAAGGTTAAAAGTCACTGTACATTATTTGCCATCCTAGCTTAACCCGTTGAGGACGGGCTGATTTTGCTACAACACACTTTTCCCATAGACACTTGCCCAAGTATACTCGGGACTCGTCCTCAATGGGTTGATATTCTCTTGCTTTATCAATGCCCTTGTCTGTCATGGAGTCAGGACTACATAACATAACAATGTCAAAATTTTGGAGCTTGGGTATTTGTTCCAAGTTCATTGTGTTACTGATGGCAGCCAGGGATAGTCAAGTGGTAGTGATGCTGCGCAGAAAGCAGTTGATGACGGGTTCGAGTCCCACTGGTTCCTTTTTTCAGATGTAGATCAGTGGTTGCAATCCTACAAATTTCATTTGAAGAGGGAGACAAATTGAAGAAAATTCACACTTCAATATATACAGCTGTATCATCTTAACTTCATGAGTGGGGAGCATCAAATATCACTGAAGTGTAGCTTTTAAAGAATGAATATTTGAACAAGACTTTATCTTGGCCGTCAATGTGGTTATCGATCTCACAAAATTGTCTTACAAGTCTCCATGCACAAGTATTATACTCACAAAATATTGTATTGTGTGTACAGTGATTGGTTAGTTGAAATTAATGAGGAAAAGTCAAAGGTTACCAAAATTTGAGGTCCCAAATTTGAATTTGTAAAATATTGAATGGAAAAAGCATTGAAATAATAATACCTACAAGCCTGGAATACAAATTTTGGTACAAAACTTCTCCTAATCTTCACAGTGTGTTTGATTAATAATAAAGGATCATTTTTATTTTGATAATAGACACATGTTAAAAACAGCAATAATATCAACACCAACTTTCAGGGATATTGCTTGTTTATACTACGATTTAAACAAAAGTAACTACATGTTTGAATGCAGGATATGTTGTAGATGACTTTTTGAGGATCATTTTATTCAGGTGGCTTTTTGTCACCACATATTGACTTTGCTAGGACATGCAATAGGATGTTGCCTCAGTGGTAGAGTCCTTCCACTTACATCTTTTGCTATTTTTAGATCCCCCTTGTATGTAATATGAAAACTTCTCTCTGGCATTGAACGTATCCTTAATGCCTGCTACATTGAATGCGCATCACAAAATTCAAGAACACTTGTACAGAGTTGGCTGACTTTCCGTAACCAGCAGCAGTGTACAAATATAAATCATTTTGTCACACATTGTAAGAAAACTGAAGATACCCTCACAAGATACAATGTAAATACTAGAAGAGTCCCGGATGCGCAAGGTAAAGCTGGATGTGTGTCATGTCTTGTATAATTCCTGCCAGTGGGTCACACTACAGACATACTTTGCAGTACTAAAATTATGAAAAGCGTGGCGAGGATCTATGGCTATTTGATTGCATCTATTGATCCCTTATGCTGAATGATATTTCATTATTATTTTTTATTTCATTTATTTCTATTATCATTAAGTGATAACTTTTCTGAAATGCTAAAATTCACCATAGCACTACACTTCCCTGCATATACACTGAAGGCAAATGAGGAGTCAAAGTTTGGACCTGTCATGATTGCTTTCAACTTTTAGTATCTGATTACCCTTTTTTTAAAAATCAGCTTTCAGCCATATCATTGACAAGAATCTACAGCAATAAGAAATGTGCTACTGTGTCTTCTGGCTTCAATTCTGTCAAAGGTTCAATCATAAAAGCCGCTTTTATGTTAGAGCTCTGTGCATATGCTGACAGTCATAGTTATGTGCAGTGCGGCTAGCAGCAATGGCATGATGAGTAACTCATATGAGAGATTCATATATAACTCAAATGGAAGGCTAACATGGCAGCTCATGTAAGATACTCATTTGAGAGACTATGTGAGAGACTCATGGGAGGCTCATATGAGAGACTCATATGAGAGATTCATATGAGAGACTCATATGAGAGTCTCATGTGAAAGACTCATATGAGAGACTCATTATATATAACTCATATGGAAGGCTAACATGGCAGCTCATGTAAGATACTCATATGAGAGACTATGTGAGAGACTCATGGGAGGCTCTTATGACAGGTTCATACGAGAGACTCACATTGGAGACTTGTGTAAGAGACTCAAATGGGGGACTCGTATGGAAGACTCATATTGGAGACTCATGGGAGACTTATTAGAAACTCATATGAGAGACTCATGGGAGACTCATGTCAGAGACTCATATGAGAGATTCACATGGAGATTCATTTGGGAATCTATTCATATGGGAGATTCATACGGGAGATTCATATGGGAGATTCATATGGGAGATTCATATGGGAGATTTATATGGGAGATTCATACGGGAGATTCATACGGGAGATTCATACGGGAGATTCATATGGGAGATTCATATGGGAGATTTATATGGGAGATTCATACGGGAGATTCATACGGGAGATTCATACGGGAGATTCATATGGGAGATTCATATGGGAGATTCATATGGGAGATTTATATGGGAGATTCATATGGGAGATTCATACGGGAGATTCATATGGGAGATTCATATGGGAGATTCATATGGGAGATTCATATGGGAGATTCATATGGGAGATTCATATGGGAGATTCATATGGGAGATTCATATGGGAGATTCATACGGGAGATCATGTGAGAGGCTCATGAGAGACTTATGAATACAAGTGTCATATTGGAGATTTATCTGAGAGACTTATATGGGAGACTCATGTAGGAACTTACATGAGAGACTCATATAAAATACACTATGCTCTTGATGTCTCATGAAAGCATGTTTTGTACATGTGCCAATTCTGCTTCTCATTTTGTTTTGGCTATGGAAAGAAGAGTGTGCTTGCATGCACAAATGCAGATTTCTCCAGAAAATGATGTGGAAAAAAAAAGTCCTACACTACTACCATGCCTCAGAATCACTTGTCTGTAGGTGCTACTTTTAGCTTTCATCTACTTGATTTTCTTCAAAAGAGGATGCAGTGCCCCATGTTGAGTGCCTCTCAGCAAATATCTAAGTGTGGTAGAAGGACCCTCTTGAGTGAAATAGTTTTATAGCACCCTGGACTAGACCGGGTGGAGACATCTTAACTGTCCATGTAAACACTCTGATAGGGGTGAATCATGAAACAAGTAGGTCAAACCCTTTACCAGCCTCGTCTTCAAAGATGTTACACAAACAGACAGATATTTGTTTGTTTGTTGTTGTTTGTGTTTTGAGAGCTAAGGGTATGATCTTACAACACCAGTCTGCATTTGTAAGAGAATTCTCTCATGTTGTTTTTCATACTTTCTCACAATATATATTTTAAGCTGACCTATGTAAGGTGCTACATAAGCACTTGCCCAATTGCCCGGGGCAAGGGAAAATCAAAGTTGAGCAAGTGATTTGGAACAATGAGAACGAGTGCTTGTTGAATTAGGCATGCAAAAAGTTTTAAAGCCATCTTTTTTTTTTTTTCACTTTTGCCCCCTTCAAACACACAAAGTCAACCATACAGAAGCCCAAATATAATGACTGTTTAGTGATGCAATGTACTTTGATTTCATTTCAGCAAGTTTCAAACATGTAGATGAAGAAGCCCCAATGCAATGCAACACCAACACTCAATCAAACAAAGTTTGTTACTCCAATATGTCTTAAGCGTGTGAATCAATGTGTGCTGTTTACTGACTTACGAGTTACTTTCTACTTACAATGTATATTTTTGAACTCTTTTTTCGGGCAAGTGTTCGGCAACAATTTGAAGATCTACTTGCCCAACTGGGCAAGTAGTAAATCAAAAGTTATGTAACACCCTGGTTCTGTAGTCTTCCCGTTCATGGTGCTTTAGTGGACGATGTTCAAAAAGTTTTGTCTTAAACCCATTTTCATATCTATTGCAGGTGATGAAATAATTGTATCAAAGTTGTAGGCACTTGGACAGTATGGAAGGAGATAAAAAGTATTCTGCATACAAAGTCTTTCAGATTTTAGCTATGTCATATTTGTTTACCTATTCATTCATTCATTTATCACTGTATTTGGTATATAAATTCTCATTTTTCTTGCATTCAGTAATGCCATAGAGCATGTCCGGTATGCTGTTGACTGAAAGCAACCTTTATAATGGGGGTCTTTTGACCTGGTCAATACATCATACAGTGTTATAAGCTTTTACTTTTGATGATAAGGTTGTGAAGGAGAAATCCATTGCCTGAACCAGCAATGCACTTTTGTATGGTTTTATATTAACCTCTCATCAGCAGTAAAAATCATTTTTGGTTGTCCTGCTCTGATACCAACCCCCTCCCCCCCCCCCCCAAAAAAAAAAAAAAAAAAAAATAGCAACAGAAAGACAGATAGGTAGGTCACTGGTTAGAGTGATGTATAGAAGTCCTAGAGTTCTCAGGAGTCTTTCTCAACGAGCCATCCAAGAATACTCATGAAATCCCATTGAGGAATTGCCATCAAAGTATCACAGGTCTGCCAAAAGTGTGGGGGCAGACCCTGGAGCTGGTGTAAGGAGGGTGCCACCCACTTGGTAAGGGGTGACTAACAGCTAGACAATGCCATGAGGAAATACCCTACCCACTTATACCAAGTGCAGTAGGTTCCCTCAAAATTGAAAATCCTTAAAGCTGCACTGTAGTTTCGAAGAGTGTTTTTTTTTTCTTGCTTTTTATAGCAGTACAGAATCTAAATAGCACTTGGTACAAAGGAAGAATTATGTGGACTTAATGTCTGAAACAAACAAAACTGAACAAAAGTGTGAGCAAAAGGGAACAAGGAACACTAAGTAATAACCATTTTAAAGTTAGTTAATGAACTAATGTGATATCTTCCATTAAAATACAAGGTAGGTGAATATATTACTGTACGCAAGTTATTATTCTGCACTGATTAGTACTCCTCCAAGTTCTTTAATTGCCCCGAGAAATGTCACTTTTATTTATATTGATATGAAAGCTGCGTTAAAATGTGCAACTCTGTTCAGAACTTAGGAATGATATATTTTCCTTGGATATCTGTACCTCAAAACAGAGTATAATTTATTTCCTTCATACAAATATGAGAAATAGATATTATGGGTCTCGTTGCACTCAGATCTGTCCTTTGCCTTTTTAGATTTTGGTACAGTCTATGTGCTTTTGTTATGGTGTGTCAGTTTTGATGAGTTTTTTTTTTTTTATTGTTTTTGGTATAATTGAAGACAAATTAAATGGATATTGAGTGTATAAAGCATCTGCGCTATAGACGATATGATGTAAAGCAATGTGTAGCAACTATGAAATAGTTTGTAAGAGCGCTTTACAAATGATATTATTGTATTGTATAAGAAAGTTTTTTTTTTTTTTTTTTGGGGGGGGGGGACATATCACATAAGACTTGCTTTTGGCTTGGACTAGTCATATGGACTTCTAAAAGGCTACCCAAGGGAGGTACCACTGTGATTGGAACAGAGCAAACACAGGATACTTCCTTTAACTTTATCATCCTTCATCAACTGGTGGACACCATTGTTTTGGGTGATGACTAAGTTGGATACGTCAGAGATTTGATGTTTAGTGATAGCTACTAATTATTCCTGCACGCTTGGCCCTTGGCAAACACATACCAGTCACCCAACTTTGACGTTGCTGGTTACTGCCCTAAATCATTCACGCATTGATACAATCAAAACAAAAAGAAGAAGGAAAAAAGAAGAAGGGAGATGCATATAATTGAGTTTATTACGTCACATGTGATTGCCAGTTTAAGGATTTGTAAACAAAGCATGATGATTCACACAGGTGGAATACCTTCCCCATTACATCAAAAACAACAACAGCAAAAAAGTTTTGATGAGATAGACAGGTGGAAGACCTTCCCCATTACATAAAAAACAACAACAGCAAAAAAGTTTTGATGAGATAGATACTTTATATAGTGATAAGAATTAGAGGGGAAGAAGGAACTTTTATGGTTTATTTCTTCATGTCAGGAGTTCAGAACCTACATGTGTGATGAAAATGTCAGGAATGAATGGAATTATCTCCCAGAGTAAATTATGTTCGTGTTTCAAGCATATGATTTTCACTTTCCCATGTATCACCTGGCATTGGCTTCATACAAATAGGCTCTGACTAGATATGATGTACTGAAGAGAGGTCTTTCTAAGTAAAATCATTGCTGAGCACCGCCCATCTCCAAGGATTATGTAATGTACCTTCCATTTGTGAAACCAGTTATTTGTCCCCCATCATTGTATCTTCTCTTTGGAAATGAAAAAGGCCATGTTCGAATGGTTAGAAATTACCCTATCTTAGCTGTCTAACAGAGTCGTGAGTTATAAAATGATCATATTCAGTTTTTGTTTTGTATGCTGATGTTATGTATTAAGTCCCATGAATTGTTAAACTTCTCCATACAACCAGAGAAGGGTCAAAATCTGAATTACTGGCTTTGCTGCAGTAATATGTGTGTAGATAGAAATAGGAGTACCCAAAGTGAATTTCATGTCACATGGCATTGATATATAGCCTTCCAAAACTTGAGTAAATGTAGCAAAGTTTGGTAGTAGATGAAGCTTTTAGAGGACTGGGTAATCATCTTAATCCATCCTTATTTGATAATGGAAGTATCATGAAATGTCCCCATGTATATGTTACCTTCTTCTGGTATTGCATGCATTGTGGAAGTTCTTGTCAATAATGAACCAACCCATCCTATGGTAGTCATATCCAATATGAAGTGGTTAAAGAGTAAAGTAAAGTAATCCCCTTCTCACCCAATGCTAATCCCTAACCTCACCTTAATGCATCATGAAGTCCATGGGTATTGTTTGACCTGTCAACAATATTCATCCCTCTCTCTATCATATGTGGAGTCTTAGTCAACTGTGTCCTATAGCTTTTGTTTACGTTTTAGTGTAATGTACACTTTATTCTCCTCAAGTTTGTTCTTCTCTGCCACACTTTAGAGGAGAATTAAATCCAAATATATATGTGGCTTGAGGGAGTGCAGCAATGTTAGTAGAAAATGTCAGCAAAGTTTGAGGAAAGTCAGATAATCTGTTAAAAAGTTATGAATTCTTGAATTTTCAGTGCCACCATTGCTGGATGAGAAGACCACTACAGTTCAGCATGTTCAATGGTGAAGAAGTCATATAGAAAAATCAACATATTTTCACTCTTCTAGCAAAAATTCATTAAAAAATGAAATTTTGTGGATTTCTCTCTATATTTTCTTTATATGTGACCCGCTACAACAAAAGGATCCGAAAGTCGGGGGAGGACAATTTTCTGAAAATGGCATGATATTATTCCTGTACTCTTCTACTTTAATTTCATATAAAGCACAACTAATAGAAGTACTCGGTTGCAGAGATATCGATGATTTTATCAGCGCATGTCAAGTGGTTGAGGAAATCAGAGTTTCGAGAAAAACGCCTTCAAAGTTGCCCTTCCGACACTTTCATGGTCATGGGGAGGCGAGACAGTTTTCACTGCTTGACAATAGAAGGCACGCTCCTAGCGACCTCCGCCATGTTCAGTCAAGCTTAGCGTCAGCGGTCTACGCACGACCAATCGGTAATCAGGATGCCACGCACTGACCAATAAGATCACTCCCTCATTGCTAGGGGCGGAGTCTAGCTGCGGCGCTAAATCCAAATCTTCGGACACGTTTCTCTTACATTTTAAAGCTGGAAAATCATGGCCCAGAAAAATGCTAATTTCTTGCCTTTCCTTTGATCATTTAGCTTCGAAATTTTGGCAGATGATGGATAAAACATTAGACTACAAAATTATCAAATGCCAAAAACAGAAATCCGATTGTTTTGACCAATTTTGATGATGTGACTTCAAACTCGATTTTCTCGGCTCGGCTGTCAGCGACTTTAGGATCCTTTTGTTGTAGCGGGTCACATATCATTGTACATGCATGATGTCATGAACTGCAACAGTTTTCTCATCCAGTGATGGTGGCAATGAAACTGGAAAAAATTCATAACTTTTGAACAGATTGTTTGATTTTTCTCAAACAGCCACTGATGTGCTCTACTAATATTGCTGCATTCACTCAATCTACGTGGATATTTGGGTTTCATTTCCCCTTCTGACTTATTTCTACTCTTACGCTTCCAGGCATGTTCTTGTCCCTCTGTCTTTTTCTTTTCCTTCCCCTTATCCTTCTTGTTAGCATCCTCTTCTTCCTTCCCTTCTCCTCCTTCTTTACTACCTTTTTCTTTCTTCTACTTTTTTCTTCTACCACATTCTTCACTCCCTCATCCATCCACGCAATCTCCTCCACCACCACCACCTCCATCATTTGCTCCACCTCCAATCTCCTCCTCCTCTTGCTCCCCTGTCTCCCACTGTCTTTCCTTTCTCCTTCTCCTCCTGTCCCTCCTTACCTTTTCTTCTACTTTTAGCTCACCTGAGCCGAAGGCTCAAGTGAGCTAGATTGCGATCGCTCTTCGTCTGGCGTCCGGCGTCCGTCGTGCGTCGTACGTCGTGCGTAAACTTTTTACATTTTCATCTTTTTCTTGGAAACCCCGGGACCGATTTTCACCAAACTTGGCAGGTAGCATCTCTAGGGGTGTAGGATCTCAATTTGTTCAAATGGGCACCGTATCCCACCTGGAGGGCCCCAAGGGACCCAAACCTCCCAAAATTAAGAAATCTTTAAAAATCTTCTCAAGAATCAGAAGTGAAAGAGCTAAGTTAATACTATTGGACAGTACATTAATGACTGTAGTTTCAAGTTTATTTGATAGCAGATCCAGGGGTGCCCCCCTTGCGGGCAGGGGGAGGGGTGGGGAGGTCCAAATTGGAGCCTAAATTGTACATTTCATCTTCTTCTTGCAAACCTCATGATGGATGTTCACCAAACTTGGTAGGTACTGTAGCATCCCTAGGGGGTTAGGATCTCAATTTGTTAAAATGGGCACCATGCTCCTGCCCCCCCCCCCCCTCCATCCCCCAAATTAAGGAATCTTTAAAAAAGTCTTCTTCTCTAGAACCAGAAGTGATAGAGCTTAAATTAATACTATGGGGGGGGGGGGGGGGAGGGGCAAATTTGGGCCCTAATTGTACATGTTCATCTTCTACTTGAGAATGCCTGGTCAAATTATGGTAGAGCTTTGTGTAATTGTATCCCCCGAACAGAGTTCGGAGGATACTATGGATTTGGCCTCGTTCCGCCGCGTCAGTGTCCACCGCGTCCGCTGCAGAGATTTTCTTGTGAGCGCTCTACTGGCTGCAGTTCTTCTTCGATCATCTTCAAATTTGGCATGAAGGTGTATTATGGTAAGACGAAGAAGCCTATTGTTTTTGGTGATGGCACTCTCACGTGTTCCGTCTTTATACATGAAAAGGTAAACTTAACAGAGTCTGCTTGTGTGTGCGATGTTGGCCTTGTTTCTCGACCGATTTTTTTTTTGAAATTTGGTATGTAAATGTATCATAGTCTAATCTATACACCAAAAGGTGCATTATAGTGAAATGAAGATGGCTATATTTTTTTTTGGTGGTGGTGCCCTCGCTTGTTCCGTCTTATACAACATTCTGGCCTGAAAAGTAATCTAGATGGGGTATGGGACAGGTTCGGGGGATACATGTGCTCGATTGCGAGTGCTCTAGTTTAGATTAGTGACTGCGTGAAAGGTGAACTTGCGGTACTCAGGTGAGCGCTAGACCCGCTGGTCTCTTGTTCTTCCACCACATCCTTCACGCCCTCATCCACCCACCCCCATCTCTTTGTCCACCACCACTTCCACCATTTCCTCCACCTCCAATCTCTTCCTCCTGGTGCTCCCCTGTCTCCCACTGTCCTTCCCTTCTCCTCCTCCTCCTTCTCCTGCCCCTCCTTTCCTTTCTTCTACTTTTTCTTCCGCCACATCCTTCACCCGCTCATCCCCTTACCCCAGCTCTTTCTCCACCACCTCCATCGTTTCTTCCACCTCCATCTCATCCTCCTGTTGCTACCAAGTCTCCTACAGTTCATCCTTTTCCTCCCCCTCCCCCTTTACCTCCTTTTCTTATACTTCCACCAGTTCTTCCCCTTTTCTTCTACCTACAATATCCTCCTGTTGCTCCCCTGTCTCCATCCTCCTGCTCATCTTTTCCCTCCTTTTCTTTCCTCTTCCTCTCTCTCTCTCTTCGTCCCCCCCCCCTTCCACTCTATCAATTCCTCCTCATTTTTTGTCCTGTTCTCCATATTTGCTCAACTCATTTTGTGATTTGTTAATTTCTACCATTATTCAGAAGTAGGATACATAAAATCTTGTTTTGCCTTCCCCGTATTCTTTCTAGTAATGATACTGTATTTTCCTTGTTTTGAAAGATGTATCCAGTTATTCCCCAAGCACCAGTGACAAAGATGTGGTCTTTCTCTTTCGTATATCCTACCGTGACCTTCTCGCGTCTATTTTTTTTTAAATCATCATTCTGCATTTCTTAATCTATCTTGTATGTACTTTTCACATTTTACTCATATTGTGATTGATCATATAATGTGATTGTTCTGTTATCGTCGTTTGGCATCAGTATTTCAGTGTGTTGAGATAAATTATTGCACACTTTCTGTGTCATTTCCTTCCTAGTTCGATAGTCAGGTATCATCTCTCCCTGTTGAATGATTGTTTGTTTTACTCTATTTCTGCTAGGAACATATTTCACTTGCTTTGATTTTTTTTTTTTTTTTTGGTGCCTTGTCATTTGCACTGATTATGATGTCTCCCCGAAAACATGCTCTTTCTATGAAAGATTAAAATGAAAAATGAAAGATTTAAAAAAAAAATTTCTTTCAATGAAAGAAAAAGTTTGTTTCTTTGGATCACTTTTTTTCCTTTTTCATACACTGTATATATATATTTTTTGTATTCAAACCTACTTACATGTCACATTCTCACTCACTTATAATATATACTTTTTCTCTTTCTGTCAAGTTATTTGCCAATACCCATTCAACATTTGATACAGTCTATTTCATATATTCTCCATATTTAGACTTTCAATCTATGCATTGTATATCAATGTATCCTTTTCCCTCATGATATATAGTATTTTAAGGCTAGATCTGAGCATCGATCTATAGACCCAGTTTTGTCAATATCCTCCACTTTGTATACTACTTCAGCTCTTTTTCTCACCCTTTTCTGCCAATTTATCCAGCATCTATTCTATGTAGATGAAGAGACTTTCAGTCTATCTTTCTGTTTATGTAACACTGAATCTAATACCAGCCTGGTCTGTACTTACTGCCACCTATGAGTCACGCTAAATTTATCCGTGGTCCCGCGTGCGACTGTTTATCCTGAACTGCTCTTGGTTTGGTTGCATTGCATGACTCACAACCGAGCACGAACACCAAGTTTCCCATTGAAGACGTGAATGGCAGGTGCTTACCAAAGCCAAACTTGGAAACTTTGTCAGCTAACGGTGCTCTCTCCCCTGCCCTTCTCTTTACAAGGTCATGTTGAAGTGTTGCTGCTTGACCCCACCCCTTTTTTTAACTCTCTGAAAAAAAAAGAAAAAAAAGGTCCAGTGTTAGCCAATAGAGATGGTATAAGGAAATAAACTAATTTCATGACATGTTGGAAAATGCTTACAAATTTGACATGACAAAATTTGTATTGATGAAACAATGGTGATTGTATGTACATTGTTTCTTTGTTGGATTGGGTCCAACATACGTTGGAAATGGAAAACATTTGTTTTTGTTCTCTGATGAAAAATAAAAGTTATGGTGACAATACATTACAAGATTACATACAATGTAAGAGAGATTAAGCTTGTCCATCATGGTTTCATGTATGTAGATACAACCAGCAGACATTTTTTTATTTCATTTATTTAATTTTTTTTTTACATCTGGGGTTCACATTTATCCACCAGGATACTATCTACAGTCAAACCTGCCTTAGAGGTCACCTGTCATACAAAAGCCACCTCTGAAAAGTCCCTACTCCCCCCCCCCCCAAAAAAAAGCCATGTTATCTCAAAGAAGTGAGTGAATCAGTGGGTCTCCAATAGTTACAAAAGCATTTCTTATATTGAGGAGGCTGTACTCTCAAGTCTTTTTTGTTTCTTTCTTTTTGAGAGGGTAGAAAAGCATATTCTGCAGCATGTTAATCCATTGGAGACTAGTCCCGAATACACTCTGGCAAGTGTCTATGGCAAATGCCTGTTATAGCAAGATCAGCTCATCCTCAAGAGGTTTTTGTGATAGTGACAATCTTAGCACTCTTTCTATTCTCTCGGTGGTTTTTAATTGTTCTCTGTGATTTTCCATTTTTCATCAATGCCTTTTTAGATTTTGAACTTTTATGTGAGTGGTCCAGTGACTGCCAATATATACATATTATCAATCACTCTGGTATTTTTGTCATACTACTAACTCAGTAAAACTTGTGATTCCTTGAGCAGTATTGTTTAGTTCCTGTTCAAATGAAATATATAATTTTCTTTAATTCTCTTCCTTTGCTTTTTTGTTTTCAGTGGAGCCTATCAGTCACTGAAACAAAACAAAAGAAAACAAGTGCAATGGAGGCATATGAATGTATAGTTATTATTTTTGTTATTATTATCATTATTATTATTATTATTATTATTATTATTATTATTATTATTATTATTATTATTATTATTATTATTATCATTATTATTATTATTATCATTAATAATATTATTATTATTATTATTGTTATTATTATTATTATAATTATTATTATCATCATCATTATATTTTTTTTTTGTCCCCTTGTAGTCTGGATGTTCAACCCCATGTGCCTCTTTATATCTTAATGTGTCGTCATTAACCACCACTTTTCCCCTTGTCTGATATTGTTTACTCACTAGATGGGGCCATACACCGCTTGATGACGCCCGTCTGTTTGGACACACAGAGGTCGTAGAACTGTTAGAGCAATATGAGAATGGCAAAGGAAAATAGTGAAGAAACAAGACTCGTTTTTATTCTTGTGCGTAAGTATCACATTTGTTGTCACATTCCTAAGTGCCCCAATCTGTTGATGTAGGTTATCTTCGGGCAGTTTTCACGCCTCCGCCCTGAAGACCGCCAAAGGAATCAGGTTTTCTGGTTCCCCATCCCACTTGACTATGAGCTGTGATCTTACAGCTCTGGTTTTCTTTTACTTTACTGTTGACTGGAATTGCATCAGTGAACATGCATATTACCCACGGCTAAAAAGTGCATCCACAGTTTGCAGGTATGGATTCCAACGCAACACATTGTCAATGTTCAGATTACTGTCCGCTGTATGGGACACCAGGACATATTGAAACATGACACGCTACTTGTAAGGAAGTTTGTAGAGTTTCGACTACAGAGGTAAACTAAAACCCAGTAACAACTGAAACACAGTTCGGCATAGCACTACTTAAGAAAAATAGGTGCTGAAGACATGCCACCAGAAAGATATCAAAGCTTGATATCCATTAATTTAGTGAGACATGATATAGTACAGCACTGCTGGAGGATTTAAGTAATGTCACAATACCATCTCTCTTTGTAGCCAGTAGAATCAGAACAAAACCCCCAACAGTTGGTATTTGTGTGACCCCTCACTCTAGAGGATGTAGGTTATTCATTCTGAACATAAAGTCTATTGTGGATAGGCCTATGTCTTATGGATAATTTGTGTGTTAGTGACTTCATTTTTTGACTGGTTAAACTAGCACAATGTGACATTCACTGTTTTTGTTACAGTGCATGGTCATGCAAAATTGCTTCAAGGAAAATTATTCATCATTTGGGAGCATCCAAATTTGAAGTAAAGGTGTTAAAGCCATAAATGTTTTAGATACACATCATGTACAAGAACAAATGCTCTGCATGCACTATTTTGGACTGTGTGCACTCCAAATAGCCTTCATACAGTTTTATTTTACCAAGGACATGGCCTTGGTGAAATAGAACTGCACTTACTAACTGATATACAGAATTTGTCATGCGTGTTATCACTGCTACAGTGCCATCAAGACCACACACCATTCATGTATCTGCAATGTCACATTGTAAAACTCAATCTCTTGATTGAACGCCTACGAATATGTTGCGTATTCATACTCATGTGATCGCAGTAGATCTACTTTACAATGCGTCACAGACACATCACGCATAGAGTACTGACATGATTTCAGAAACAACAGAGCTGGTCATTTACGCCCAAACATTGGATGTCCTTTTAGCAGTAACCTCAGAGTCAGACCACATTGATCAAATATTTGCTTTGGACCTTCTGAGATTACATTCACCATTTCGGAGAAGTTGTCGTATTGAAGAAAAAGAAGAAAAGAGGGAGCCGAAGTAGGAAACAGTGAATCGAAACCACTCCAAGCTCCAATTTCTACCAACAAATGGACAGAAACAGTGAAAACCTATACCCAGCTGTGATTCATATGGTAATGAAGTACTTTCAGGTGCCTTTTAGAAACTTCTCTCGTTACAAGTCTTATATGGTTTGACCACGCCCACCTGTTAAGCTTGATGGACCAGCATGTCAACAGGTGTAGAACTATTTACCTGCTAGAAAGAGATACATAGTTTTGGCTGTCGAAGAGCTCTTTCCTGTAGCATGAAAACCGATAAATATGTTGTACTCGACTCAGAAATACTCTCCGTCTTCATCATTTCAAAGCAATCACTCATAATGCTTTGTTTGCACCATTATCCCAGTGGTCACAGCAGTCCCGTTTGCCTGAAAAGTAGTGCTCCCTGGGTAGGTGGGTTATTCTCCTTCTTTCCCCTTCTGTGCCCTAGTCTTGTTCATTTCCGTCCTTGCTCCAGTGAACATGCAGCTATGAGATGCCATTCTGAAGGCAGTTGGTCAGGCTAGACTACATATATTTCCCGTCGCATCCCACTGCGGACTGCCTCAAAGATTTGTTATGGCCTAGTATGTGCTGTCACATTTTTGCTGTTCACTCCATTTTACTATGGCCTTCTAGGTTTCTCATCAGCCCTGTGACTGCTCTAACAAATTTTTTCACCGTCTAAAAATCTGACAAAGCATCTTCAGCGATCATGTTGTCATGGCCTGTCACGTTTGCCCATCCCGTCCCCTCACATTGTCTGACGTCCATCCCGTTTTGGCCACGATGGCCTGAAACTTGATTGCCGTGGCTGCCGGGAACATGTGTGAATGTAGCAATAGTTTACAGTGCTACTCTGCTCTAATCCCTCTTCTCACAGTCCTTCCTCCCATTGATATATTTTGTATGATATATCAATATCCTTCAATCTCTTCAATCTCTATCTTTGCATTCACAAAATCTATCATATATTTCTACACTCCTATTCCAGTTCCAAGTCATAGCAATAATAATAATGATGATAATAAGGTCTCATTTACCCAGGGTAGCCTCTTCAGTGTTACCACTGCTCTACCAGAGGGCCCCGCAATTATCATTACCCTAGCGTTGCCAGGTACCCATTTGTACGCCTGAGTCGAGAGGGACATAGTGGGTAAAAACATCTTGTCCAAGGACGTAAGCACTGGGCGGGATTCCAACTCGCGTCCTCCGATCGGGAGTCGGGAGTCTTATCCACCATGCCACAGCGCCCCCACTAAGTCCCCCACAAGTCCTCACAATTCCTGCAGTAACTTGGAATGTCACTCTTCACGTTGCACAGGTTCTCCCAAAACTTTGCTATGTCTTTTTTGTCTCCACGATGGACGGTCACTCTTCGTCTCCATTAATCCTACCTACCCTTCTCTTTGCACTTCAACTTTAATAGCCGGTGCGATTTGACGCATAGAATATATTAGTTATTTTCAATTCGTCAAATCTGGAATAGGAATAGCAGAGTGACAACCCTAACAATCATTTTAGAGGTATTTCATCCTTCATCTTCTCTGAGGGAGGAGGCTTACGTGTGCAGTATTTTATCTCATCATGCTCAGATTGTAGACACTAAGATATGGAAGGATCAGGGCTGGTGTGGGTTTGACCATTGTGATGTCATTAGCAACCAATTTTATTGATCCTATAACTATGCCTCGTAGCGAGAGGAACAATCAAAACTCGTGTTTGATGACTCACTGAATATGCGTACCCCTATCACATTCCGCATTGTGCACAGCCAATTTGCAATTGTTCCTTTGTGAAGCTGAATGTAAGCTGATCTGAAATGCCCTCTGAAGATTACAAGATTATGAATACCGACACAAAAGAGTAGCTTTTTCAAAAGTGAAACAGAGAGAGCAACCTATGTCCTTGGCGGAGGTAATGATAGACATGACGGCATTATACTGGTTGCACGACAAGCAATTTGTGGGGGTTAGATGCTAGATTGCCTCATTAGTCGGCAACCGACCACAAGAACATGACCGCATGGCACATTCTGATGAAGATTTTTTTTTCACAGAGTGTGATACATGTAGTCTACATATTCATGAACTGATATCAATCTACTTGTCTGGAATGTTTTCGGAAATCAAGACTATGTGGCTATTAGAACCCATTTGCCTCTGATGCTGTTATATATTTCAGTCATGTGAGCACTTCTTCCTCTGCAACAGATTTTTGAATTAAAACTTGTCGTAAGTCAGTAGATTACGCATCTATAGGATTCACCATGTTGTAGATATATCATCAAAGATGGAAATTACAATTTGAGTCTTGTTTCCATTAGTTCAAGCAAACACAACAAAATATTTTGGCACATTGATCTGACCTGACCATGGTATGCATTCTCAAAATATTGTCTTTTTTTTTTTCTTTGTGTGTCTGTTTCAATCTCATTAATAATTCACAATCAATTTCCTATTTTCAGTTATGGAGAATGAAAGGCTTGACCTCCAGAGAAAAGAGCCCTACATGAGCTAACATAGAAGCAATTACCCATTTACCATTTTATTGAGTACCAGACCTCCAATCTTCCTTTGTTGCGTGTAAGATGGTAATAGACCCTTAATATACAAATTACATCGTTTACAGATCATTTTAACAGTACTTTCCATTATAAAGCTAAATGAAACTGTGTTTCATTATGGAGACTGGTCTTTGAGTACAGCCCAAGAAATTAGTAATTGTTAACCAAATGTGATAACTGATTTTACTTTGCCATACATTGTAGTTAGATAGTCCATACACCCTGTTCCTCATAATTACACAGCTTTCTTTGTTCATAGCAGCACTCCAAGTAGAGAGCTGTGGTGTGCTCAGGGCAGCATCCGGAGAAGGCAGATATTGTAACAACACCGAACTTCTTGAGACCATTATCTAGTTTTTAAAGACCCTGTTATCACATCTTTATGAGGTTCGTCAGTGATTAGTAGCTCTCAGACCCGAGGCAGATTAAATTGCAAATTGCTCTCTCTAGATATCATTTTGACTCTTGCATCCGCATTAACCCACGACGCGTATGACAAAGAGGCCAGGGAGAGTGAAGGAAGTTGAGAGAAATAAACGGTAACGAAACTGCCTGACAAATAAGAATAACAAGATGAAAAGGATAGGTGCTGTTTGTTGCCTTTCGCTCGGGATCCATACAGAGCGAAAGGAAGTCTCATTCAAAAAAACAAAACATGGAAACAAAGTCTGTGTAAAACAATTAGCAAGTGGTGGTAGTTAGCGATATGACTTGCAGTCGCGGGAAATGTTGTCTGAGAAAACATGGCCGTCTATAATTGCTTATCACAATACTAGCCCTTGCTTTGGTGAATAAACACTGACAGTTTAGCATTTCAATGCCAGGTCACTTCTTACTGTAGCCATGCACAGTCTATGCCAAAATTGGGGATTTTACCTGATTTTGCCCCAATTTTGACCCTGTAGTTTTCAAAGGGGAACTTATATTTTTGGAAAACAAATATTTTTCATTCTGTTTTACACATTTATGTAATTGTTACACAGTATTTTTCATACTGTATCCTCGTTTCACTGATATTTCAGGAAGATTGCCAATTTATTACTCGATTACTTTTCAATCATGGTTGCATGGATATAAAAAGTTTTAAGTGCACAACAGTGAGCTCTACCCTTAAAAGCATTAATATTGTTTTCATTATATCTGGCCACTGTAGTGGTGTCTCCCTTGTATTCATTCCATCTCATGGATCAGCTTTTCTTTGCTTTTCTTTGTTTCTGCTGGCCACTGGCGATTTTAGTAATAAAATAGTAAAATAGTAATAAAATGTCTTTAAAATGCCTTCAAAATACTTTTCACCAACTACCATGTAATCTCTGTTCATTGAACTCACAAAAATTACAGGTACTTCAAATCAAGCATAATTGGGGGATCATGCTTTCTCATACATGGGCCCAAAACTTCAGAATAATAGCCTTCCAAAATCTCTTCGACAAGCATCTTCTAATGATGGTTTTAAAAAGAACCTCATGACCTACCTTTTCAATTTAGATTGACAATTGTTTACCTGTAATATGTACGAATATTGTTAGTTAGGTTATTGTTGTTATATCTTCTGTGATACTCTGTTGTAATGTGATACATATATGTACTCTGTTCCACAGCACCATGAGTATCTTTTTAGGTAGAATGAGCGCTTTATAAGAGTCTCTCTATTATTATTACTATCATAAAGCTACTGTATTTTCATGTTATTATTCATAAGAGAGGTTTTGAGAACATAAAGAGGACCATAGAGAAAGGCAATACAAAGTCAAACTAATCTTTACCTCCCAAATTGTGTTGTAAAGGTTAAAATTTTCATATCACTAGCAGGCAGCCAGGCTAAAGTATATTAACCCGTTCCATACAGGAACCTGGTGGCCTGTATATCAAGTCTATGGGGATTTCAGAATTTAGTATGGAATGGGTTAAAGTTATTTGAATATCACTTCTGGTCCAGACTGGCCCACCTTGTTTCAAGGGAAATGAAAACCACAACATGTGGATCAAGTGAATGCATCAGTATTAGTAAACTACAGTGTACATAAGTGAAAGTTTGAGGAAAATTGGACAATCTGTTTAAAAATTATGAATTTTAAACTTTTGGTCCAGCCATTGCTGGATGAGAAGACTACTACAGTATGTGACGTCATATAGAAAGAAAAAAAATAAAGAAAATGTAAAGAAAATTTAACAAAATTTCATTTTTAAAGAAGAATACAATTTCCCTCAACTTGTTACTGACATATATTGAGGGTAGTATTTTTCCCTCTGCCTTGTGAAAGAGGTACCACGGTTGTATGTGTGAATCAAATGCTGTCATTCAGCTGGAAAAGTGAAAATGTGTGATTTTTGCTATATCATTTTTCATGAGATATCACAAACTGTTGTAGTAATCTAATGCAGCGATGGCTGCACCAAAATTGGTAACTTTTGAACAGATTGTCTGATTTTCCTCAAACTTTCATCGATGTTTTCTACTGATATTGCTGCATTCATACCCCTTTAAGAAATACTCTTGGGAGTAACATAAACTTGTTTGCATTTAGATTTACAAAATTTAAAGTATGTAATTTGCTTGAAATGTCATTTAGAAAAATTTACATACCAAGGAGGTAATGTTTACATCGGCATTGGTTTGTTTGTCTGTGTGCAAAAATAATTCCAAAAGTTGTGAACAGATTTGGATGAAACTTACAGGGAAGGTTAAGAATGACACAAGGAACAGATGATTAAAGTTTGGTAGTGATCTGGGAATATTTATGGATTTTATGAAGGATTTTCAATATTTTGGCAGGTACAGTAGGGTCAATGAACTTGAGAGTTCAAGCTGCGCGTATTTGAGGTTTGCATATGTACGCTAAAGTGCGTGCTCTAGTTTCTGCTAGGCCAATGAGGCAACACACAGCTGGAAGTTGATGATGTAACAAAAGGCTTCTGTATTTGGAAATCGGGTGATTTTCAGCATGCATATGTATGGCTGGAAATCACTTATCTCATTTGAAGGACACGATTGGTGGTGAAAATGAGCTGCTTGGCGGAGGTCTGCCCTCTCAGAGTGCTTCTCTGGTTTGTGATTGTGATTGCTCTCCAAGACTCAAAAAGGGGCATTTTGAATCCCCGTGGAATCTGCTGATAAAAGTCTCATATGTGAACATACTCACCTCTCTATAATTAAATCAGTTAAAGGTGCATGGTCCCGGCGTTTTAGTCAAATGCGTACGCGGGCGCACGGCGCAAGTTTCCTATAGAGACCTATGCTATCGACACCTCTTTGGCGCTTACGCTTTGGCCCACTTCCCCGAGTCCGAAGAAGTCCGATTCACTGTAGTCAGTGGTCCGATCACAGTTCGGCTCATGATTCGGCTGAGGGGGATGATAGCTTTAGCAAACTTCTTTTGTGATGTCTGTCATATTAACAAGCACATATGCATGCACCCTGGCATTACTACGGACTGCGCGATGCGCAGAGAAGACAACGAAGGCAACGTTACTTAGCAACACCTACGCACTTTACTCTTGATGACAGCTCAATTTCGGTAATCTTCATATCAATGCTAAAGGTGATCGGCAGTATCATCAACAGCACCCTCTACACTACTGGGACCATGCATGTTTAACATTACCTGGTACACCCATATTCAAAGTGCCATGTATATGTGACCCGCTACAACAAAAGGATCCTAAAGTCGCTGACGGCTGAGCTGAGAAAATTGAGTTTGAAGTCACATCATCAAAATTGGTCAAAACAATCGGATTTCTGGTTTTGGCATAATTTTGTAGTCTAATGTTTTGTCTATCATCTGCCGAAATTTCGAAGCTAAATGATCAAAGGAAAGGCAAGAAATCAGCGTTTTTCTGGGCCATGTTTTTCCGACTTTCAACGCAACAGAAACGTGTGCGAAGATTTGGCTTTAGCGCCGCAGCTAGACTCCGCCCCTATCAACAAGGGAGTGATCTTATTGGTCAGTGCGTGGCATCCTGATTACTGATTGGTCGTCGGTATACCGCTGGCGCTAAGCTTGAATGAACATCGCGGAGGTCGCTAGGAGCATACCTTCTATTGTCAAGCGGTTAAGACTGTCTCCCCTCCCCTTGATCATGATAACATGGGAACGAAAACTTTGAAGGCGTTTTACTCGAAATTCTGATTTCCACAACCACTTGACATGCGCCAATATAATCATCGATATCTCCGCAGCCGAGTACTTTTATGAGTTGTGCTATATATGACATTAAAGTAGAAGAGTAAGGGAATAATGTCGTGCTATTTTCAGAAAATTGTCCTCCCCCGACTTTCGGATCCTTTTGTTGTAGCGGGTCACATATATATAGAAGCATCATTTGAGAATGTAAAACACGGATCATTAAGCGAAGACATATTCAAGGTTACCACAAAGCCATATATTTCAAGCTGTGGTACTAAAATCATTAGTCCAGATAAAGTAAGGCAGCAAGACATGGGTAAGAAGCCTTTTCTGGAAAGCCATTACATGTTATGATATCAAAAAGTACAGCAACATCATCGTCTATATATATATATATATATATGTATAATATATATGTGCTGGTAGTGAGCCAACTGAATCAAAAGTAAATTAATGATGAGATGTCATTGGTTTCAGAACACCATGGTAATTGATTTCCAGTCAACTTTTATGTTTTATTATTGTTGTCAGAAATAGACCAGAATGATATATGATATGCAAAATAGAGCAAATATGTGTCACTGGGTAGCTATAGGCGCATCATCTTCAAATAACATACATTGGTTTAATAGTGTGATAAGTTGGGGGGAAAATTAAGTATTTTGTATGTGAGCTCTGATTATTGGGCATATTGAGCTACAGTGCACTCCCGCTATAACAAAGTCCTTGGGAACGGCAGTTTTCTTTCGTTATATCAAAAAAAAAAAATTATAACTGAACAAATAAACAATAAAAATACATATAGTGGATAATGTTGCGGCCTGAATTTTTACTTCGTTGTAACCAGAATTTCGTTATAACCGTGTTCGTAATAACTGGAGTGTACTGTATTCTAAAAAAGTAAGATTTCGTGCCGATCTCAAAGAACTGTCATACTTGGCTTTTAGTTGCCTCTCTTCCGATATTGTCAGTACTAAAAACAGATGTAAGATCTTTGAAAAAAGCTACAATCCGGTATACATAGCAGGACTAACTGATGGTCAGTTTCCTCTCTGTGTACCGTATGTCCCTAAAAAAAAATTGCAACGGGACCCGCCATAATGATAACTTTGAAAATAGTGAAGCAATCCAAATACAATTTCAGGGTATGAAACTATGACTTATTACCCACATCTTACAGAAGACCCCATCTGATTTGTTTCAGTGGTCAAAGAGAAATGAGGATCTTTGTAGAGCATGTCAGGAATCCATTCTTTCCAAGTTCTGTCCATTGTGTTCACACATTTATATGCAGTTCCAAGAGCACACAAGTGGTAAACTTGGAAGCAACAGACCCCTGACAATGTTATACAATGATCCACATTTCTCTGTGACCACTTAACCAAATTCCATAGGGTTTTCTGTAAAGTAAAATGTATTTATTACACCCTGAAATTACATTCAGACAAGTTAATCCTACTGAAAGTTATCAATGCAGAAATCTGATCGAAACTCTTTTGTGACATACTGTATAGAGACTGATGTTCACTGGATTGCCATCAGCACAGTCAGTAGCCACACCCAGGGTATATTGGCTTGTGTATTGCAATATGTAAATTGGTGTTATATGCCACTGTATACACAAGCAAAAACAAAAGCAAAAGCAAAAAACAAAAACAAAACACTTGGCTGCAAATTGAAGGGGTTTCTTTATCTTCAGATTGTGTGTGCCTGAACAATGAGCCAAACTTGACCTCGTGTGCACAAGTGTGTGCAGACCTGGTATGGTGAGTTGAATCATGGCATAGTTTCTTTGCTCGACGTTCATATAGTCATGTAGTAAAGGGCAACTTATGGCAACAATTATTCTCTTTTTCAATGAAGCAGGACTGATTTTTACATTGAGATGTTTATCTTGAGAGATGCAATATTTGTGTGTGTGTGTTTTCACGTGCAAGAATAATGTTTTTCCACAACTGCCATTCGCCATTTCCTCAGAGAAAGAGAGCTTCAGCCAAACTGCTAATCAGTGATCTTGTAGGATTCAATGCACCCATTAGTATGCTTCACAAATGAGAGATTAAGAAAACCATCAAGCCAAAGAAACGTAAGCCCACAGAAGTGTCAACACAACACTGCTTTCTTGCTGTTCTGTATTTTCAAACTACAGACTGAATAAAGAATGGATTCCTCCTTTGGAAAATGCCTATACATAATGTGAATCATTTTGTTGACCCCAAAAATGTATTTTCATGCAACCTGGTAAATTAAAACCGTGCAACTTTTTCTTTTCTCTCTTAGTTCATTACTTTGTTCTCATTTCATGGCAATACACTGTGTATGGGGGCGTAGCTTGTGTAGTAAGGCAAAGACCATCTATACTTTCATTTAAACCAGAAAAAAAAGTCCCATATAATGTTCTTGTTGATGTAAGGGCTAACTACACCCCAGTGATGATCGTTACTCATATATCTCCCACCATCACAGTGCTAAAATGTCAAGTGTATCATCTTTGCTTCCTGATGATGACAAGGATCTACGGTATCAGTAAACATTCAGTAAAAACAGTGTGAAAACGCAGATAAACCCTCCGCAACCATCATTCTTCTCAAATCACAGACCAGCGTATTATTCCAGCGTATCTAGTTTACCTGTCATACCAAGTGATCACTTACGTTTCATCATGAGGCAAACTTAAATGTTATTTTTACAGAGGTCAGTTTAAGCCCATCAAGACATTGTGATGAGAAAATGATAATATTAATAAGTATTTGGTACACTCTCCATAGTACACACTATAGTTACGTTCAGACGGCAGGCCCTAACCTCGAGGTTAGGAAACATTGAGGTTTAGCTCTTGCCCCCTAACTACAATGTGTGTCTACATGACGAATCTTAAAGGACAAGTTCACCTTCATAAACATAAGGATTGAGAGAATGTAGCAATATTAGTAGAACACATCATTGAAAGTTTGAGGAAAATCAGACAATCCGTTCAAAAGTTATGAATTTTTGAAGTTTTTGTGCAGTAACCACTGGATGAGAAGACTACTGCAGTGTATGATGTCACATGTGTACAACAGTGTAAGGAAAATATGAAGAGAATTTCACAAAATTCCATCTTTTGAAAAAAGTGCACATTCCCATGACTTGTTACCAACATATGTTATGAGTAATATTATTCCCCCAGCCTTTAGAAAGAGACAAGTCAAGTGCTCTTTTATTATGCGAAAAAAGTGAAAATATGTTGAATTTTCTTTACATTTTCTTTATACTGTTGTACGCATATGACATCACAAGCTGTAGTAGTCTCCTCATCCAGCGGTTCTAACACAAAACTTTTAAAAATTCATAACTTTTGAACGGACTGTCCAATATTCCTCAAACTTTCACTGATGTGTTCTACTAATATTGCTGCTTTCTCTCAATCTTTATGTTTATGAAGGTGAACTTGTCCTTTAACCTCAACGTTTCGTAACCTCGAGGTTAAGCTTCTGCCCCCCCCCCCCCCCACGTAACTACGAGTGGGTCCACTCGATGTTAAAACCACAAAACTGGAAGTTTCAGCCCACACTGCTAACAAGGCGTCTATTTCTTCTTTAGTCCGACCCTGTCGGACTCGCTTACCGGTACTCTTTTTCCCACCGGCGGCACCAGCTTCCTCTGTCATGGTATGCAGAGATAGCACTGCACTGATGACTTTATGCCTTTATGAAGATATTCGTCGAAAACAATATTTTAGCGTCGGAGAAGAAAATAGAATACAGTAGCGAGTTTGACGTGTTCAGTTTCAGAGATCAAGCACATGGGAAGAAAAGATGATGTTGTTGTGATGTGCGTCATGGGTTTTCACCTCGCGCGCACGTGTAGTGTATTTGTGGTGTATTTACGTTTGGGAGGTTGACCCGAAAGCAGAGGGAAATTGTGGGGGCTTGAGTTCACGGCGAGGTCACTCTTAACTTCGAGTTCGTTGTTTTTTGTGTCCACACGGTGCTTAACTACGAGTGGGGACCCCCCCACGGTTCGTGGTTAGAGCGCTAACCAGAAGATTTCTTGTGGCTCGAAACATCGAGCAAACCTCGAGGTTTGCTAACTACAAGTGCGTCTTCACGGTCCCTAACTACAAGCTCTAACCTCGAGGTTTCCTAACCTCGATGTTAAGGGCTCCCGTCTGAACGTAACTTATATCACAGCATTTACAGTATTCACAGGGAACACATGCATCGTCTTCCTAACAACTGTTAGAACACAGTGATGAACCGGATTCAGTGATTGGTTACATATCATGCCCTACTGATGAGGCCTCCTAGTGATCTTTCTGGATCAGTTTGTGCTGCAGACCACTCAACTTTCTTTTAATTGCTGTGCAAACACTCCAGAAGTTGCTGTTGTTGATGTTGCCAAATGCATATTGTTGTTGAGACTCTGGTTGCTGTTGTTGTTGTCTGGCATTGTAAATGAGTTATTAAAAGTATGCATTTCCTATGGTGAAATGTGCAGATGACATTGTATGTTGTACCAGAACATTCCATTATAACTGTAGTCACAAATTTTATGGAATAATATGGTCTGATCTATTGATCTGATAGCTCAAGTGACAATATCTGCCCCTTCTATTTGATCACATCCTCTTCAGAATAATGTAATTTCTTAATTTATTGTAATTGTAATTTCTTAAAGGACAAGTTCATCTTTATATACATGTGGATTGAGTGAAAGCAGCAAAATCAGTAGAACACAGTAAAAGTTGAGGAGAATCGGACAATCTGTTCAAAGTTTTTGAAAGTTTCTGTATGGTCCTTGGCAGATGAGAAGACTACTACAGCTTGCGATGTCACATGTGTAGAATGTTAGAAAAGAGACTCCACAAAATTTTGATTCTTTTTTTTTTTTAAAGTACAAATTCCCTTGACTTGTTACTGATCATATATTAGAGGTAATATTATTCCCCCTGCTTTCTGAAAGAAGCAAGTCAAGTGTTCTTTTGTGATACAAGAAAGGTAAAGATATGTTGAGTTTCCTTTATATTTTCTTTTTATTGTTTTATGTATGTGACATCTCAAACTGTTGTAGTCTTCACATCCAGCGATGGCAATGCTGAAACTTTAAAAATTTATAACTTTTGAATGGATTGCTGATTTTCATCAAACTTTCTCTGATATGTTCTACCATTATACTTATATTGCTGTATTACACAGTCCACATGTAAATTTAAAGGTGAATTTGTCCTTTAATCTTAACGTCTGGCTCATCTGCTAGAAATCATCCCATAATTGTGCTTGTCGTTTTTGAAGGTTCCTTTTAATACCTCTTGCATTAATTCATTCATTTATAAATTAATGTAATATGTAATTATTTCTTCTCCACACTCAAAATCAAATGCTTCATTTTTATGTGATATTTGAAAATGTGGTACAACCAATAATGAAATGAATACAGTCAGAATTGATGGCATGAAAGTCTGATATGTATGCACCATTGTCTATATACTGTACAACCAGAAATTTTGGCGTGCATTTTGATTTCATAAAATTAAAATGCATGCAAAAGTTCTTGTCTACACTGTATGCGTAGAATGTCAGTGGCAATTTGCAAAAATTTCATCTCATTGGCTCCAATTAG
This sequence comes from Diadema setosum, assembly GCF_964275005.1. Taxonomy (NCBI): domain Eukaryota; kingdom Metazoa; phylum Echinodermata; class Echinoidea; order Diadematoida; family Diadematidae; genus Diadema; species Diadema setosum. The sequence continues at coordinate 12,156,820 of NC_092700.1, forward strand.
GGAAAATTTCATGACATGAAAATATCTTGTCTTATAGGACACATTTGTTAATCTTCACTGTCTACCACAGGCGATATTGGAGAGGTCTGTGGGTCCGGAGAGGAACACCAGTATAGACTGTACAGGTGACTTCACTCCCAAGGAGCTTTCCATCTGTCCAAAGAGGACCCATGGATACTGCCTTCCCTATCCCACCAGAGCAACGCCAGAAGCTCCATACCAACTCTATCCTAGCTGCAGCCCAGCTCCACATCAAGTTGCAATCACTCACAGGAGTTATCCCCTTTTTTTTCGTCACGATTCAAAGATCTAAATTGAATGGGTTCAGGAATGTAGCCAATCAGAAATGCTGAAATGAGTCACATGTGTACTCTTAATTTTCTTACCAACATGCACAGCTGTGCAAAAAGTGTGCAAAGAAAAAGTATAACAGCAAGGCGTGTTATCTTATGGGACTTTACCGAGAAAGCATAACTGTACGCACACTGACGTCACAATGCCTACATAGTACTGTAACTGTGCGCACTCAATCAGTTGTTACAAGCATGTTATGCGCTCTCAGTCACTTATTTCTGTAAACAACTTCAAGTTTGCGCATGCCATGCACCAGCAGCATGTACTGCATTCACATGTGTAGCGCAATGTTTGCCGTGTATTTGGAACAACATCTTGGCTTTTGAGCAAGCTCTACCTGTAGCTGACTGGTATTCACCCATATAGGTATATGAAAAATGCTGTTAATTTTTTATCCATTTTATAAAACAAATAATGCACAGGTTTAAGTTTGTGGCATTAGTGGACATGCAGCTCACTCATGTTGCACAACATTATGCAACATGCACTCGGCTGCGCCTTATGCATGTATTAACATTGTAAATACCCTCAAGTGCACTGCATCTCCACTATAATGTACTCTCACCTGTGCATTATGTACATAATATTTGTCATCATAACCTGTGTGTGGCAAGGTGCATTACAGGATTAAAAAGGCAAAAGATATGGTTTCTTCACATGTCGTTCACACATGCCACAAAGGCAAGTTATTGTGAGGGATAAAGTAAAATTCAAATTGGGGAGACATTTGCACTGTGATGTGTATCAGAGGAGTTATCAATTTTTAGTCTCCATAACACAAGACTGAACGATTTTCAAATGGTGTTGCAATAATCAGTTATAAAAAAACAAACAAACAAACAAACAAACATTAATTATGTGTGTGTGTGTGTGAATATGGCTTCAGTTTTATTAGCTCATAAGGCCATGTGTGTTATAGCAGCTCATATTTGAGAGGAATGACCATGTTACGCAAGTCGCCTCAATAGCCTAAACTACAGAATGTTCTCACATGCCTGTTATAAGTTTTAGCTCAGGGAACACTGCTTTTCATTTTGTCTGGGATATTTTGTGCCCATATTATGATCCATTTTGATGTAGTCCTATTTTAATGGCGAACGATCATTGATGTGTGTGCTACAAACCAGAAATTGCATCCCATTCAGCACCTTACATGGGTGTTCCTGCAGGTATAACCCGGCAAAGCACACATATTTCTCTGACATCTACAAACTATGCAGAGTCTTCTCTCCAAATTTTGTGGGCATATTTTAGGGAATTCTGGATTCCTACTCTGACTCTTAGAAGATAGTTTTCAGGAGAGGTAGCCATACTGGGGACGATACTCTCGTGAGAAACAATCATGTACAATGTTAGGCAGCTCCTCGTTGGATAGAAAGCTTTCAGTTTGCCCAGTCGCCACAATCTAGAACACAAACATTTTCCAACCATGACATCATCCCACGCAAGTCCCTATCCCACAGAAAAAAAGAAGAAGATATTTTGATATTGATGACGCTTGGCCGAGACTACACTGGGCCTAATCACATGATCGCTGTGATCAGATGCATGGATAATGCATTGTAGAATCTAGAGGAGAATGATGGTGAACTTTGTCAGCTTTTTGGAACCCTCCTTTCAACTTCAATGTTAAGGAATTGAAATCTGAACTCAGAAATGAACTGTAAAATGAGGAATGTTCACGTACGTTTTAATTTCGCGAATTTCACGAGAGCCAAGATTAGTGAAATTAAAATGCACATGAAAGTTCTCGTTCTCACTATCCGCATTGAATGTTAGAAGCAAGTCATGAAATTTTCATGCCGCGAAAAAGGCCGTTGGCTCCAATTCGCGAAAATTTCATGTCGCAATAATATCGTGTTTTACAGTATCTTGTGAACAAAGGAATCAGAGTTCCACTCTAATATTAAGTACTGTACTGTATACGTTTATCATTTTGTGGGTTTTCGTAAGGTGGACGCTAACTGTGACTTTATCAAACAACATGCAGAAATATCAAGACTAATCCTGACATGAATGCAACATGCACGCAAACAATTCCCTGTTGTCTATTGTACTCCACAATCGCAAATTTAAGCCACTTGCAAAATTTTGGGAATTCCCAATTCCCCCCCACCCCCCCCCCCCAAAAAAAAAAACATCTGCGCACTAACTGATCTTTAACCCATAACGTGCCACGGTACCTCAAGTGCGACTCCGTTTCTCACACATACAATGTATGGCTTGCGATGCATGGTGACTGAATAGTGGTATTGCTTCCAGTTTTTTTGAGTCAATTCTGATTTCTGAAGAGGTTGTGTCTTACAAAAAAAAAAAACAAAAAAAAAAAAAAAACATGCCTCCCAGGCCTATTAATTAATGTGCATTGTAGGTGTCCTATGCATAGTTATGACAATGAATACAATTTTGCAGTCTGTTTTGGGGGTATGTTTTTAGCACTGACCATTTCCAAGAGAACTAGCCATTGCTTTGTCATAAAATTTACATCACTGCAAAGATTGCAATTTTCTCTCCAACTTTACTGTACTACATTGCTAGCATAAAAGCTTATATAAAAAAACCACATGGCTTTAAAAAAACAAACCAAACAAAAATGTTTTCTGAAAGCACTCACGCTATGAAGTCTCAGAATGTGGCACACAGGGGGTTTACACCACGATACACAAATAGATCAAACAATATATGGTTTATCATATGACCCAGTATGTGATACTGGAAAGCAAAGAGTACAGAAACACATACATGTATGGATTGAATGAGAAATTGTGTTTCAAAATATTTGAAAACTCTAGCTATGTTTATCATCCGTTCAGGATATAAGTGTGCTTATATCTATTCCATATTGTATGTTTGATATTAAAAACAAGACGAGTACACAAGTGGACTGCATTGAAACAAAAAAAAAAAAGAATATATTTGAAAGTATGTGAAATCTCTCGCTATTTATATCATGCTGCAAGAACTCCAACATCCTGTATATATGAAAGTACACCTTGTACTTGTTACAAGGACAAGTACACTTGTTGAACTGTTTGAGATGCAATACTGTTCTAATGTTCGTGCTTGTATTGTATGTAAAGTGTACAGAAACGTATTTAGTGTTAGGAGTCCACTCATAATAAAAGCCATCAGGACACTCAGAATGGCTAAGGTGGCTTCAAAGAGTCTGAGTGCGGAGCTCATCTTCGCTCTTTACCAACCTTCATGAGTTGAAGTATCTGTTGTCATAGCGACTGGCTAATAACTGGACTTCTTTTGTGAATGATTCATGCACTCGGTCTAGACAATTATTAGAGATAAGATTATTAAACATAGATATTATGTAGATTTGCAAATTATAATCTTATGATGGTCAGGGGGAAGTTCTGGATATTTGAAAATGACTACCAGTACAAAGAAATACATTGAAATTAGTCATTAATGATTCTAAAGGTTGTCCAATTGTATGTACATGAAAATGTAAGTGATACAATTTTGTTTTTCAGTTTGTTTGTTTTTCGTAAGTTTGACACTGTCATTACTTTCACCTTTTGTCAGCAAGCACTGTCATTTAAAGTTAGCAACTTGTCTGTGTACATGTTAGTAGTAGTTTGAAATGAGTTGGAAGCTTGAATAGTCAGATTATATCAGGGGGCATTTCAAGAAGTATTTTGTCAGATTTTTTTTTTTTCTGACAAACCGTTATAAGTTATTGAAATTCTTGCATCTGAATGGCAAAGAGCAAATTTGTCAGAAAAAAAAAAATATCTGACCAAACTCTTGATGAAATGCCCCCCAGAAGCTATCACAAGAAAGTAGACCCAAAGTAAATGGACCATAAATTTCATTGGATAGCATTCAAACAAGCAAACTTTGCATCAAAAGCCATCTGCCATCCTGGTGTAGATGCAGAGATTTATAGTAAGCTTCATTATATTGTAAGTGTATTTCATGCAGATCTTATAGTAGTACTGTCTTCCCATTAGCATAGCCTGCCGCAAGTACTATAAATGTTGCAGTATTCATGGAGTGCGCATATGAAACAATCTATATTTTCTTCCATGGGACAGAAGAGGCTCTGTTACCATTCATTTAAAAACCAAAGTATGTTTTACAATATGTGTAATTTATGGGGAAAAATAATCATTTGTTGCATGACTGATACAGGGTAAATGTTGAGACACCCTTGGCAAACTTTAACTGTGTTTTAGCGATTAAATTTTCTTTCAAGGCGATGCTGTTATGAGCCATAATCATGCTAACATAATCCAGCTTAATTAATGACAGTATTCCCGACAAAGCAATCCCAGAATACCTGGTGAACACTGTATTAATGTTTATGCATGTATACAGGTAGATCAAGTTACTCACTTTCTCCAGAATGCTTCCTCAATATTAATTATTTATGGCATGGTTGAAAGTGAATTGCATTGTTCAGGGTGGCAGTGATGTAAACTAATCGTGGCTCAGAATAACTGCTGATATAAAAGAAAAAAACATAGTACGGGGAAGTCCCGTCCTAGGGAGGTTGGATACAAAGGCACGGTCCGACTGGCAAGGGATTGAGAAGTTTTATCGTGAAGTCCTTGCAATCTTTTGTCATCCAGTCACGCCAGCCCCGGTGCTTCGGTGCAATTAACTCACTGATAAGAGGCCAAAGCTTTTGAATTCTTAACGGTCATCGAAGGGCTGTGCGGAGGGAAGAACAAAAAAATCTCGAAAGTTCACCTCCTCGTATCTCCCTTATTTTGCCACCAAATCCCTTGAAACTTCACACATATATCTAATATGGATATATCTTCCTTCATATGATTTTTGGGCGAAAATGCTGATGTATCTTTTGAGATATGTGTATTTTTCTGTTTCAGCCGACCGTGGGAAAGGGTTACGATTTTTTCCCGACACAAGTCTGCGCCTGCATGAATATGCATTTGATTAGCATATTACTAGTCTGTATACACCAGACTCACTACCTGCGAAGTCTTGTGTTTGTGCAGTTAGTAGTTAGGTGAAAATAAGAGCAAAAAGACAACCGACTTTAAGAGAAAATACTGGACATGCACAACTAGATCGTCCTCCTGCACATGCGTTTTCTACTGGTGAGTGCATGTATAGCCAATCAGCGGTGTCAGGTTCGGCGCAATGCGACAGGGGTTGATTTTCGGTCAGCAGGGTGGTGAGTAGGCAAGAGAGGAACCCTGCTATGTGCTTCAACTGTTTCATGCAGCACAAAAACCAATACATCGGACTGCGTTTTGCTTACGCCATGGATTTTACATGGGTCACAAGTGACAGTGATCTCGATTTTTTCCAGACATAGCCGTGCGCCAAATGATACAGAAAAGATATTTGGAATGCAGTATGGATATACTACCATAAGTCATATACTGAAGTTTCATTTTTGTGCAATGAAGGAAAATGTGAGAAAATAACACTTGTTTTGAGACCAAATTTTCTGTTTTGGAAGCTAAGTTTCGACATTATTTTCACACGTTTATCCTCAATAAAACCCCAAATAACTAACATTACGAGTTAGAGAATAGTTTCTTCTTCAATTTGCTGTATAGATTTAATCATTTGATGGCTTCTGAGATGAGATACTGTACGAGCTGAAATTTTCGCGTACAGATATTTTCACGAATTGCTACAGGGAAGACATTTTCACGTGTTGTTAATTTCGTGGTTGCGAGGGTCTACCTGAACTTACTTATTCGTGCGTTGTTATTTTCGCGGTTCAAAGGCGATTCGCGAAATTCGCGAAAATAAAACCACCGTGAAAATTTCAGCTCGAACAGTATTGCGATTGTCCTGCAACACTTCCCCAGCGGTTTTGCGTACACAAGCTGTCTACTTTTTGCAACTAAAGATTCGAGGTCATAAGCTTTTGGCGAGTTAATTGCACCGTAGCGCCGCGCCTGACACAAGCAAAAGACTGAGAAGTTTGGTGGGAGTGGCATAGGGGGAAATATCCCTAGGTGGAGTGGGAAGTTTGATGAGAAGTTTCACAGGAAGGTTTGCGGTCACACTGGCAAAACTTTGAGATCTTTAAGATCGCAATTTTAAACTTCACGATCTTTTGCCAGTCTGACTGCGCGTAATGAGAATCCGCTTACAATGAGGTACACAGTTAGAGTTCCAACTAAACCTTCATCAGCTTACCTATGGGAATTCAAAGTTTCTTTTATTGCAAGATATTATTTAGGCCAAAATCACAAGCAACATCAAAGAAGAGTTTGGGCAGATATACATGTGTAGCAAGGAAAAATGTTGGTCCCTAACCAAACACTATTCATTGTGTCAAAACTTGCAAACTATGATAAATAACCACTCTGTATAGTTGCATGAATTATCACTGCGTGCTTGCAATAAGTGACCACTCCTTGGTAGGTGTCACATTTATGCATGCTTGGTATTATCCTAGCTCCAATAGGCTAAGTGAATGAAAATAATGTGGGCCTTTGAATTGCTTGAAAGATGTCTCCGTTTGTGAAAGGATGAGGGATGTGGAGCCACCCTTATGATTTTGGTACCATTTGAGGAACAAGAATGGGGGTGCTTTCCTCGCGTACCCAATATATTTTGTATTCGTTGACTGAAACTTTTGTCATATTATTGAATTAGAAACTTAGAAAAGTGATGCATTGCGCATAAGCACAAGGATCTCATTGTTGTATACCAATCTTTGCACTGTGCACATGACACAATAACAAATGAAAGATACGGGTATTCATTTCTTCTTTTTTTTTTTTTGTTTAATCAATTTTTAATTTATGCCTGCAAAACACCTTTGCTGAGGATGTCATTTTCTTTTTTTTCGCACCATTCATACAGAAATTGTCTCCTCTTCACTTTACTTATTTCTTTATTGTGCAATAGCACATTTTGAATTTCTTGTACTTTTTTTTTAGAAAGTGGGACAGGTTAGATTTGTGTTTTTAGAGTGAGCAACGACAGAGACTCAAATCATATTTAACTTTTACTCAATCCAGTTTGCTTCATTGCACTGCATTCTCTGTCTCTCTAATCCCTTGATCGACCTGGCCCCACAATCTCTCCTCCCATATTTATGTGTGTGAGTACTTTGAACAGCATTTTATCGAAACCGTTTGTTGTTTTTCCTCATCCACCAGACAATGTAAAGACACATAGTAAAATGCAGGTATCAGCTTCAACATGATGTGTGAGTTTTAAAACTTTGTTTTTTTTTTCAAATTGAAAACAAGCATCAAGAATAAGATTTGCTTCTTTTTTTTTTGCATTGTGTCATATGTATGTAACACTATCAGAGCAGGGAGGTGTTACAGAGATGGAGTGGCAAATCTTCGTAATTCATGTAAACACATGTTTAGGTTCAAGGCGTTACAATGGAATGTCTAGCATTCCATTACGCTTTGAAGTCATGCTCGGCACCGCTCTAGTTGCAAGACGAAGTTCGGAGACGAAGAACGCATTTCACCTTTCGTTGAATTACAAGCTTTATTTCACCGCAAAATTTTAGATGAAATACTCGAATTGATTTAGAACAGTTTAGGAAATAATTCAATATTATTAACATGTATTTCTAGTTTCTTCGTAATTCGCAAATCGAAAGGGAATGAAAATTAGGCCGTCTTAAAAACCTAATTTTTTCTATAATACGCACATTTCCGCATGTTAATTTTCTATCTGTTAATAAGGGAATATTTTGATCTTTTAAATAAAGTACTCCGTTAAAGCGTGTTCCAGCGTGTTTTTAAACTATTTGCTGTTAAAATTGTCAGTTTTACACTGCATTTTGATTCGCTGCTCCAATTCAAGGTACACAAATTCATTGTTGCCATCACATTGAAAGAGAGAGCGAATTGCAGTAGGAGCAAATATTTCTAGATGTGAGAGCGCTAGTCCCGATTATTGATGCTCGCTTTTGTCAAAGCACATGGGTAAACACCTGTAGTTGAACGCATAACTTCTCGGCGGTGCCGAGCATGACTTCAAAGGAGAGCACTAGTTGCCTCTCCTTCTCTAGCACCTCCCTGATCAGAGCAGAGCATGCATGTAAATGTTATATTTGTGATTGTGTTCAAAGTGTACAGATATAACAATTCCCATGTAATTGTCTTAAACCATGTTTCAGCACTACTTAAGGTTTTAATTCTTGTGCTTTGTTATTACTTTTATTCAGACATGTTCAGATTTATTTATTTTTTTTAAAGTAGTAAGACAAAGAGTTTGAAATGACTGGACCATGTAAAATGCAAACACCTAAGTTGTGTCTGATCAAAGGGCCACAATACATCATGGCTCTTCAGTGAATAATGACTGATTCTAATTCTGTATTCAATTGTAGTGGTTTGTGGTACAGGGTCGTTCAAGTGATGTGCAAACACTCACAAACAATTAAATGCAACAATGAAAAACAGTAGACAGCAGTAGTGATACAGTGGTCTATCACTTTCTGTCCAAGTAGGTCTTATTCACTTCTCAAGGCCACAGTGCATGAAGAGGTGAAAGTGAAAATTTTTGTGTTTGTTATACTGTGCCCTCTGGCAGGTAAAATGAGTTTGCTTGGTTTTTATCACGCAGAATCGAAGAGATCAATACTATTACATATTACAAGAAATAATATTTGCGTATTTATATTTTCGCCCTAGTTTCATATTGTGCAAAATGCAAAAAAAAAAAAAAAATAATAATAATAATAATTTTTTTTCCAGTACTTTAAAGGGACTGTACAGTACTGGTTGAGGTAGGGATTCATGTTTTGAACATTCCTAAGTGAGATAATGAAAAGCCTTTTATGAAATATGAAAGAGCATGTGACTTTAAGAAGGATTCAACATTTATTTGATGAAAATTGGTTTTCAAATGGCTGAGATATCCAAAAAAGTGCTAATAATAAAAGGCGACATGCCCCAACTTTATTAGTATCTCTTTGTTTCACCTTGTTTTTGGATATCTCAGCCATTTCAAAACCGATTTTCATCGAATAAACTTTTGATACCCCTTAGAACTGCATTCCCCCCTACATCTCATAGAGTGGTTTCTGAATATCTCGCAAAATGTTAAAAGCTAAATCTACACCTCGACCAGAACTGTACACACCCTTTAAACTGTACATAAGTGTGCTTTTCCTGTTGGCCCCCATTTAATTAATTGGGAGGGGTCGGGAAACAAATTGTTCTCACATTTTAGCAGGGCTCCTACCGAGGTACGGCTGTAGTATGCCCTGTTGAAATCATGCAAACTGTAAAAATAGAAGTTTTCACATGCATGAAACTTTTGTGAGTTGTGTGAGGAGCCACAATTTGCAATAGTAAATTGTGCACATGAGTTTATGATTTCATGTAGTATACTTGTAATTTTTTCATCAAAAAAGGCAGTCGGCTCCGTTTCAAGAAAGTTAAATGCGTCAAATGTTTTTGGTTTTAGCAGTGTACTCACACAAAACCCAGTGTGTCTGTAGGCCTAGAGCACTAGAGTAAAGACCACAATTTACAAATTGGCACAAACTATGACACCAAAGATAAATCGGAAGTATAAAGGAGGCAAACTGTATCTCTCGTTGTGCAAAGTGATCCTTTTCAAAGATCACTTGTCAAGACTAGGCAACTGATCATCTTTGATCTGGGATCAAAGGAGACATTCTGTATGGAAACTGAAAGCCTTGTTAGTATTATGTTTGGATTTAGTCGTTATTTCTAAGACATTAATGAGCAACAGTGGCAGCATTTTGGCCAAAATGTGTCCAGTTGGGTAGGTTGTGGGGTTAAGATTTTGTCTTGACATTCTCTGCACACACAGCACTAAAACTTTAATGTCAGTAAGACATCTTTTATAATATTTTGTCAGATTCTCATGATAATTGTTTTAATCATGACTTTTTGAAGGAAAAAAGTTTGAAATGACTTATGTGGGGTTTTTTGTGTGTGTGGTCTTTTTATGTATGAGGAAAAGGAAACTAACTATTAAAAAGTGTAATTTCAATGAAGGCCAAGCTAAGATGTATGGGAATACTTCTTTTTGAGAGACAATAACTCTTTACAGAACATAAGGGATGAAATGAAGACAGTTCACAGTTCATGAATTTGGGTGTGTGAGGTTGATGTTGTCATCCAGACAATGATTTTATCATTCTTGTGCAAAAATTGCTATTTATATCCCCCTTTACATGATTAATCTCAGGTTTTGATACAAACTTTTAATATTAAAAAAATATATATTTCCCCTTTTAGGGATCTGAGATCAAAACATGCCAATATATAGATATATATATTAGATGTTGTTTTTTCTTTGTGTTTGGGTATGACATAATGAGTTCACATTTCACAACTTTCTTCATGTGTGCATTATTATGTACTGTTTTTATTGTGCTACCTTGTTTTATATATCCTATTAACATTCATAGCCAGCCCTGATTTTATGTAATGTCTGAATGTCATTAATCAGTTTTTTCGCTATTTCCATTGATGGAAAAAGCTGGTTTTATGTCACATGTTTTCGGGACAAAAGGTTGGGTTGGGATACACACACGAGTCTGTAAGAAGAAATGCTGTTATTCTCCCAATTGCATAGAACTGTAAAAAGTCAAACTGTGGCGGCGCTATTTAATTTTCATCACAATTTGTTTGACAAAGCTGTGCCAGTGCACAGCAAGATCTCTATTTGATCGTACATGTATATGCGAAATACACAGAGACTCCAACTCTCCCGTTTTCGACGGGAGATCTCCCGCCGAAAAACCATTTTTGCAAAATCTCCCGTTCTCCCGTTTGAGATTTAATTCCTCACGCCCTGGCTCTTTGTCTCCCGTTGGAAAGGATTTTAACATACAACTGTATTTCTATTGTATGTTGAAAAAATAAGCCTTAGATAGCACCAGAGAGCATCTAGATCCATGGGAATTTCGCGTTTCGCACACATCAACTTTGAGTCTCCCGTTTGCTAGGGGTTTCAGGCGGGAGAATCTCCAGATCAGAAGGTACTTTGGGTTGGAGTCTCTGAATACACTTGTTCTTGAAGCCCTTTCTATATCACCAAATTACCATAGTTGTGCAGATTTTCCCAGCAAGTATTACATGCTGGGAAGTATTATATGAAATTATAAGTTCTGAAAATACATTTCTATTGTGAAATTACAATGTTTTCATCGTGATGAAAAGGTGCAATTACTGCATATTTGGTGCAATTATCGCATAATAAATATGCTTGGCCTGTGCTTATTGCACAGTAACTCTGCATCACCGGAAGTGCACAGTAAACCAGGAAAGTGTGACCCCGCTTGACCTCCACATGTTGCGCTCGGGTGCATGAGATCACATAATTCATTTGCATGTAATATACAGCCTGCGTACGGACCGGGCCACTAGCGACAAAATGTTTACATCTATAAGCGATAGGGAGAATTGATCCCCTTCCTTTTATCTAGCTTTGAGATGAATTGTCTTCCGCTAACATGGCTGAACTCGCCCAGCATTCTTTAAAGGCAAGTTTACTTTTATCAAGATATCTCAATCGAATCATGTCACCAAGGGTTGCCATGTAAATGTTTTACAAATAGCTGAAGTGGGACTTGTTGCGTGGCCACTTTGATTGATGAGATTAAAGACTGATGAAGTAGGCTTACCTCAAACTTGTCAGGAGTCATATTAGTAAAACTACAGCAACACAAATATGAATTGTATCTGCACATTTTTTTTTTTTTTTTGGGGGGGGGGGGCCATACGCAAGACAGTGCGGCTTTGTAAATGAAAGTAAATAGTGTTTTGTGTCGTTGCCCAAGACACTGCCATCATCATCTAATTTTGTGGCATAGGATTTCTTGAAAGATCATGGAGTGTAATCATACATGTGTGCCAGTGTGCATATGAGAGCTGATTTTCAGTCTTTCTTGGATTTTAAATGTTTGGTTCTTCAAATCCTGTGTTTCCTTTGTTCATTTTTCAAAATGTAAGATATGTGAAGTTCAAGCGTCGAAACAAGTAGGAAACAGTATGCAAATTTGTTGCCTTAGTAAGGTAGGTATGACTCCAGTTAGACTAGGATGAAAGTGACTGCGTAATCAATTTTTATTACTGTTAAATAAAAGAGATGTGGCCAGTAAAATGCAATTGTAATGCAGAGGAAGACATAATAAATGTTGTAGAAGCTGATGTTTGAAATCTGTTTCCAAATATCTTGAAATAAAAGTTAACCTTCAAAGTTGACATTTTCTGTGAATTCTTGATTCATGTGCTGAATGCTACACTTTACACTAAATACATGTACATTATCTTCATCATCACCACAATCACCCATAAAGAGGGACCTGGTTCTGATAGGAATCAAGATACAGCTTGCACAAAAATTCGCATAAGAGTATGTTGACTTCACAAAACACATATATGCACAACTCTTCACGGTGGTCTATAGTCAGTAGATTCAGACTTCTTTATTATTAATCTGCACTCAAAAGTAATATGACTATTAATGTCACTCTAATCCATCCACATTAATCCGTAAAAAGAATAAATAAGTGTTTTAACAAGACAAGGACACAATTTTGGCAATTGTTTGACATTTTTCACACTCAAAAGCTGCGAACATGTATGACCTGTGCACAAAATTCTACAATTTCAAATGCTCTCAAAATCCCATAGGTCAGTCAGTCAGTCTTCCTAAAATGACAAATGATGCAGGGAATGCATTCTCAAGGTATGCAAGAATAATACCTCACCAATTTTTTGATGAAAGATAGAAAGTGAATGGGTCAGATCAGCCAAAAACTTCTGTATCATACATCGGTGTAGATCTTTTTGGCTCCCCCATTCAGTTGTGGTATAGTTCAAGTCAGTTTTCTTCCTTTGTGTAATCATTTTAAGAGTAAATATTTCAAATAAAATTCTTCCTTCATTGAAAAATATCTAGAACACATATGATAATTATCTATTTGATGTATACCAGGTATATCAAGTTTCAAATAAATGATTTAAGCACAAATATTTAAACAATGAATGAAGTTGCCAACTAACCCAAACAAACAACAACTTCATCTCCAATACCCTTTCTGATATAACTATACGATCTGTGAGTATGAGCAGTCTCTGTGTGAATATGAAGGTAACATAACACGTGGACCTTTGGATGGAGTTTAGAGACTTGTGCTCAACATTAAAAACAAAACAACAATCGGATCTCAATGGACACGTCTCAACTATCCATATGAAGCCATAGGTCATACCTCTGAAATACGGAGCAGATTGTTTTAAACGTGACATGGAACTCGTGGTTGATGCATGTAGTTGATACCACTTTCAAGTTTACTCAATTTTATTTGTTGGTCAGGTGACCTACTGTACATCAGATGCCGGATCTGTGCCATGCAGATGTATGTCTCATCCACAAAGGTGTAATGAGAATTCTCGGAGTACACTCATTTGTGCTCTTTTCTTTTTTTTTAATGAAAAGAATGGTATTCCATACACGTATATCGTCGCTGGGGTGACAAGACCTCGTATCTACAAAATGTCAAACGTTCAGGAGAGCCAAAACACATGGCGGCCAAAGCACTGTGGCGAATGGGATAGCCTTTCCTTTGACATGCCGTGGTGGCTTCATTTTTGGAGTAAGACAGTTGGGATTTGGACAGGACATCACTTAACCCATTATTTGACCATTAATCCGAAAAAGTCATTTTCACCAAAATTGCAGATACAAGGTCTTGTCACCCCAGCGACGATATGTACATATCACATTGTCCATTAATAAACACTGACAACCATATACGATTGTAAAGAGCGATACACCTTAAATGTGGAATGCTAGCAGCTATGTTACGACACGGAATGACAAAATCACGCTATAGTTGTGGGAATCATGATTGCGCTTCATTCACACTTGGTTGATCGACCTCTGTGCGGAAGCACTTCTGCAGAATCGATTTCTAAACGCAAGTTAACAGATGAAAACAAAAAGGACGATTACAATTTTACTTTTCTATGTCTGGTCTGAGTCGGTAAGGATTTCCCTGATTGTTATTAAAGTAATGCAATCCAACAATGCTGATATGAAATGGTTATTCAAGTGCATTTTTCCGGTTCCGAACATGTCCAGCAATTGTTCTCTACGGTATCATGTTTTATTCCAACAAACTGTATTATTGTGACTACCGAAACAACTGCTTCATTATCTTTAGGTCCGATTTGTTTTCATTCATTTGAAGTTGATATGAAGTCATTCAACACTCGTATTTGTGTGAGGTTTGAAAAAAAAAATAAATGAAATACCGGGAAGTTTTCTGCACAATTGTATAATACGACAATCATAGTAAAGTTTGGAGGTGAAGTTTTTGTTGTATTGTAGCAAAGGCTGTGCATCTCAGTTGAATCTCCATTGAAAAAAAAAGACAATCTATTTTCAAAACAGCAATACATTTTAATGACATCAAAACTTATTTCTCTGTACAAAGGACTCACTTTTAAAATGTCTTGTTATTTGTACCTGTGATAAGATGTGGTGATGGAACAATTGGTATAATATTATATCTCCATTAATTTTGGTACACCCTGTAAACAATTTAGACCTGTCCAGCTCAGAAAGAAAGACAAAAAAAAAAAAAAAAAACGTTTCTGTGCCTAACTACTACAGCTGTGCAGTGCAGCATCTTGTGTGTTTTAGAGTAAGGAGTGAAGAGGTCTATTGGAAAACACTGGCTAATGAGCATTAGTTATCATTTCAAGTTTCAACCCACTCTATGCGAGACTCTTTGACTCACACAGACTTTGCAGAGACCCACAAGGCTCATATTAGCAGTGGGATAAACTAAAAAACAAATGAAAACTAATGCATTCAAGGCTTAGATACAGCTTTCATCCATCCCATCTCTAAAACAAAATATGTTTCACACCCAGATATATTCCTTGAATTACGCCTATGAAGGAATGGGCATAAAATTCTGGGTAAAGACACTATTCCATGAGTTTGTGGAATACAAATGCAGGTAGCATAATCCTTTGAATGAGAGGGGGGGGGGGGAACAAGCACTCTGCCAAACAAAAGTTCTTGTGCTCTTTGATTCCATCAAGCTCTGATACAATTATGGTAAAACACAGATAACTTAATACAGCTGTACATTATTTACAGTGTCCAGCAGCCCAGCTGCTGGTGCATTTTTAATGCAGAACTACATGAAAGTGATCTGAACATAAATAACATGCATTCGACAACAAAAATCAAAGTCCACACAACTGTTGCGTGTGCTACAAATAAAGCAGTCTCAACGTACGGAGTTTCCCTCCCTTCCTTGATAAACATGACACCTCTAGCACAATGATAGCAAACGGGCGTAAAACACTCTCATTTCACACATAAAAGTCAAGTGAATGAGTGCTAGCCTTACAAGATTTGCAAATCTCTCTGCGGATTATGGACAAACACTGGAACACTACAGACTGATAGTACTTCTGAATACTACACAGATAGCTACAGTACATACATTTGGAGGGGGTTGATTTTCTGATTCACAAAGCTGATACCCAAACCTGTGTAAAGTTTAATGTGATTTTCAAATCCAGAGAAGGTAAAAAGATAGATAGATCGATAAATAGATAGACAGATATACAGATAGATAAATAGATAGACAGATAAACAGAAAGAAAGACAGATAGGAAGATAGATAGATAGATAGATTAATAGAAAGATAGACAGATAGATAGACAGTCAATAGATATCTGGATAGATAGACAGCCTGAAAGATAGATAGATAGATAGATAGATAGATAGATAGATAGATAGATAGATAGATAGATAGATAGCTGTAGATAGATAGATAAATGAATAAATATATAAATTGACATAGGTAGGTAGGCAGGTAGATAGACACGGAGCATAAGAAAGAGTATCTACATGAAGGGATCACAAGATGACTGAAGAAATTAATATAAAAGTAGAAATCAGTGATATCTCACAACATGATGGGGAAGTAAATAAACTTGAGAGCATGGGAAGAGATCAGAAGTTCATTGAGGAATAGCAGGAGACAGTGAGATGGGGAAATCAACACTAATTGTGACACACAAACTGAATAATTGAACAATTGATGATTGGACTAGTAAAGAGAGAGATATTGAGAGAAAATCCTGATTTTACCAAATCTCTTCCAAAAGGAAGAATATATCCTATCAGTGGCACCATCACAAAAGCTGGGACTTTTCACGGTTGAGCCATTCGATCAGTACCTGTACTGATTTTTGAGAGACAATTAGTATGATAAATTCAAAAAAGTGATTCTCAAACATTAGTATAAAAATACAAAGAATTTTGGCTAATTTAGTCAGTACTCAATCACATGCTGAAATAAGACCTGATGCCTTATAAAGAGTCTTAGAAAAAAAGACATGAAAACACTAAAAGTATGTGTGACAGCATCTTTGGGTGTGAAGGGTGTACATCTATCTATTTTCAGTACTGGATACATTATACAAAATTAGTCGACATTCATTTTCTCAAATTTCTTGATTAGTGCTTAGCAAAATGCTTCTCATCTTGAATACATAGACTGCAGGTGCATACTGACAATGACATTGTGTGGATCAGTCTCACCTACGACCTATACTACACTACAGCTAAATCACCTTCACTTGCTCAGAAGTGCACAGCATCTCCTAATAAGTATCTTTGATAACTTTTTATTTTTTCTCTCAATATGTTACATACAGTCATGACATTGACACGACTCGGCACACAAGGTGGAATCCGTATTCCAATATTCTGTTATAGATGTTAGGGGGTTGTTTTTAGGGTGTGTGTGTGTGTGTGTGTGTGTGTGCGTGTGTGTGCGTGTGTTTTCAAATAGGTACTGCATCTTCAATGCATCCACTTTCTTCTTGGGAGAAATATATAACACAGATGGGATTTTGAGGTAGGCCTATATACTGATACCATACCCTGGAACTGTGGGTATTTTCCATTAAAAAAAAAAAGTAAGGAAACTTTATATGATCATTAAATAATTTGGAAATGCTTGTGAGACAGTTATGCAGTTTACTTCTACATTTTTCTTGATACCTGTTCTATTTACACTGTTGCACATATTGCCTGCAAAACATGTTTTGTAGGTATGCCAAACATTTTTTGTTGTCTTTGATTTTTTTTAAAGTGATAAGTTTATTCCTCTCTTTAAGAAAGGGTCTGTTCATCATTGAATGGCTGACAACATGAAGATTTCAGGTGTTCAGAATCATAGCTTGGGATCTGAGAGGTAAAGACACAATGCACCAAGGGGTTGATTGACCAAGCGGCACTCCTCTGCTACAGGACTGAAGGTGTGACAACATTCTGTATATTCTGATACATATTCATGTATAATAGTCAGTAATACAATATCATGTATATTCTTTCTGCCAAGAACGGGTATCTGACTTTATCTTTGTCATGTTTCTCCATATATGTATGTGTTTATGTGTTTACATCTGGTTTGAGGATACATTGTATTTGAAAATAATCATGAATGATATTTTATTCAGACAGGACACAGACAAAATGATGCTAAGACTTTTCTTGTGCAACAATCAGATAATTACAATCTAGCACCTGTTAATAAAACACTTGTATATATAAGTAATGAAGATTTCAGTAAGATATTTCTATTTCTTGTCTGTTACACTAACAGCAATACCCAGTTCAAAGTTTCTGGATAAACTTCTAATAAAATATTCACAAATAAAAGGTGCTCTACTACACTTCATGCCCAATTTTCACATCATCGCCAGCAAAATGGTCAGTAATATATACAATTGCATTTATCGCCGCATAGCTCTTTCAAAATAGAAACATTTTGGTTTCTATAATGACAAATATACACAGTCATATATGTATTACATGTACCATCCTATGGAAAAAGGTACTGGTTAAGCATTTAAATATTAGCAAACAAAACACTTACTGCTTTTTGTGAGCAAGACATGCCTAAACATCAAAGCACCTATGACACATTCATGCTTGCTCTTAGACAATTAATCTGTACAGTATATGTAAGTAGTGGTAACTCTTTCTGCCCTTGAAGTACTAAAAAAGTTGTTAAAGTTTCACAATAGCTCACTCTTTTCTGTCCACAAACACGAGTTTGCAGAATCCTTGTGAGGAAAAAACAACACAGGCAATCCCATAGCACACTTTATTTACTGTACTATACATACACCCCTAAGTGTACACACACAAGATATACACTTATGTTTACATCTATTTCGTATAGAGTGTGCTATGCATCTTTTCAAAAAAAGTGTGCCAATTATGGTAGACTTAGCCCAGCAGTACACATCGCATGGCTATGTTTATTTTTCTGATACCAGTTCTTCAGATGGCCAGTTTGTGGTGGATGTTTGACACCAAATCAAACACACAGCAAAATCCTGCTGGGGTCAAAAATGTGGTTTTGACAGAGATGCAAATTAAGTTTGAGCTGTTGTCAGTCTCTACCAGCAGCCACTGACAGTCTACAGATCAGATTGAGGCAAATCGTACGTTAACCCATCGAGGACGAGTCCCGAGAATACCTGGGCAGGTGTCTATGGGAAATGTGTGCTTGAGCAAAGTCAGTCCATCCTCAACAGGTTGATGCTGACTGTGTTCACTCATCCACCCTGAGTCCTTTTTCAATGGGCTCCAGTTCTTCCTTCATCCAACCATGCAACCGACAGAGAACCAAGTCTCTAAGCATCCTCACTTCGGTTTCCTCCACCGTCACTCTAATTGGTTACTTCCACCAGAGTGGCGCTGCTGGTTGTTACCGAAGCCGCGGCCGCCGCGGCTGCAGCGGCAGCCGCTGCCGCAGCCTGTATGGCCCCGACGCACTCATTGTGGGTGAAGCTGTGGCGGCGTAGGTCACAGTTGCGGCGGAAAACCTTGCCACAGTTGGGGCAGTTGAAGGGCTTGATGTCGGTGTGTGTGAGGAGGTGGGTCTTGAGGTTGCTGCGCTGGTTGAAGGTCCGCCCACAGGTGGCGCACTTGTGCGGCGACTGCTGCATGTGGAGAGTCTTGTGGACAGCCAGAGTGCGTGCCTGGCAGAATCCCTTGCCACATTCACCACACTTGAATGGCTTCTCCTTTGAATGAATGTATCTGAAATGACAGTAGAAAGAGAGAAGATATAAAGTTTTCTTTTAATTGAAATATAGCAAACTGACACAATAAGTACAATTTATATGTACAGAACGAAAAAGTTGGCAGGATTGCCATGAAACATGATCAGATTAATTCAAACTAGCCTTATCAATAATACACCTATAATTTCAGATTCACAAAAACTTAGAAAAATTGAAATAAGTGTTTGCCATTTCCTTGACACCATGTATGGCAAGTTACTCCAAATAAAAGGTGATGTATTTCAAAAACCATCTTCATGATCACCTGAATGACAAACCAGGATATGAAAGAGAAGAAGTGATTCAGACAGTAAATGCTTGACAGAAACAATATCATAATTGTCAGAGAAATCACACCACTTTCTGACACACATACTGCCCAGCTAGGAATGCTGTATGAAATGTAACCTGGCAAGCACAGAGTCCTACTTTGGAAGCTTCTGGCTCTGTTAACATTACTATCCATACCATATTCAAAACCTTACAATTCATCACATGTTTTTTGAGGAGAAAGTAATTCTTCTCTCCAGCTACTTGTGTGTAAAGTAAATATACTATGTACATTGTACGCAGAGAAAGAAAAACTCTCAAATTTCTTTGGCACACTTCTCACATGCAAATTCATACAGAAGAAATAAAGTGAAAGAAAACTGCCTGACTAGACTAGCACTTGTTAGAGGAGCTGTTTGTATAGCTACCAACAGAAAGGAAAGACCAGTGTGGTTGGTATCAAATTATGCTACACCTCAGACTATTGTGAGGGAAAAGTTCAAATTGTGTAAACCAAGAAATGTACTTTGCCAAATACCAGTAATCAATATTTTACACAACAATGTGCCAACGTGGGTTGATTTTAATGCTCCTGTGCCTAATGATAATAAAAAACTGCAGTAGTTCAGTTGAACTTTTTTGTTTGGAAAACAAGGGCATAATGTTCCTGCTTTGAATTCCAGACACGAGCTGGGATCTGTTTTGAAACTGCTAGAACAAAAAAGGACCACTGTACTTTGCTAGGAATGAACTTGAGTGTTCACAAAGAGTGAAAGAGAAAATTACAAAAGGGAAAAACTGTGAGACAAAGAGGGGAATAATAGGTTAGGAAGGAATGGAGTGATGGGGGTTACGGTAGAAGAGGTAAAACTCAAGTGCATCATTCATATTTGGTTTATGAGAGCATTTAAAAGAGTTCATGACACAATTTCTCATGAAACCGTCCTTCTAAATTCTTTTGTTGGTTTCAGAAGGAAGGATTAGGAGTATTTGCTATATGACCGATATCCCTATTGTGGCAAATTAATCTGGAATTATCTAAAGGGTGAAAGTAAAAACTGCAAAGTGTCCTCAGATTTACTTTGATTTCTTTCTGCACTTTTTTTTAATGAACATACACACATACATGCTTTAAAATGTGAGGTAAGTAAAATATGAAATATACCAGTGATTAGGCACGATTGCATTCATATAGCAAATCATAAATGATCATCACTTATGGATCGACATAAAATGGATTCCAATAATATCTGATAAACTTGTTGCTAATCATTGTCAAAAAACACATTAACTGCTGTTGCTAAGTAACTGCAAACTGGTCTCGAAAAACCAGTCTAAGAAATGTTCGAGATACTTTTTTTTTTCTCTTTGAAAGAGCTTTGATTAAGAAGACATGCAGTGTGCTCTGAAGGAATTCAAAATAAATCTGGTGTTTACTAAAACATATCTACACCCAGACATTCTCTGGGTGACTTCACTCACTGTTTGGCATTTCAAATAGTCGGGAATGGTAAGATAAGATTGGAGGTCCCAGTACTCTTCATATCACAAGCAATGGTTCTTTTTTTTTTGGGGGGGGGGGGGCAAATATAAATGCAAACCTAGAAAAAAAAAAAACACCTACTCTTGCTTTTTGTATTATCTTTATGATGGTCTGTTAAAATCAGTGTTGAAAACTGTTTTTCTTTTCATCTGCCTTGTAACCAAGAATCATATCTCCCATATGGCATTCATACATATTATGATGTTTACAACAACATCCTATATATAATTTGTGTGGAGACACAAAAAGGTGCGCTGTGACGATGAGGGTTACACAATAATCTAACTAATGGTTTATATCACTGTAAGACCATTCTCACCACTAAAGACACATTTAATGAAACACTCTACTCATATAGTCTTCATTTTACTTCTTTTTCACAGAATTTCTCCTTAGCCTTTGAGAGATTGTTTTCATTTTTTATTCCATGGCAGGATCCAAACCCCAATGGATTGTCAGTTCCTGTTGGTAAGTGTTGTGAGAAAATCTTTCAACTTGGCCGAGCATCCGCTTTTACCATTCCAGCGCCCGCTAAGACAGGTGGATTACAGCGCCGAAGGTTACCCCGCGATTGCAGGTGTATCGCCGCTCCTCCAGCTCCAACCTAAGAATCGCCGCTGATGAGGGAAACAGACGGCTTGCCTAACGTCAGCGACCGGGGTAGCCAACCAGACGGAGAGGTGAGCTCGCCAAGTGGGTAGCACTGGCCTTTTTCTCTCTCTTTTTTTTTTTGGCCGTGAAGACGCAGACACAGAGGTAGCTTTTCAAAGCAGATTAACCCTTCTTCCACCTCCCACCCACCCCAAGCTGGTCCCCCTTTCTCTCCCATGATCAGGGACTGACAGATGGAACAACCTGCTAAACTCATTGAGGCTAATCCCCTGCTTCCTCTTGAGTACTTGAACTTCTGGGCTGAGTTTTATCTCTTCACTGATCAAAGGAGGAAGCACCGTGGAACAAAAGGAAGAAGATCAAAAAATATAACAGTGAAAAATATACCTTGCATGAAAGAACTTTTGAGGCTGTAATTGCTCCAACAAATTTGTAGGTAATTGGAAATTATCGCACGTGTGAGTGCTGGCTTATGATAGTCAGGAGATTTAGCTCCCAGGTCCCTTGCCTGACCTTAGGGTGGAGAAAGTGAGATGGGAAACATCATGACCAGACATAGAGATTTGCTGTCTACAGTCTACAATTTTTGTGACAATAGTTCTGTTTTAATCTTCCTGAGCTTTCATTGTATCACAGAAGTTTATGGAAGTTTTATGGAAGTTCAGTAGAGTCAAAATGATAATTTATGTAGTTTACTTCTCTCATGAATGTATTTTTTTTGTTTACATGTTTGATTAGCATGACCTAATGAGGAAGCTGCAAAAATGACATTCCAATAATTCTTTGGTTCAGAAATTTTAAATTTTTAAATTTCTTGCAGGATTTCTTACAAACAAGAAATATCATCACTATGTTACAATAAATATGTTGTCTTAATCTCCATAATCATTATAACAATATGCTAAATCTGTGTTATTTTCCTTGTTTTTTATGAAGCATATTTTGTTTTACAAGTATATTCTAAACTAAGGACAGAGTTTAAGCCAGTGTCTGTTTGTGATTTTTTTTTTAAGTTGTTTTTAAAAAGTTTATGGGATGGGTATAAACTACATGCTCCCTTCTTACATGT
This sequence comes from Diadema setosum, assembly GCF_964275005.1. Classification (NCBI taxonomy): domain Eukaryota; kingdom Metazoa; phylum Echinodermata; class Echinoidea; order Diadematoida; family Diadematidae; genus Diadema; species Diadema setosum. Next base: position 12,179,741 of record NC_092700.1, read on the forward strand.
TTAGACAGAATTGTTCAATTCTGAAATACTGCCCTCTTGTGTTCAACCCAATCTCTCACTTCTTCTATTGATTGCTATCTCCTGCTCCCACCCCATCCCCCCTCTCTCTATCACCAGCTCTTTGTCTTCTCAATGTCTTCTAAATGTGTCATAACCATTGGTAACCTGCATGCCTGCAACATCTATGAAATCTTGATAAGAGGTGGTTGCCAAAGGTTTTACACTGAACCCGCCAAGGACGAGCCCTGAGTATATGCGGGCAGGTGTCTATGGGAAATGCATGTTGGAGCAAAATCAGCCCATCCTCAATGGGCTAACTTCTTTTTTCAATGCACATAACTCTGTAGGTGATCAGCATGGCATCTATGATATATTTCTTCTTTTTTTTTTTTTTGTTTCAGCTATGTATGTCTGGTCTACCTGAATATTGATTTTTCTTTCATTTTTCCTTTCTCTGTATTAAAAAAAAAATGATCTTTTATCATGATGGTCAATCGTATTTTCAATATGCAAAATAAGATAAAGAATCTCACAAATGATACAATAAAAAATTGAATCCCTTTAATCAATTTATTTCTTAGTATACTATTAACGAAACATTCACTGGGTTGCAGCATGGACAATCTTGACCAAAACTCTAGGGTAAAGTTTCATGGCACGCAGCTTCCACCTCCCAGGCGAGATAGCGTGGGCAGCCAACACCATAGGAGTTTAACTTTGAAGTGTATTTGTGTGCATAGACCGGAAGCTAAGTAGATAACGCTATTTGCCAAAAGATATCGCCCTGCCTCAAGAGTTGAAAAGTTTAGAACAGGATGTCAAAAACAGGTAAATAAGCAAGGGAGCGAGAGAAATAAAATAGTTAAACTGTGCAGGAGGAAGAACTCAAATGAATTGGTTAAAAAAATAGAATATATAAGATAATCAAGTCAGTGATCTCCATTCATAGAAAAAAAAGTACATTTTTGTCACGCAAGTATAGATAAGTCACTGCTTGCATTAAAATGTAGTCCAAAGTACCACTATTTTTTCAATGAAATGAATCTCAGAGCTTAAAATAGACCTAAACTCACCAACAGATAAATATTTCACACAGTAAGCAAACATCATTGAGAAACTTCTGTTCATTGTTACTTTATCAAGATAGAAATCATCATATATGGTTAAAAGCATCTAAAAATGGCAGAAGAATAGGGTATTCTCAGCCTCTAATCAATATGTTCAAGTATATTTCTGAAGAGGTAGGAGGTCACAAGTTCATTTATATTCCTCAAGACATAATTATTTCTCTCCGATCTTGATACGGAGGGGGTGTTACTCCTTTGTTTTCTGTAGTCATCATTGACAATAAATGCTGGCAAACAGTTGATGCCAACCTGTCAATCAAGATGGGCACGAGAGATAACGGTAAGGCGTAGACTCAGAACCGGAAGACCGATGGGAGCGATAAGTCCCCACTCAAACGTGTTGGTACTGGACACGACTGTTTACTCCCGACTTGGTTTGTCTTGGCAGGTCTGATGACTTTATTTACAGCATCTACCTTCGACATGATGACCAACTTTGAAGCTCACAATCACACTTTAGACTGAGTTTAGACACCAACTACTCATAGAGAAATGGAATTAAATTTCTTAATTTAGGATGTTAAGGACAAATATTCCTATTGCAATACATAATCTTCAGATTGCTGAAATGGAATTTGGTTTGACCAGGTAATGTTCATGGAAATATTTAGTAACACTTTAGCAAAAACAAAAACATGTTGACCACCGACATGAGGTTTGTGCATCATACAATGGGTCTAGGGCAATTACCCCCTGGGCAATTACCCCCGGGCCCTTCCCCTGTCCCTAATCCTAATCCTAATCCTGAAACTAATCCTAACCATAACCCAAACTCCTAACACTAAACCTAACCCTAATCTTAACTCTAACCTTACCATTAACCAGTATTTAGCCGGGGGGGGGGGGGGGGGGGGGGTAATTGCCCTCTGGGGATAATTGCCCGGATACGCATACAATGACTGCTCTATGAATTCAGTTGCATAGTCAAATCAGACATATATTTCTTTTGCTGCAGTGTCATGGAACAAATTTGTAAGAAATTGTTTGAAATATGTATCCATCTAATATCAAAATCATCAAAATTGTGCTTTTATTCTGTTACCTCATTGTTGATTTTCTTTGTACTGAATTTCCTAATTGCATTTGGGAAATTACAGTTCACAATACCATCTGAGATGCCTCGGATGCGAATCATGACTTTAAAACATGTTCGGCAATTATTTTTCTTTGTGTGGTCACCTTCCACTTCCAGTGAATGTTGTGATAACTGAAGTAGCAGCATTTCAAGTATTTATGTTTGCAGCTCCTTTGGAAAAAAAAAGAAGAATTGTCCTACTGACCCTTGGCTGCTAGAACGAGCATTAACACAACGGGAATTTAATTGAGAAAAAGATGAATGAAAGGAAGAAAAAAAAATCAAGAAGCCAGCAGTAGTCTTCATGTCTGCACCTCACTGCTGATGCAAAAAGTGATGTTGGGGATGAACATCCAGACTCATACCGGTATTTTGATTCCATGAGTCATCCGCTCGTGCCAAGATGGAAGTCTAGGCTTATGGTCTGTCCGCAACCGGGATTTGCTGGAAAACCTTCTTCTGATCAAAGTATTACTGGGAGTCTTTCAAGTGCAGAAGTTATCAAATGTGGCAAGCAACAAAGAAAGGCAGGCAAATTAAGAGACAAAGGGAGAAGTAGAATAGACATTGATGATGAGATTCGAAACAAAATTTTCTGTGGAAATGAGATTTTAAAAGAAGGAGAGGGGAATGATTGAACATCTTTTGATAAATATGGACTGAAAAAAAAAGGTATGCCTTTCAAACTTTTCATTTAGGAAACATTTGACAACTTGTCAGCTTTCTTTTCTCCATGTAATTGTTGGTTCAATTGGGAGCACATAGGGATTAAGCGGTTACATAGAGTTTGTATCGGTTGTGGGTAAATCAAAGTGGCTAAAAATTTAAATCTTAACCTGTTGAGGACGAGTCCCGAGTATACTTGGGCAGGTGTCTATGGGAAATGCATGTTGTAGCAAAATCAAACCATTCTCAACGGGTTACAAAGGGCAATGCAAGTGCAATGAAAATACATTTTGCCAAATACCTGCCCCTATATTGATAATTAACCTCCACAAAAATAATGGTAATAGTAACAATGATAATAACTTCATTAACTACTTTTATCAATTGCTTTCATCGATATAATCATTCACATTTGTTGTCATTATTATCATTGTTGTTATCATTATTTCCAATACCATTATTTTGGTGGCTACTGAGCAGAGGCAAAAGCTTTGAGGAAATATCATTGTCTTTGAATGAGGCTGGCAACTGAAAAGAAAAACGTATTTGGATCCTTATAAAAGAAATATGAATAACATCATCTTAAGTACAATGTTTGCCATTGGTTTGCACTGACTCTAAATGATTCTTGAAGAGTACGGGCAGGATGTTATCGACATCGACTGCTTGGCCCTACATACAGCTCCCTCATCCCTCAACCCTACCTCACCCCGGCTAGATGATCCTGAACTTTTGAACCATCTCTCCCACAACATGGCATAGAGGGAGGGAGAAAGATCGAGAGAGGGGACAGACAGAGATACAGATAGATAGATAGATAGATAGAAGGGGGTGGGGAGGAGAAGGGGGGAAGGGAAGGCCTGGAGTGTATGTATGATCTCAATACAGATTCCTCACTTTGTCAAAGAAATCCTTTCGGGACCACTGTCCCAAACAACCATTGAAATCACATTAAGATGATATGGACTCTGAGTGTGCAAGGATTAATGAAAACAACACTGACCAGGGGATGACATTTTTGATGCTGATCAGAAAAGAAAAGTTAAAGAGTATGACAAAGAATACAATAGAAAAAGAGAGGGAGAGAGAGAGAGAAAGATGGAGAGAGAGAGGGAGAGAGGGATAGATATTCTCATATCAGGAGACACTTGATCTGACTGATGCCAAAAGTCACAACAAAGTGAGCATGATCTACAGCTAGATTTACATTTTTTAACAAAGAAAAAAAAAAGCAATGTTAAAAGTCAAGATAACAGCTTTGTTGCTATGAGAAGAAAGAAAAAAGAGAAGAGAATAAGAGAGAGTAAAAGAAAGAGTGAGAAAGAGAATTTTTAAAGACATAGTGTCATACACTGATGTTCTAACTATACTCCCTGCCCTTCCAGATCAAGCGATCAGGATTTGATGTTAAAAGCAGCAAAAATGTGATGTTTAGTAACCAGGGCGTGTAGCCTGAAAGCGGAAGCAACTGTACATCATGGATAAACAGATCATAATCCATCTACAACCAATATGCTGCCCTCCCTAAAAGCTCACGAGCACGTCCCAAATCTTTTCTTCTACTTCTCCTCTTAATTGATTAGTAGATAATCATCTATAACCACTCAGAGTCTTGCCTGTCAGAGCGACAAGTGTGTCCGATTTCACAGTATTCTGCCTTTCTTTGGCAAAAAAGAGGCTTTCTTGACCCGACTTCCCCCGATTTCATTTCCTTCAAGGATTTGATTTCCTTTTCGCGTATGTGTAAGGATAAGTCCGGGAGGGTGTGGATTTGGATTAACAAGGATAAAGGATTAAGAAAATTATCATATCTTGTGCAATGACCAGCTGACAGTCAATGTGTGAATGAGAACTCATCATTAACTTGCTGATTGCGGCAGGAAAGTAAAATGTTCTCCCATATTTCAATCCCAGTCCTATGTCGTTGATTGCATCGTTTACCATTGTCTCTGATATAATACCTAATCTATACCCACATTTCATGACTGCAATGATTTCATTCCCTAAGCTTACTGTGCATGACCCTGACCGGTCAATTCCATGTTTGATACATCAGAAGATAAACACATCCTATTCTACCTCAGAACTGTTTTTTAACCACCTGATCATTATAAGAGTGCTGAGCCTGACTTATCTGGCTTCAAGTCCACATACATTCATGTCTCAAGAAGCCACCTTACAGCCTGAAACATGGAGTACCAAGTTGCATCTCAATGTTACTTTCCTTTCCAATTCTCTGACAGTTTCAGTCAAACTCACATCTTATCTTAATAGGATTACACAATGTCTATGGCACAATTCCAGCAGGGGTAGAAAGTAACTGCGGATTTACTACTTATTTGAAACACACACAACTTATAATAAAATCAAGTTTGATGCATAACATTTTTATTCTATTCTTCCACCAAGCCTTACAGGTCTTCTTAAAACACTGCGGAATGAAGAAAGATCTGTGCTGTATGATTGCAGTGATATTTCAAAAGCTGATAACAAAAATTGTTACATCTAGGTCTTAAATCTGTTTATACTGACTTTTCACAGAGAATATTATGTTTTTCTTCATTCTTTTCTCTTTAAGTAGCACTAATACCATATTATTATATAACCTTTGTTTCATCTATCCTATCCACTGATTTTTTTTTTGTGGGTTTTTTTTTTTGTCTGATCTAATATGTATTCCATTATTTTTCCACAATTAGTTTGCATCTCTTTTCTTGTCACTTTAGTGCTTTGTTCACAATGACAGCGCTTTATTTCTTGAAAGAAGATGTCTGCAACTTATACTACAGGGATTGGCTTCTATTACCACTCTCCTTCAAACTGAAAAAAGATCACCTCTAGATGTTGTTGTGCATATGTGTGAGCTAACCTGCAGAAAACATTGCCTGAAAATCTATCACTGAGAGAAAGAAATGCTTTCTCAATTTATGTTTTAAAGAAGAATCTCTTATCAAATGTGTCGTAATGGGACCTCAAGTGGAACAGAAGATTATGTGACTTATCTCACTTTTCTCACCACACCATGACTGCATACTGAAAAGAAATTTAAAATGCCATTCAAACATATCATTGGTTTTCTGATTTCGTTTATTTTAGGCAATAGAATCAAGTGCAGGGAATGAGATTCAATAAAAGAATTTATGCAAATTCAAGCAATTCTTATTTAATTTCTATTTTATCACTCGTAACTGATCAATAATTGCAGATTAAGAAAAAAAGTGACTGAAAAGTTAGACATGACACACACACAAAATCTAATCTGTACTTTTAAACATGTGTCACATAAGTTTTGCATATATTGGTAACTGCTTGTTGAATTCCCTCATTGGGAATTGAGGGGTTAAGCCAAATTTACCAAGTCATGCACTCGCCGTCGACTCTAGACAGTGTGTATACAGCAGGGCGTGTCGGACGATTTCAGTGTCACACAAATTAATGAACGGCTTAAGTTATTAGCCGGAAAACCAAATACGAGGCAAGAAATAAGATATGGCTGTGACTGTGCGGAGCTTGCACTCACTCCTCTTCGTGACGATCATGTACAAGAAACTGAAGCCCAATTTGATTTCCAATGAGCACACCCGCTAAGATTTGTTTTCCTTCCTTTTCTACTCCGACTACTGAATTATGTATTTTCCATTAATGATTAATCCGCCTATTTTTTCCCCCCTTTCTTCTCTCAAACTCGTTTGGCAATGAAACAAAATCAGTAGTTATGAATAAGATTTGCGGGGAATTACAGTTGATTTCATGCGGCACACCCTCCCGGTCTAATCTCACTGCTATGATATCAAAGTCTAGGTTATTAATCTGCGACTTGTTTGTGGGCATATGATTCACTGGAAACATGTTGAGGTATGGTGGCATGCCTGCCTATCATGTTATTCCCAAATCCATCAACTCTGGGTTTGGTGTTTAATTCTTTGCCTCATCGCTCCTTGCAAGCTTCAAACAATAACCAACATTAGTCTGTATGGCAGACTCTGCCAAACTATTTCTTCCTCACTTCCTCTATCTACAGAAACAATGAAAATACTTTCATATGCACTGATTAAGACTGTTCTCTAGACCCACTTGTCTTCGCAAATGTAGAATGCTAGTAGAATTTACCTTTATTACTGTACGACATTATTCTATCACTTCCTTGACTCTAAAATAGTAATTATGTAAGTGTTGGTATATATTTCTCTATCAGAATTTTATTGCTTGTAAGAATTAATTAAGAATCATTAAAGATCATTATGAATAACAATTACAACTATTAGTACTATTGTCGTTTCTGATCCACATCTGTTGCTTAGTCAAGAAATGAAGCAGCACAAGTTGTTCCGAACAAATGTAACAATTCTTCTCTCCCAACACTTCCAAACATTTTCTTTTGTCTTGCTACTTGATGTGACAAATTCTTGCAAAATGTGAATCTCTACAAGAATACTAGATCTTGATGTTGCATACTCTCTAAAAAATCGAGTGAAAATATTCACTCTTGAAGGAGTGAATACAAAAAAAAAGAGTGAATTTAGAGTGAAATTGAAGTGAAATTGGAGTGAAAATGTTCATTTTCAATCATTTCGGAGTGACCTCAGGGATCACTTGAAGATTCTGGAGTGATCCCTGAGGTCACTCTTAAACAAGTGAAAATGAACATTTTAACTCAAAATTCACTCCAATTTCACTCTAAATTCACTCTTTTTTTCATTCACTCCTTCAAGAGTGAATATCTTCACTCATTTTTTTTTTTTTTTTTTTTAGAGAGTAATATCAAGTGTTAACTGCCCTTTCATCTTCACATTGTACGTTGTACTTTGAAAGTAACTGGAATTACATTGGTTAACATAAATGCTGCCATCATAAAATTATGTCACAGGAGCATTATAGACAGTACATGAGGCAAACCAGATATTGACATCATCCAGATAATACCGAATACCATTCACATCTACACAAACTACACATATGCCATAGAGAGACTACAGGCAACTCCCATGACAACAAAGTCCTCGGGACCGGCTGTTTTCTTTGACTGTATCCAAATTTGGTTGTAGCCAAATAGGAAAGTATATTATAAAAAGATATAGATGATAATTTCTAGACCTGAATTTTAACTTCATTGTACTGAGAATTTTTGATAACTGTGTCCGTTATAAAGGGGAGTGTACTGTACAACAATGTCTGATCTTGAAATTATTTTCAAAGGAAACATATGTGACATATTTCTCCCTTCATTGTCTGAACTTTGGATGGCATATCACTGCAACATAAAGTAAAGGAGTACAAATGTGCCATTTGTAGATATCTTAGAAAATAAGGATAAGGGAAGGAAAAGGTTATTTGGCCCATCCACAATGCTGGTTGATTTTGAACATTGTAACCATTTGTTCTGTGATTACACCCTGGACAATGCTATAATTTTTTCACGCCCAACATTCTTGTTAATGATGCTTCTGTTTATTGTTGTGTTAAAGAGCACAGAACAGACCTTTCAACCTTTGTACCTCCTTAGTAACACTCATAGCAACAGAGAATCAATGTCTGTGACATTGGAAATTTTAACCAGATTCTTTATACCTATATGAATAAGAGCAAACGGGTGAATTGGATCATTAGTTCAAGAGCAATTTATCATCACTACAGAGTCTGTTAGACAAATGTTCAAATATCTAGGTAGGTGCCCATATTTCTTTTTTTTTTAATGTATGGCCCAGATTCTTGACCAAGAATATGCTTAAGTTCTGGTTTAAATTTGAGATTTTTCCTCCTAAGGTTTTCCCACTGGATATTGGATTCTACTATCTGGCATGATGAAAGAGAAAAATATTAAGATGAAGTCTATAATCTGGTTTATCCACTCCATTTTCTGGGGCAGAATGAACCTCTCTTGGGTGTCCATTTTTCATGTGGGGCTCCTGTGTTCTGCGAGAAGCAAGCCAATGATCAATATACCGTGATAAATGAGTAAAAACCCATGTGCAATTTAGCAATAACCACACTGAATCATTACCTAGTTTCTCTTGATTTACTATTGTCAGAACTTGAGGCTACTAGAGGAAAGCAGACAAAAGAACTAATTAAAAAAGAAATTCTGACACAAAATTCAGACTAATCGAAAACTCAAATTGCAAAACAGTCTCTTGACAATTCCTTCGAATGCACGTAGAAATAACAAATCCTTTAAAGAAATATTCCAAACCATGAGCATGTTTCTGTAATAGATGGAATTGAACATTCATGACCATTTGTTTTCAATTTCAGATAATAGAAGTTAGGAGACATATTGCAGAAGCAGACAGATTGCTGGTGAACATAAGATAAGAAGTAGAGGTAAACACAGGGAGAAAGTTGTCTCCCTGACAAGAGAAAGGGAATCTATATGCATTTAGAACCTGCTAATAGACTGAATTAACATTTTACCACTGAAATCAAGACTTATGTTTGATGGATGAGCCATGCAGTGGTAGTATTTCAGCTTTCAGACACACTTATAGTTATTAAGGTAGATGAACTGTTGCATAAAACTGGGTGCACCGGCTCCTCAAAACGCAACCAATTTCAGTCTTTCTTAAACTGCTTTCATCATGCGGCACTCTACAGTGAGCCAACTCTACCGGAATAAAGGCGGGGTAATCCAGCCAGATCAGACAGAGAATCCGCAGCGCAAATGAACAAACAGCAGAAAGAAAAACTTTCCCTTGCTGTCCCAAGGTTCTCAAAATATTGTAGCACATCACAGCACCCCCTCGCAAATGAAGTGTCTACCTCTTGGCTTACAGCATCGCAGAAAGTTAAAAACTTTATAGAAAAGTTTTGAAATTCACACACTGCCCCCCTTCAGGAAAACTCTCTTCCTTCTGCTTTCTTCCACTTGTATTCCAAACCACCTCCACAGCCACCGGTTGCATCTCACTGATGGATCCCATGGACCCCAGGTTTAGCCTAAATTGGAGGAGATTATGACCACAACGAGTAACTCTTCAGGCGCGGCAAGGTGTCCTTCGACTTCTCTATTGGCCTAGTTTTTGAGATCCCCACCAACCCCAAGCTCTAACTCACTCTGAGGAGGACAATACACTGGCCCCCACTTGATTGGAATAGGGAGGGGAAACAAGCTTTTCTCCCTATTCAAGGGGGGCTCACACTTATGCAGTGGACCCATGCAAATCACTCCACACAGAGCCCAGCATATACACTTTGTAGGTAGGCCTAGAACATTTAGAACATTGTATTGGTAAATGTACCATGTAGACTAAATGACAGTATCAGTGGGGCAAACTGTACTATTTGTTTTGAAAAGGAAAAAAAAAAAACCCACACATATTTCATGTCAAATGGCAGTGTTGAGAGTGTTTAAAGTTTGCAATCCAGGATAGATCAGAAAATGGCTGATATGTTTGGAAAATAAAATCTCTGTCAGTATTTGCATTGATTTAGTCATTATTCAGTAACATCAATAATTGAATATGGCAGCATTGCAGTCAAAGTTTATTCCCCTAAAAAGGATTACACAGCTAAAATGAAATGAAGAAGATTTCTGCATAGCATACTTTTGCACTTATACTTCTAATGGGAAAAAAAAAAGCAATACTGAGACCAAATCATGCATTTTTTTTTGTAACCAAATCAAACGTTTTTTTTTTAAATCTAAACTAATATCTTTGCACTTAAGCGACATCCCCCGTGATTCAGTTCCTGATTATCAGGTGTGCACAGTATTAGTGATGGTCCACAAGCCCTTGAGCTACTTCCCTTTTGATGAAGGGAAAAGAAAAGAAAAATCTGGAAAATCTATGTTACAATCAGTGACAAAGGCATTATCTTTATTTGTACAATTCACATACAAGACATATGAGAAAGGCTTTAATCTCTCTTTTAGTTTCTTGTGACAACAGCAAATTAAAAAGTGGTAATAAAATATCATTTACTTGATATATTAACTTAGGGCTATAGATATGAGAGATATATGTCTTGTGACTGATGGTATCGATGCAATCTTTTAATTTTACAATGATTACTCAAAGATGACTGGATTCAATGTATCTGTAAATATTGGAGAATTTTATTGCAGGGTGCAGACCTGAAGATGATGATGTGAATTTATTTCTTAAGCCTGAGTTTACAGGACAGAAGGCCCAAGTTTGCCCTGAAACATCTCATCCTTCACAAGTACATTGACATTTAATATAAGCCTACTTGTCACAGCACAGGGAAGTCCACAAATTTTTTGTAACTTAATATGATATCTTTACTACCAGCTAAATGACCCATGTTTTGAGATGGGGCTCTTTGACACTTTAAATCATTGGTTTATCTCTCTATAAGGCTCGTGTCAAGTTCAGAGAGAAATTGGCTCTCCCACACCTCTCAAGTTCACTTCATCTAGCAAGTAAACATAAGAGAATGCCAATCTCGCATCATTTTAAGTCCCACACGACCATTTTGCGTCGTTCCGGAGAGACAAACCCTCACAGTGAGAACGGGATGCGCTGGACACTCTGGTGGCAACTTGACACCGACTAAAATGAGCGCTCATCTCGCCCCGTCCATCCTGTCCACTTTCCTTTCCGTGCTATGTTCCCTCTACAGCTGCCTGCCGGCGTATACTGGTCTCATGCTTCCTCATTTGATGGTCGAGGGGATGACATTATCATACGACAACTTCCCTCAACTCAATAGCAGCCCCTGATAACATGATACACGGCAAGCCATCAGAGTCAATTAACCCTCCTGATTCCAGCTATATTCTGTTTGATACATCTTCCCTCAAAACAATATAGTCATATACTTAAATGCACAATATATTTCTAATGAAGGTATTTTACCACTTTGAGCTTTGTCCCGAGCATCCAAGGGACTAACTATGAGTTTTGTTGATTATTGTATCAATAGTTTTTTTGAGAGATTGTTCATTAAGAAAATTTCTCCTTTTTTTTTTTTTTTTTTTGCTTCCAGATGGATAAAAACAACTCATCCATGTGTTGCAAACAGACAACTAAAGGCCTTGAACAAACATGATTTGAACAAAGAGAAAATACGGTTTTGTGTTTGAGTCACTAAAGAATGGTTTCTTTGGAATGACCATGGTACACACTATTTCATAGCTTAATAAGAGGCTGTAAAACATTTGATCATATGAAAAAATTCAATGAAAAGAAACATGCAGCCTGCAAATGGAATGCTGTCCTATATCCCTTTATAAACTCCTTGACACTCGGCTTAATTTGCCACACTATTTCATTATAGCACTCAGTAATCAACCCAAACCTATCCTAGCTGAAAGTTAGAGAGTCTGTTCAGGTGAAACTACATTGACACAATAGGGATTAAGGAGATTGGGTAATCTCTACTTCTTGACAGTGTAGTTACCATCTAAATATGTCAATGGGTGAAGAAAGCACTATGGCTTTTGGTCAATTGGTCAGCAATACCCATTAATGCAAACTGTAACACTAGATATTATGGATGAGCATTGGAGAGGGCTAGAACAGAAGGGGTTAATCATACAGCCTCTCAGAGGGAATAATGAGGAACTAGGTTGACTAAAACTGTGTAGGATAGTTCCTGATGGTCTATTTCCTCTCAAGAAGATACCATGCCAGATGGGTGCACTTATCCCATGTGCTCTTGACCTTGACAAAACAGAGCCGGCAATCATTTGTTGTCCTTTTCTGTTGATTTTGAAAAACTGGCTGCTTTGATTACTGGAGAACAGAGTGTAAGATGTAAAATTCTCTTCAGCGGGGACCAATCACACTCAGGATGTTCCTCATTCTAGCTCTTGTCGCAAGACCAGCTTGAGGGTCATATGACGAGAGCTGGCCTAAGACAACACATTCGCCTAACAGCACAGCAGCAGTGACGTGTAGTAAGAAGAGAGTGTTACACTAATTTTTTATTTTTTCATATAGAATATCTTTTACTTTAGCATATCTTCTTACATGGCATTTGTCCACAATGGTTTCAATACGGGAAGCAAAATGCAGGAGATTACAATTCTTGAAGAGCTAAATGACAGAGATGGGAGACCAGTCACCCTGTGTGTGATTATTCCCCTTTTTTTTGACAAGTTTAAACCATGGAACCATGCCCTCATGCAATGTCACATACTTATATGAAGCATGAAACAATTCAACCACTTTGTTTTAAGGGCTACAAGCATATCGAGCCCTGCTTAAGCAATAGCCCCTCTTTCTATGCATAATAAAATTGCTTGTAATATGTTTTTTCATTCTGTATATACATAAATATGTATTCATATTACATCAAAATTTGTACTTTTGGCAATATGATGGTATGAGTACAAACCGATAAAAATGATTAAAAAGCAAATCAAATAAACATTTGGATCACCTGACAAACTTTTTCTTTAAACTCACTGGCTAGAAATCGCGTCTTTCAAAGTGAAGCAATAGTCTTTTACAGGTTATCACCTCATATCAGATACAGGGTGATACTGGCCACACATTGCCAATATGTATGAAGGCAAGCAACTTTCAAACACCATTTGAATCACACGAAAACTTAGAACTGCTCACAGTTTTGTTGAAAGTGTACTTTTTTTTCATAGGTGACTTCCCATTAGTAGTAGTAAGCTGTGGTTACACGCACTTTCAACCCTTCTGTACTTGAACAAAGCCTGTCCATGCCATGTGTTTCCATATCATGGTATATAATATCCTGGGGGAAAACCAGGTGATTTATATCTGTTTAGCAATACCATACTATTGGCAATTGCACTGATCATTTCACGGGCTGGTAGCTTGAATATTAAATAATACCTTTTTTACTGTCTCATGTACAGGAAGTGGCAATTCTTTGTAATTCATATTTAGGGCACAGCCACTCTGCTTTCCTCTATTCTATAAATATGTCAAGTAACTTTGTTAATGGGTTGTTAGACAAGATTTTAATGATGTATGTCATTGTGATAGAATGCATACCCAAATAAAGAAATGTCAAGACTGACACTGAATGCTGATGAAAACCCATGTTTGCAGCACTGCACAAACAAAAAGCTTTACTGCATGACAGTGGAACAATATTTGATGCAATCACAGTCACTATGAAAATATGACACATTAGCGTGATTCTTTGTTTGTTTTTCACTTTCATATTTTCTCACAATGGGGCATGTATATGAGAAAAATAACATCAGCTAGAAGTATAGATTGCACTGAAAAGCAAGTAGGCAACATCCCATGTGTTTGGTTGATATTCCCCACATTGATAAACTCTATGAAACCTTTAACCCTCTCTGTGCCGGGGACAGTATTGACAATGCTATGGATTTCTGTGCCTATTGGCATTTGAAGGGAATTGAAACCCAAATATACATGGGAATTTAATGACTGCAATAATATCAGTAAGAATACATTGATGAGTTTGGGGAAAACTGGGCAATCCATTCAACAGTTATGAACTTCTAAAGTTTTGGTGCCACCATCGCTGGTTGAGAAGACTACAACCACTCATGAAATCAGTGCAGGAGAGCTATATAAATTGAATATATAGAGAACTCCAAAAACATTCATCTTTTGTGAAAAGTACATATTGCCTCAACTTGTTACTGAACTATGTTAAGGTAAAACCCCCTACTTTCTGAAAGAGGTAAGTCAAATGCTCTCGCATTATGCTAGAAAAGAGAAAATATAATGGTTTCTTTATATATTTCTTTGTATTGTTGCCATGCACTTACATAAAAACTGTGGTAATCTTCTCATACAGCAATATGGCAATGATGATGATGAAAATTAAAAATTCATAACTGTTGGATCGAATGTCCGATTTTCCTTAAACCTCACTGACGTGTTCTGCTTTATGGATGCATTCACTCCATCCACTTAATATTTGGGTTTCATTCTTATTTCTATAGCACACATGTGTGAAGACTATTCTCTCCTTCTCCAACAAACATTAAAAAAGAACCATGTAACAAAATGAATTAAAGAAAAAACACCAACACACATGCAAAGAAGTCTTCTTTTTCTTCTGGACTTCCAGAAGGCCCTCTTTCCTTTCCTTCCCAAAATCTGAATTCTCTATCACTCTGGGCTCCCGTACAACCCAAGCCTGCCGGTGGATTAAAACTAAAGAAGCATTCCACACCCTTGAAAGCAAAACCCAGTGCCGGAGCAGACTCTGTTACTGTGTACAAACTGTCCATGGCTACCGTGCCAGACAAAATCACTGGTTCTATTCTTACAGGACAACACTGAGTCCTACATGAAATTTTACACAAAATACTTGATCAAAGGCTTCTGTTATCCTCTATCCCAACAGTAGACAAGGGAGATCGACCAGATTTATTTTGTCTTTGTGGTCTGAGGTAGCGCTCTGATGTTGACAGAATTCTTGTCCAGATTTGTTGGAGGACAAAAGTCCTGGTTTAGAGAAGGAACTAGAAAATCATTGCAGATTTGTCAAATTCTGCAAAGACATTCAACAGAAGGGGCAAACTCTTTGGGGGAAAATGTTTACAATGCACAAATAGAGAGATCGGGTCTTCACTACAATTAGGAGATTATGTGATGTCATGCAGTTCTAGATTTGATATCTCTAAAAAGATGAGTTTTGTGTGATCCTGTCACAAAAAAAAAAATCACATATATGCTAAACAAACATGTGTAAACAAACATAGGAAACCTGTTTTTGTCTTTATTCTTGGACATAACAGCATAAATTGAATGACGCATTGCAGAAAACATTGATGAATGTTAATTTGGTGCTTCATTCGATTGTGTTTGAATTTTTTTTTTTTTGTATTTCTTGCAATATATGACACTTGATATGAATAATATAGAACATCAAATCATTTTTCACTGAATAAGACTCACCGGTGGTCCCTTAGATGATCCTGTCTCCTGAAAGCCTTGTGGCAGATGTCACAGGAATAGGGCCTTTCATCAGTGTGTGTCCTCTCATGGATCAAGAGGTTATATGACTTGGTGAAGTGTCTGCCACAGAACCGACAGATGAATTCCTTCTTGGTTCTCATGGGGCCACGTCCTCGCCGCCTCTCTCCTGTGGGTGCCGCCAATCGCGCCTTGGCACTGTCGGCGCTGCACGGCTGTGTGGCTGCAACCGCCAAATGAGCAAAGTCAAACCTTGGTGGTTTTTTAGCTGGTGCCGAAGAGAGCCCTGTCTGCCTTGAAGAGTGCGATGATGTGGAACCACCAAGGACAAGTCGGCGCAAGGTGCTGCCTGGGTGTGGCACCGACAGTGGGGACCCCGTCGCTGAACCCAGAGGGGCACCACCAGCTGCAGGTACCTGCCATGCTGCGAGGCCCTGCGAGGTCCATGCTGTACCAATGGCACTGAGCGGAATGAAGGGTATGTGGTCACCATTCTTGGGGATGTTCAGGGTACCAGCTGCACCACAAGCCAGAGCACTGGGTAGGTGGATGGGGCTTGGGTAGTGGAGTGTCTGCACCTGACTCTGGCTGGTTGGAGTGAGGGGCGGTGTTGGAGGACCAGCAGATTTTAACTTCTTCAGCTCTGGAATCAAAAGAGAAGGAGATTACTTTCATCATCTATGATGCTTGCTAATTATACATTTTAGAAAGTACATCAAATACAATCTTGCACTATGTCAATATTGACATACATGAATCATACACCAGCACTTCTTGTATGAAACAATAGATATCTGAGAATATATCATCCACACTATTTCTAAAAGTACAGTAGATCAAACAAGGAAAGGAACGTCAACATACTGGTTTTGTTCTTATCACATGGAGAAGCAATTTATCTGACACTAAGGTGATATTGAGCAGTTTCTGACAAATTACCCGATATTCATCCTTAAATTATTTGCACTGACCACCTGCCTAGCTACCAGTGGAATGATGAAGACTCATTGCTCAAAAACATACAAGAAATCCGACTTTGATAGCCTTTGTATTGAAGCTCCAACACCCGCCCTAGCTCTGGGCAAACAAGACATTAGGGCCTGGTGCTATCACTGCTAAGACCAGAGGCAAACAACATTAGCACAAGCCATCACCATGCTTTATGTGGATCAAAATCCAATGGATTTGATGCAGCTCTACAAGGTTCCAGGCATGAAGCTGAAATGGCCAAACATTATTGTGGAATGAAGTCATCTAAGTACAGCAGGTTGCGTTGCTATGATATCCCATCATTCTTTGTCTCAAAAAGCAGTATGCTATTGCTTATCAAGGCTATACATTGATAGCTTTAAGTAAGTTCTTACAAACAAAAACAAAAATTCACAGTCCGTGTTCAAGTCCACTTTGATAAACAGAATAAAATCTAATGGGAATGGATGAAGTTTCATCAAATGGATTGTAACATATGAAAATTATTCATATTTTTTCACAACCACATTTCCAAATGAGCTTTTCATGTGTCCTCAATACACAGCTCTCCATTGGTTTGCACACAAAATATCATATATATATATATATATATATATATATATATATATATATATATATATATATGGATAAAATTTGGCAACTACAACCTTTTTGCACTGAAGATTCTCATTGCCAGTTTATGTGTTTAGGTCATAGAAAGACTTCTGATTCCTTGGCATCATCGCTTTTTTTTTTCATGGGAATGATTATTACAAATATCACTGTTTCATAAAAACATGCTGAAACCGAAAATTCATATTTTCTTCATTTCTTAATATTTTTAATGAAACCTATACCATTCTGTTTACACAACTGCATTAAGCCAATTTGAGCATGGTGTGAAACTGAAATGTGTGATTCACAACATATGATAAAAATGTAAACGAATAATATCTTTGCAGAATACATAGAAAGAAATATCCTGCGACACAGATTATAATGTAAATCACTTAAAATCAGTTTGAATAACAATGATATAATTAAACTGTGATTGCAGACAGAAATTCTACTTAAAGTAAATTAAACCATATAATATTATCTTATGTACATTTCAGTTTTAAAAAGTGCTTCTAGTTCAGTTTTGTCAACCAAAGTGTGGTATGTATGTTAGAGGTCAAGGTTTTTTCCGTCATATTTTATCATACATATTTTATGCACCTTAGCTTACTACCAGTATCTAGATTTGAGATGTGATGTTTTATTTTGAAGGCAAGAAGAGTAATGCTATGTCACAATGTGCTGCATGATTTCACATGCATATGCAAGGGAAGAACGAACATACATTTCAGACTGTGATCTGCTGAAGGACCCTTGGGTGTCATGTTACAACAGCAATTATCCTCAGATCTATATTTAAGTTGCCACATTAATGCCTGAAGACTGATAACAATATACCAGCGCCTCCTTACCTCACTAGATATTAGTCCCAGAGACAAAGTTCATGACAAAATTGGCAGTGTAATGTTCTGAACAATGAGATTCCACTTATTTTCTTCTCAGCAACTTTGTGGATTTCTGAGAAAATGAAGCTACAAAGCTTCAAAGCTTGAATGATGATTATATTAAGTGTTACATCTTCTTTGGTCTACAAGCTTTGCTTTCCAGTGGACCATCTTTCCATTATTACACATATTTTTTTAGTCATTCTTGCAAAATATGCATTGCCATTCTTGGTTATTCTAAGTAATCACATTTATATTTTATGATTTTTTGTATTTCTTATGATCCTTACATTAAGAATTCAAGTTTCTTACAAAATCACAAGACAATAATTTGTGTAATATATGCTTTGTATTTTGTTTCAACTTTTGTTGGATGGAAATTAATGACATATTTGATTTAAAATCGACAATTGAATTGGTGGAATAAGGAACTTTGTATTTTCTGTGATCACTTTCTCATGCAGATAACAAAAGACTTCAAGACAAAAGTGAATATATCCCAATTTCACTCACTTTCTGCATTTTTTAATATTCACTATTTAATTCACTGAATGCAATTTTAACTTAGTCGGAAAATTAATTCTGAAAATTGAATTTAGCACAGTGCATATAATCACCAGAAAGACTAAATAATAGAATTGAGAAGATACATGCACCATTTGTAACCCTTTACTACATCGCACTAGAACACAAAAACTTCACAGCAGTAAAACCATTAACTACTCATTGGGTATCATTTTTCTGCAAGCATATGGTATCATGCAGATAGATTTTCAACCAATAAACTTTGTCCTTAAATTGGGATCAGGAATTTATCCTCAGGACCCCACACACAAATGATGAAATGCTACTGAACTTTAAAAACACGAAATCTGCCAAATTCCTCTCAATTTCCTCGGCTTCTTTTGTTTCAAGCGCTGTTGCATTTTGTTTTCTCCACTTGCAGCTCGCAGCGCATGGACCTGATAAAGTTGAGTCAGATCCAAGTAGCGGCGAGCCGTTTGAAGATCTCTACTGGCAACAGTTATGGATAAATTAGGTACATTTTTACCAGCGCTTGCAGCGGATGCCATTTCGGAGGGCAGGATCGAGTTACAGATCAATCCTACTTCTGCCTGACAAAGCTGGGTTCTAGTTTGACTTTCAGAAATAGACCCACAGATCAATTTGATTACAGCTTCCCTTATTCCTCTAATGATATGTGATGATTTTGTGAAATGGCTGGTTGGAAGTGGCCTGCTTGGCACTAACACACCCTCTCTTCCTCTCTCTCTCTCTCTCTCTTTCTCTTTCCTCATCTTCCATGTGGATTTAGAGGGGTGAAGAGTTTGGGAGGGGCTCCCTTGTCCTGGGGTGTAAGCCCATAGCCTTGTAGTTAGGCAATGGCGGCCGCTTAGCCACTGGCCTTTGAGACAATTGGCTTGATCCATGAGGCAATTGCAAAAGTGTTCCCTGGACACCAGAGCCGCCTGATTTGATTGAGATGTGTGGCAGCAGCAGACACCCAGCTATTCTCCTCTCCTCCTCTCCTCTTCTCTCCCTCCCCTCTTGCTGCCCGTCTCTCACACTCACTGAGATGGGTTCCTCACCATCCCTCCTCCACTCCCACACCCTCAACCCCAGTGTCCCCACTGACAGACCGGTAGAATGTGACCCTCCCCCGTCTCCCCTCCAGCCTCCCTGCTGCTGCTGTTTGCTACTGACATCCCTGCCAGCACCACATAATTGTCTCCAACACCAGGAAAGACATAAACCCTTCATAATGGACCTCTTCGCAGCTTAGCATGTCGCCTCTTTAAAGACAAAATGGCCCTCCCGCATCGCCGGGCGGAAATACCTCTCCTTCTCGCATCTATTATTCTCCCACTTTGCTGGAAACAGCGGTGTTGGTTTTTCAGACAAGTGCGATGCCTCGGCCTCTTTTGGCCGGGTTGGAGGGAGCCTCCCATCCCACCGCCAAACTCATATTTTGTTCTCTCATCCATGCCGGCCGCTCCGCGACGCCTTGGTACCGCAGCGCGCACAGCTGTTCCAGCCAAAGAAGAATGCCATCTTGCACCTGGGAAGTCCCGTGGCCAGGGTTCTAGGATCACAGGCTGGGAAACTAATTGAGGTGAAGGAGACATTGCTGTGAATCGGAAGTACCTTCTCTTTTCCTTCCTCTCCTGACAGTAATATGAAGATGATGACATAATTAAAGATGCTGGTTGCCCATCACAGAGCACAAGCACTTTGTAATTCCATTACAGGACCTCCTGCCCTCCATGGGTACACTTGCAGAAATTCAGAATGACTGCTGCTCAGTCTGTCAGTGATTCACATCACAAAAATTTGGTCTGTAACAGACTTCTCCACTGGCATTCTTAACAGACACCATAAGACACCACCAGGGTACTCGTCTATTGTGGCAAAATCAACATCACAGCAAACAGACATAGCACAGCCATGTTGTGTGTTCATACATGGCTTCATGATAAAACCAAAAGGGCGCGCATTCTCTTCATATGCTATGGAGTTTATATAGGGCTCTTTATCTGAAAATATATTCATACCTTCCGAGTACTGCCCAGTAAATAGCGAAATGACCACTAGAGGTCATTAAATTAACAATATTGTATACCTGTATGTATAGTATGTGTACGCATATAGGCCTATTGTTTGTTGGTTTATTGTCTTAGTTTCTGTGATACTGTTGTAACGTGACACAATATGTACTCTGTTCTATAGCGCCATGACTATTTTTTTAGGTAGAAATGTGCGCTTTATAAGAGTCTCACTATCATTATCATTATTATTAGTCAACATAACAGAAATTTGTACTATTACATAAGTATACTGCTTGTCATGTGAACCATTTTTCTTGATGTAACAAATAATATATTTTCATGAATTATTAATGCTCTCTGGCTTAATTCCAGACAATTGTACTTTCGAGCAAGGATTTGTAAACCACTTCCAATAACATTCAAGAATGTTCACCTTAAAACCATCTAAAGATATATATATATATATGCCTTACTTTCATCGGTAAGTGGCTGCGACTTTGATATTTGTAGCTGTAAATGATGGCATCACTGAATTGATCGCAGAACAAAGAATTGAAGTATCTAGCCCTCTCCAGTGTCACATTCGCTTTTTAAGTGTCACCCAATGATATTCAGATATGAGCCTAAACCAAAAACTTTTAGTGTTCAGGCAACCTGATTTCTTAAATACACTGCCCTGTCCATCAGTGGCAAAGTTCACTGGTGAAGGTAATCAAGCCCATCAGATTCTTGTTTCTTTTCTCAGTTCCTCATTTCAATTAATGTAAGCTAAAAAAGACAGTAGGGCATACCTCTATTGAATTTCAGCCTAGTTTTGCATCCTTCTAAGTACTTCCTAACTGGTGAAAGCTGTTTGGGGAATATCACATGGCTGATGGAAAGTGGCAGCTAATTTACTTTCTCACACAATCAAAAAGCTTCAGATATCAGTTTTAAAACATTATTTTCTTGGGGGGCGGGGGTGGCACTATTTACTTTGTTGGCCTCTGGAAAGAGATATCTGTAAAATCCACATATCAACTGTGCTTGCAAATTAAATGCATTCCCAAAGGTAGAGTGTGTTTTAAACTACGAGCTACACGGAAGGAAACCATCTGGTCATGATCCAACAACTGGTTTACCATTCCTTGAAGAGAATGTATTACCTTCCTGCTCCTACACGGGGAAAAACTAAAACTAAACAACAGCACTGGGGAGCCAAAGAAGAAGAAAAAAATTAAATAAAGTGACAGCTACTACAGGAGGAAGGAAAGCCACCATTAGATGATCCTGTCTTTGTGCCTATAGAATCACTTCAGTACATCTTTATGAAGATTAATCTTCCATCCCCATCACTCCCCACCCCCCCAAAAAAAAAGAAACATTCAACTTCAACTCAATGCAACAGACCTGTAAGTTCAATCAGTCTTATATGATAGTTTATGAACATTTTATATTCTAATACCATTTTTTTTTCAATATCACCACATATCATAAACTGACTTATAGACAAACAAAGAAATCATAATAGACTTCCTTACACTTTTGTTAGAATATTCTTATCTCACAGAGCATAATGCTTGCTTTTAATAAATCTGTATAATTATAGAGCTAAAAATATTCTTTGAAATTACTGATCTACTGGGTTAATCTTTCATATCTTGTCAAAAGATCCAATCTGTAAACTCTGAAGATTATAAACTGTAAATGACTTGCTTTTGGTGGCTATCCCTCTCATGAGAAAGCAACACGTGTAATTTTCTTAACTGGGAAATCCCTGATGTGGCAAAGTTATGCCAAGACTTGGATCATGATATATAAGAATTGCACAGCCCTTCAAACAATGTATAACATATCTCTTTACTTTTCTTCAGTCTTTTCTGGCATTGTTGTTTTTCTGCTCTTTCAAAACCGAGTAGCTGGACTTATGACGGAAACATGATCCCTGATGTGCACTTGCTCTTGAAACAACCTACAGCATTAAAGCTACTTGAGTTTTACAGTATATCCTCGTAATGGCATGTACATGGCTTTAGCATCAGCGTAAATAGATGCCAACCCTTTGCAAATCAAAGTTATTACCTTCACGAAAGTAATGAACTCTTATCAAATTGCAGTCAGGAACACATATATACCTTACCCAATGGATGATTTAAACTGACAATTACCTACAATATACATAGCCATTCAATGAGTAAATAATTCATTACTGGGGGCCAGCACACATAAGAACTATATAATGTGATGAACATGTGAAGTGTCTGACTCAAGTGGACAATAATTCTGAAGAAAGAAGGTGGTAATTTGATGATATATTACATAGATCATTTTGTTTAGATAGTTTGATTTTTATGTTACATAGATCATTTTGTTTAGATAGTTTGATTTTTATGTTACATAGATCATTTTGTTTAGATAGTTTGATTTTTATGTTACATAGATCATTTTGTTTAGATAGTTTGATTTTTATGTTACATAGATCATTTTGTTTAGATAGTTTGATTATATGTTACATAGATCATTTTGTTTAGAAAATGAGCAGCACCACAAAGCTGATTTTGTGACTGATATAAAGGCAAAATTTGAGGGAATGAAAAAGTCTGTAAGAAAACATTCATTTGATAAAGAAAACGGCAGAAAATGAAGTCTGGTGAAAGACAGAATGGCTGCTTGGGTTCGAGATGGCTGACTACAGAGTGTTAGTAGTAACCTTTGGAGTGAGACTGACATCCGCAATGAAGCGTTGGGAGTGATGTTGGGAGGTTGCCGGTCTCAGCAGGAGAAGGAAACAACATCAAATTTAATCTCTGAGAACTTTTTCACTATCTCTCTCTCTCTCTCTCTCTCTCCATCTAATTCTCTTCTTTTTCTCCGTGCTGAGACGTGTGCCAGGTAGGTTGATCAGCAAACATGCAACTGTATAATGACCCAGTCCTACCCTACAAGCTTCACCACAGCATCTGTCACGGTATTGCTCTGAAGGCATACCTTTCTCATTTACTTCAAGAAAAAGGGAAACAGAATTAGTAGGTTGCCCTTATAAACCCTAATGATCAAAATTTGTCTTCCTCAAGGAATAGTTTGACTAGATTTTGTGGTAAGCATATATAGCAAGGTTAAAAGAAGTGGTTGGAAATTAGTTGGTTTGACCATTTTGCTTTGGTCATAAATGATATGTAGGCCCTATACAAAATGATTTTTAGATTGGAATCATTCATATACTTTCTTCAACTATCAATAATGTCTTTGTTGTAAATACTTTATTTCAAACAAATAAATGATTGGTAGGAAAAAGAAATAGCCAAGTTGAGGAAAACAAGCTCTCACGAGACAGAAACACATGCACATCTTTGATGAAAATATGAATACTAGCATATCATTATGAATATTATGTGAAGATATGCGTACACATACACACACATATATAGCATATATAAACCTACAAAGCTTGATCCCTATTAAAGGTATAATAGTGAACACCAATACTTGTGAAAATGTTGCCAACAGCATCCCCATCCATTTTCCTTGAGCATGTTTTCAAGTGTAGAAGAGCAATAACGGATGTAAAATGTTTGAGAGAAAAAAAAAATACACAAATTCACACGATGCGGGTTGCCAGGCACCCATACCGATGATCCAGCTGGGAGGTTAGTGAGGGGAGATGAAATTGCATTAGTATCCGTTGACGACCCACGGTACACTCAGCTGTCACGGGTCATGCCACAGGATGCAGAGCTCCCCATTTGAGATGCACTTATTCAAGGAATATCTATATATATATATATATATATATATATATATATATATATATATATATATATATATCTATATATGACTGCGAATATGTCACACATCTTGAAGTTTATGTTATGACAATTCATTGGTAGAAAACAAATAGAGCATTGCAGTCTACTTTGAGAGAGAGATACTACTGAGTATATTCTTATATGAACATATACTATATTTCTACAAACAAACACACATTATTACATATATGTATATATACATATATAATACTTAAATTTATGTTTATAGTTACATAATCAATCAAATCTAAGCCAATCATATCACAGCCTGCAATTGAGATATGCATTTTTTAAACAATTAAACTTTTTTTAGTTCTAAAGTTTCTTACAATACGATTGGTATTTTTACAGCTCACGTAGAACGTCACTGTTACATCTCCTGAACACAATCTCCACTTTAAAAATGGGTAATGGTTTTTATTGCAGGAATTGGCCTAATTCACAGGGGTCTCACAATGAAAAAATGATGGTGGGAGAAAAGGAATCAAACAATAGCATGAGATAGAGTCCCTACAGCCAGTTTCAGAAAGAGAAAGAGAAGTATAACTCATAGTACTAAGCAATTCCATGAATGAAAATGCTCATCAAGACAAACAGCACAACAGAGAGCTTTATGAACTAATGTATGGGGACAGATAAAAAAATAGGTGGCTAGATAGATAGACAGATAGATAGACAGATACATGGAGAGGCAGCAAGAAAAAGATAGACAAAAATGACAGGAAAAGACCAATGTGTTGGCTCAGTAAGTAGAGCGGCTGCCTCACAATCGGGAGGTCGTGGGTTCGAACCCCGGCCGCGTCATACCAAAAGATGTTAAAGGTCCAGTTTATCTTTGGGAGCAGTGATTTCAAAAATGTTCAAGATATCACATTTGATACATATGTGTAGGTCTGTTGTATCATAAAACATCCTACCATATGAAATATTTGCAATAAAACCTAAAATATAGGGAGATATCAGGGTTTTTCTCAATAAACCGTAACTGTATACGGTTTAGTCTAGAAACATCTTTATTATAACCATTGTTCACATTTTGTGTATTTAACAACACTTAACATCGATTATACGGATTCAAATTTTGATAGTGGTTGTTTCTATCCCAAACTCACATTATAGAACTATTTTAAAGCACTAATGCTGGGTTTTTGTTTCATCTGCAAATGGTAAATTGTGCCTTTAAAAGATGGGAGTTGCTGCTACCTTGTTTGCCGTTCAACAGTTGAAAAGGTTAGAGCAACGTCGATCTGGCGCTGCTCAGTGGCTGCCGGGCCCACGATCAATTGGGCAAAAAAGAATTTCCATTTTCGGACAATAAAATTTGGAGTTTGGAGTTAATATCCAAAAGGAAAAAATAAGGAGAAAAGAGGAACACAATTTTTATGATATAATGGCAAAACAATGGACAGGTAAAAATATGATCTATGGGAATCAGTTTTTTTCCCCTTTTTTTTAACACTATTTGAGAGAAGGCCGAGACCTAAACCAAAGATAATATCTAGATAGCAAAGTCTATATTTTCATAATGGGATAACAGTTTGCTAGGAGTATATTGTGAGCTTCATGAGATATACATACACATGCATGATACTGTTCATCTCACTGATTTCATCTAAGAGGTTTAACCATGAATAGATATTATTACCTGATAAGTTTCCTCCTCTGTCAGCATTTAGTGAGACAGAATCTTGGTCAAACAAAGGTGGAACCTTTTCTATCTTTTTCTTTGTATTTTTTCCTTTTTCTAATTAACACCCCCTTTCCCCGAGTAAATCATTACTCGGCGGCAGCCGCTGTAAAATTTCAAAAGAGGAAGTCATTTGAGCTCCCCCAAATCTTCCTTCCTCCAATGAACAAATTTGGAAGTCAGAGGACTGTTTTGGCATATCCTGAGGGGAAAGTTTCAATTGCCGTTCATATTGAGCAACAAGAACATATTTCCATCAGCCCCTTTCCAGTTTCTGTCATAGATTGCAGGAAAAGATTATCACCTTTGTTATCCAATAACCAATTAAATTTAACTGTTGCAACATGACTCCCACGATTTTATGGGTATTAATTCACCATTGTCCTGAACAGTGACAAACACACACAATAACGGTATCAAAGAACTGCAAGAATCAAAGAAGACCTTGTCTAACCTATGATACAAGTACACTGTAAAATAATGATATCGTCAGCTGAGAACCAGAAAGGCACTGTCATGTTCTAAGATTTGAGGGTAAATAGAAATAAACAATCGATTTTCATGAAATAAAAAGCTAACTTAATCAAAAGTGGGCAGATTTATTAGCATTTTTCGAAATATTAGATAAAATAGCATCCTTGTGTTTTTCATTTTCAACATTTCACTGAAAATGATATTAATCTAAGAGAACAAGCTCCACAATGTGATACTAATAATTCAATACCCCCCACAACTGTAGTAATGCCCTTCTGGTTCTCAACCCATGATATACCAACTGCCTTCACCTAAAAGATTTTCACTTTTTTTGTACTAAACGTAAGCCTTGAGCAGAAAAAAGAACAACAATGACAACAATAACACAAAAGCAAGCTTTCACTCAAAAATTAATGATGGGCTGTATCATCAGCAATTGACAAAGATTAAAAAAAAAAGAAAAGATTGTTAGGTAATGAAATCAATTGAATGGCAATATTCCTGATCCATGGCAAATTAAGAACTTTGTCCAACCAGCATACTTGGCACACCTGGATATTCAACTGTCTAGTGTGACTTTGTCCTTGCCTATGTAAACTAGGGAGGCATACACTGAAAGAGCTCTGTTTAAATACATATTTTTTTTTTCTCCATTAAAATGACTTTGTCAGAAACCTACTTCATCGGAACTGACACCTGTACCAACACAAATTTGTTTATTTCCCTGTCACTCTGGTCTTTTGTCCCTTACAATTTGCTTCCATTTTCCATCAAACCTTGTTTGCCAGTAGTCATAATTTCCCTGTTTCAGAATAATGCAAAAAGAATTGAAATTCTGGAAACAAATGAATCATCATGTAGCATTATCGGTAAGACTATAAGTTTAAGCATTGTAGCATTTTGTGAGATTACAGAAATGGATTACAGGTTAAAATTTCAAAGTATCATAAATCATCAATGAAAAGAGTTCTGTTCTTTCCATTAAAAAGAAAAAAGAATGAGTTTGTGAATAATACACAACCCAACTACTAAAACACAGGAATCATCAATGTATTGTAGCATTTTGTGAGATTACATTAAAAAGAAGAGATTACATTAAAAAGAAAAAAGAATGAGTTTGTGAATAATACACAACCCAACTACTAAAACACAGGAATCATCAATGCATCGTAGCATTTTGTGAGATTACAGAAATGGATTACAGGTTAAAATTTCAAAGTATCATAAATCATCAATGAAAAGAGTTCTGTTCTTTCCATTAAAAAGAAAAAAGAATGAGTTTGTGAATAATACACAACCCAACTACTAAAACACAGGAATGCAAAGAAAGCTGTGGATAATAGTTTATAGAATGTATTCAACGAACAGGGAAATAGTAAATATGAGGTCAAATGATGCAAGTTTACATCATTTGCAATATCAAATTCTTCTGACTGTAAGAAAATCAGTTAATGAATTGCATGAACAATGGATGTCTGAAAACATTTTCTGCCAGTACAGCAGATTTCAAAAGCGATAGTATTTGTCACCTCCATTCACTAAAGTTTTGATGCCTTGTGCAAAGGGGTCGGCAGCAGTTGAAATTGCGAAATTACCACTTACAGAACCAGGAAAGTAGTGGCTGAGGGTGCAAATTGGAATTAAATTATAAATGGATTGATGTACAGCAATTAAGGTTAGTTGAATCCTGAAGTAGATTGAAATAAATTTCCCACAGCTGGTGATGGGTTTTATGCAGCCCCTTATAGGGTTAGGGTGCCATAAAGCCACGCTGCCTTAATGGGATGTGCGTAGCTGCTGGTTGTTTCGTTCGGTTCCTCACCATTTTGCGTTGCTTTTTTCAACACATAGGTCAAAATACTTAGCCCGCGGCAGCATATACCCCCAATAGTCATTTGTTTTTATAGGAAACCATTATCTGCGCAGGCAGTGGCACGTTTATGGTCGATAATGAAATAAGTGACTACTTTGTTTTGACTTGTCAATAGAGCGGGCGATGTCTACCTAATTGTTCAGTCCATGGATTCGTATACACCTTAACCTGTGAGGTCGAGCCCAGCAAGAGATAAGGCTAGAGAAGGCAGACTCACTTTAATCGACGTGTCAAATGTTCTGCTCAAAATAAAACCATCTTTTCTTTTTGGGGGATTTGTAAAAATATCCCACTAAAAATGTTTTAATGTAGATGAAGAGTTATATTGCAAAATGGGCTATTAAATCATCATTTTCAAACATTTCAAAGTAAGTCCATCATCAGATAGAGCAAAATTAAACCTTTCAAGTTATATCTCACTTGTAACATAACAAGGAATATTCTAGAAGTTATGATTAAATATATCCTGTATTTTCTCATTATTTTCTGTGTTTTTTAATCACAAATATCTCAACTCAACAAGAATGGAGTTAGCTTGTTTTATGATAAAACTCTTCAAATCATAATGGGAATTATGGATTTTTTTGTGATAATGTGTAACTGCATATATCAGTGTTTGAATCTTAAACTGATGACAGATTTAGATTTACTCTTTCCAAATATATGAAACAGATTTGCATTTCTAAATTTAAATGAAAGTTACATTTTTATACATTGACTGCAAAATTGAAATGCTATCTCCTCAGCATCTAAGCAATGACCAGTATAGTAGAGATAGTTATGGGAATCTTCAACATCCAATCTTCTAAAAAAAAATAATTCAATACTAGAGATAGTTATAGGGATCTTCAACATCCAATCTTCTCAACAAAAAAAACAAAAAAAAAAATCAATACTAGAGATACAGTTGAAATCTGAGCAGGAGACTGTTGAATGAGGTAGGTCTTAGAAAGTGGAATATTGACAATATCTGAACCAGAGGAGAAGATGATAGGGTATACTCTACGAATGCTACTGTTTCAACGCTGGTGCTGCAAGATATCACACCACCTTGCAAGAGCGGATTCAATTCCCAACCTGTAAATAACAAAACCTTGGGATTGTGAAACACAGGTAATCAGAGATTTGAACAAAGAGGAAAAACAAGATCTATGTCATAACTGGAGTCCCCAACAGACATGCTGGTTGTCCTGCCAAAAATAGATTTCTTGAGAAACGCAGTATCTATGTGGGTAGAATTTTGTCGTAACTTGGCAGTAGCACATGAGCAATGTACCGCTACTCAAGAACAGTGACATAAAGGGAAGATGAATACGAGTGAAGCAAAGCTGGCTACCTGGGCACGGGGTAAACTATAAATAAAGTACTAAAGATTAATGATACGGTAAACAATGTTAAGTGAGAGCGGTTGCCTCTAATATTCTGCGGTGTCCTATTTGTAAATGAATACTACCTGATAATCTTAAGAGAAATCAGACGACGACTGGAAATGGAAATGGAGGAAAGAGAGTAAAAGAACTGATGAAAAGTAAGGGTACAATGAATATTGTATGACGTGTGTTTGATATGTTGGTTACAGTAAGATTTAGCTGAAGGTGTATGTGCAGTTTCAGTCTTGTAATAAAAGGCAAATCAATATAAATCAGATTACTGTAAATGTTTTCCCCTGTGAACACGAGTCAGACCAGGGAGGTGGGAAGAGACCAAAGCATCTGGTATTTGATTTGAAATCCTTTCTGAATGTGTTTAAGATTGCCTTTATACTTCCCTCCCCCCCCCCAAAAAAAAAAAAAAAACACAAAAAAAAAAAACAACAACACAAAAACACAAAACAAACAAAAACAAACAAACAAACACAACAACAACAAACAAACAATCCTATAAGGTACAGATAAAAAGCTGTCGGTATTAATTTAGAGATATATGAAACACCTGCTCTCAGTTTCTGAGCAATAATCTAAAAAACACTTTGCCAATATGTGACATTAAAATAGTGATCTTATCACAGTAGTGTACCTATCAATTCAGTGCGAAGTAGAAATGGAGAAAACTTTGATATTATAAAAGGAGAAAGCCACTAATACATCAAAAGACTGTTATGGACTGAAATCAGTGGACAGCTCATGGCCCAGACTTGATCCATTTTGACCACACCAGCAGAAATCATTGTGTCCATGCACATGGGAGAGAGCTCTGCCAGAGCTGCAGGGCTAGCTCTCCCTCAGCTGCTACTACTGCTGCTGCCTTTCAGCTGCTCTGCCAGCTACTAGCCATTTCACGTCTAGTCCATCACGACTGGTGGATGTTCTAGTCTTCAGCAGTTTGCCAACCACCGTTTTCCATTCATCAAAATTCCTCTCATTTCAGCAAGGAACAGGACTAGAAAGCACATCACACCTTTATATCCAAATTGCATGGAATTCATAGAGTCCCAATTTGCCTTTATCTCACCCGAGGCAATAGTCATTATCCTGTTTACTACAAGTTTCTTTCCATAAACTCTTATTTTCCCACATATTCTACATCTGTAAGATCTGTAAGATGCATCAGGTAGCAAAGACAGAAGCAGGTTCTCAGAAGAGAGGATCAGTCATTACATTCTTGATGAATTAAATCTGGTGGTCAGAACAATGGAAAATGATACCAGCAGAGACTTTAAATCAGTCACCACTGGTATAGATCAAGAAGGACTTAACTCCATGAGATGAAAGCTACAGAAGTCACAGTTCAAAACAACTTCGACTTCATGCTCAAATATTTTACTGTGACAATTATTACTATGAAAACATGTAATGGCATGTCGGTAATCAGACCAGGCACAGACAATAAATTCAAGAAATTCCAGCTTTTACACATGCCTCTTCTGACTTTTACATATCTGGCTAAGGTTTTGGGGTTTTCATATTTCTTTTTTCTTTCACGAATAGTATGAAGATAAAGACACATTGTTTAACAAAGAAAGTCAGTATATAGGTATCAATTCTGGTTTCTCTTTTCACATTATGACCGTGAAAGCAAAACTACAATATCGACAAAGGACAGCCCTGATGAATTATCAGTCCACACACATTCAGAACAAGCTGACTGTCCTTTCTAGCTGTATAGTCAGTGGTGAAAGGAACAAATTGTCTTCATAAAAGAGCACAAAAACAACCAACAAACAAACAAACAAACAAAAATCAGGAAAAAAAAGGCCTGTTTGGTTCACAATAACCCATCTTAGAATCTGGCTCATTCTACCTGTTACAAGACTGTGATTAACTGTAAAACTAGAAATTTTTGCATGCATGAAACTTTTGCAAATTCCACAAGGAGCTAGGATCAGTGAAAGTAAAATGCATGCAAAAGTTTTGTCTGCATAACACACTGAATGCCACAGTAGCAATTAATGAAAGTTTTAGGCTGCAAAGAAAGATCATCGGCTCCAATCCATGAGAGTTTCATGCTATGAATGTTTCAGGTTTTACAGTACCAGCCCATACAAGATCCTGTGAAACGTGAGCTTTTATTTCATCCCTTTCCATTCATTGTTCAAGTCATGGTAGACTGGAGATATTGATCATGACTGATTTTTATTTTTCACATTTAGACTCCATCTTCTTTATCACCTACAATGTTCTTACAATTTTTTAACTGCTACCTGATTTGAGAGCATAAATGATGACACTCAAGCTTTAAGATATCAGAGACAGGATTTATATCACACTATTTCTTACCTGGAGTCCTTGTTTACTACCTTCCACCTAAAATATTAATGTAGTTTATTTCATGCATTTTGAAAAACTCAACTTAATTCATATTTACCTATTGCATTCGTGGTTTATTTTCACAATAAACATAGAAAAGAATTTACGTAGATTCTCTTTTTCATGATAAAGTAATCAACTAGGACCAAAACAAAAACCCCATTAGAAAACAGTGCTTGTTTTTTTTATAATAACAAATTAAATCCAATTCAAATTCTTAGATGTCAAAATGAGATTATGGTATTTAGAAAAATAGAACAGACATTCCAAACAAAATGCTGTGCCACATGTCAAACTCTTAAGGTAAATCATGCATGAGCTTGTAAATACAAATGGGAAAAACAATTACACCATTAAAAATGGGAAGAATACAACTCAGACAAACATAACAAATTAGAGCATGTCAATTAAGCCTTAACGCTTTCTTTCAGTGTGCTACCACTATCAAACAGCCAGTGTTTGTGTGTTTCCTGATGTTACATACGTGTTCATACATTAATCTTTCTGTTCTTTCCTCTAAAGCCCTGCTCCTTCCATGATACCTAAGATAATATTCAAGGCAAGTATTTTGATTTGTCTTCTCATTAAAACAACTGATAAATTGAAAATTTGATATACTTTAAGTGATTTATTTACTTGCTTGCAGACAATGAACTGCTCCATTAGTGGAAATTATTGCACTTGAACAGTATACTACATGCTAGAACATTGCAAAAATTCTCCACTGTCTGAACAGAACAAAAGAACATAAATTAATATACTGAAAGTAACGAACTGATAGAACAGAACAGAAATATGAAAGCTAAACAGAGAGATTGCCTGGAGGTAACTCAAGGCTAGCAATTGTATTTGGTGTTTTTTTTTACTACATTAATGATAGCCCCTGTTCCTTTGTCCTAAAATTATCTTTACCAAGCAGAGGTTGAAAAAGAAGTTAGAATAAAAAGGGAAAGAAAAAATGGGGAAGACCAGTGTTAAATCCTAATTTGGAGTTAATTAGTTGACTACCTTTGTGGCTAACTAGAATTCAAGTTGCAGCAGTGCGTCTATCAGCTCCTCCGCTAATGCCTATTGTCCCTGCCGCCGCACTCAGCCGTTTATCAGTAGCCACCAGCCGGACAGGGTGTATATAGCTGGCTGCTATGAGCTGCTACCCAGCAGAGCAGGAACACGGCGGATCCGCATGCCCTCTCCAGCCCACTGGAGTTCTCTTTGTTTCCCCTACCCCCACCCTCCTCCCCTGAATGCACAGCACCGCGGGTCACCATGCAACCACGGGAAGTCTTCCATTACCAATTAATACACTCCTTCCCTCCTTACTCGCCCCTCTTTCTCCTCCTCCTAGAAGTCTAGGATCAAAGAAAATGGGGAGCTTTTTTTATGCATTTTCAGGTTTCTTCATTGGTTTCAAAAATGAATTGATGCTATGATTTATCTTTTTCCCTGAAGGCAGTTACTTAAAGTACTGCAATAATGATCTTACTAATTACTGTGCACAACTCGTTTTCCTTATCAATTGCAATGAAATAATTCCCTTCATTGCAATGACCAAAAAGAGCTCCAAATTCTTGCCTCATGTGAATCAATGTTATATTTAGTCTGAGCCATTATCAGAAAACTGATTTGGTGCACTAATATCAGCAGTCTCTCATTGGCCATTTGGCAAACTATTCATAAGCAAAATATCAAAAGATATTAAAAGTTAGAGAAATGAAATAAAGCATTTCTAGACTAGTTCAATCAATTACTATCAAACAAATTCACTTTCTTTTTTCTGAGTAACAAGAACAATTTTATCACTGCCCTAGCTCCATGACAAATGACACTTTAGTGTTAAGATCAATGCACAAAAAGTACATTACATTCTCTGATTTCTAATAAACATTTTTTTTTTCATGTACAGAATTACAAATTTCACAAATATACATCTCTGTTCAATAACAAATCTTTGTCATTGCTTGTTATTAAGGAATGGTTTCTGTTGGTAAATAATTTTGATATCTACAAGCTTGAGCCCTGGAATCAAAATATCCTGCAGCTAAAGCAAGAAGCTGTGGGGTCAATTTCACAAAAATCCTAATCTAGAATACCCTTAAACTATTAATCATAGTATTTCATGGTCTTAAGTGTCCATTGCCATGGTTTCAATTTGGAATTTTCCAGACAATTGTCCATCCAACTATTTGAAATAAGAAGAAAAAAATACCAAACTAGAACTGGTATCCAATGACATCTATTTTTCAGAGTTTGCAGTAAAATAAAAATCTACTTTAAATGTATCTCTGAAATCACATTATGCCAATCTGTATGAAAAATGCATTCAACCAAGACGAGACTGATAAGTTTCGCAAACCTTTTTTCAGGCAGAATGGCCAGTTCTGTCCAAAGGAAAAGGCTGAAAATTGAAAATTTATAGAATTAGAAGGTGCCACAGATTCTTGAATATTGAAATTCAAGAGGCCATCTTGTGAAAACACTAAGAAATACTGCAAAACCAGAAGCATTCGTTGCATGAAACTTTTGTGAATTCCTGGAGACAGCCTTTCTTTGCTGCATGAAATTTTTGCAAATTATACTACATAAACTTATTGGTGCAGACAAAAACTTCTCACTGTGCATTAAAATTTTGCAAATCGTGGCCCCTCATGATATTCATGAAAGTTTCACGCACATGTAAATTTTCTGGTTTTACAGTAGACGGAAAAGAACGCCGAGTAGCTGTAACTACCTTTCTGCCACAGATAGAGCTGTGGATCCCTGCAGGAAGAGAGGTAGAGCTGCCAACTGTAATACATGGACATCGATCCGGGATCCATGGCTGCAGGAAGTCGTAGAAAACACGTTGAAATCACAGAGAAGATACCAGAGTCACCCCCTGCTACAGACGTGTCGACAGGGTTTGGTAAAATCGGGCAAATTGTCCAAAGTCTTGTCTAACTGTCACAGAAGTTGCTAGATCTGTCTGTCATATATGCGTATATTTTCACTCTCTGAAGATGATGGTGTGTTATTTTCATGAATCACTTGCGAGCAAAACTTGGAAAGGGATGTGAAAGTAAGATGACAAGTTTGATGTCAACTGATATGACACGTCACAGAAAAAGAAATGGTGAGCTTATGGCATTCAGGTTCTTAATCGATCACTGTAATGGTAGCATTGGCACGAGATGACAAAAGAAGTGATTGCAACTGCAATTTTGAGAAACGTGAAATCAACAAGACACGCAAAACTGCAAAAAAGCTTCGTTCAAGCTTAGAAATGGAGTCGCACCATTGAGGTGTGTGTAAAACTGCTCACAGAATTAGATGCATGATCTGCAATATATATATTTTCGGTGCAAGAGCGTAAGTCAGCAAGTGACTTCTGGGAAGGCGACCCCTCCTTGACAGCAGTGAGTGTGTGTCCTTGCGTGGACAGCTCCAAATTCATCAGAAGAGCCTAAAAATCACTCCTACCAGTTGGCTTGGCCAGCATTCCCTCTGAACTGACCGTTTCGTGCAAGCCAGGGATACCGGCAGTGACCAAACACTTCTGGTCCCCCTTCCTGAACGGAGCGTAACTACGCTTATTCGCAAAAGGTGCAAGGTGTTGGTGGTGGCAGAGCAAGAGGGATGATGGCGCACCGCAGGTCGTCAGGGACAGACCTTGATTTGTGACGTACATCCGGAATCTTGTCAGGGAACACAGCGACAGGTCGCGGCAGTCCTCCGTGTTACTCTCAACCCACGGCGGCGGCTCATGAATATCAAATCAGGAAGACAATTGCCAATCACCAGTCACAACCCATCCTCTGCAGCTCTGCTAATTGCAACATAATCGTCCAACCTCAGAGATAGATCTGTGATGTCATCACTGGCTTCTCACTGGGCTACAAGCCATGCGCCCCTGTTCTACCCAGTCTCTAACCACCTTCTTTCTTCTTCTTCTTTTTTCTCCCTCTCTGGATTGAGGTAATCACCACAACTGTTTGTCAATCTAATTAAAGATCCTGCTCAGATTAATACACCTAGCAAGTAAACAACACCTTCAATCTTCATTCATGCATGGCCAGTAAGCAAACAAAGAGGTTCCACAGTTGAAGAATACAGGGAGGCCAATATTTTTTTTTTTTTCCTTTTTTTGGCCTGTGACGAGGAAGTCCCAAATCCAACCTGCCACATTCACTCCACTCTCCCACTTGGATTTCCCACCTCCATGGAGAAAGTTATGAAATCGAGAATAAGGGGGAAAAAATTTACTATGCCATGTGTCAGTGATATGAAATGATATGCCGCTGAATAGGGCCGGGGCATCCATGTGTGTATGTGTGTCTAGGTAAGGGATGTGCATGTGTGTGCGTGTGTTTGTATGACTGACTGGACAGTGGAACACGCACACTCATGCATATGCAATACTGTAATCCAGCAACCAATGAGAAAGCTGACAGCACAGAGAACTTAGAGAGGCAGTAGAAACAGTTCTTCAAAAGGGGCGGAGCTAATCACCAACTAGTTTGACTCTCTTCTCACTCTCTCTCTCTCTCTCTACACTTTCTTTATCACCTCTCTCTCTTTCTACTCGCTCAGCTCAGCCATGGACTCGTTGTAGGTCCATGGCTCAGCCATGGACCTACGTTGTAGGTCCATGGCTCAGCCAAGGTGTCTGTTGTTCAACTGACAATATATATCACTTTCTATTTCTCTTCCTCTCTGCTATTTTATCACTTTGTTTCTCTGAAATATTGTATTTCAAAGGCTTAGGGTAAATGTCTACCTACTGTTCTTTTCTTTTCCACATGTTTTCTGATGAAAGCATGCATAGTGGAATTCAGCACTCTCTCCATGCATTTCGTTCACCTGTCCCATATTTGATTTATAGTTTCTCTGGAATCACATATTCCAACCATTTTCATTACTAAATTTCTGACAGAGATTATCCTCAGAAATTTTTACCATATATGTTCTTCCATATTACCAGCTTATTTTCATGTCTTTCCTGTTATTCAACTTGCATTCTGTCTGTTGCACAATGTATAATTCTTATTTTATCTTCAAATCCATCTGTGCCAATTTCAACAGATATGAGGACATCTTACTCTTAGCTAAATTGTTGGCAGGATGCAGGCTAATCTACATTAGTAATCTGTAATTGCTCCAACTCTGGATTTCAAATACCCCAGGTGTCAGCATTTTACATCATATTTTCATTTGAAATGATTAATGTGAACTTTTTAGCAGTAAATTGTTATCTAATCAACAGCTTGCACTAGCTAATTCATCCATTCACTCACCTATCAATCAAATATGTAAGGATCAGTCAGTCACAAATTTTGTTTATCAACCCTGGCAGTCATCCCTACCAAACAGATCATAATCACCATACAGTTATCTATCAACAAATCTGTCCTGATATCAGGCCTTTTCATGTGTCTCTAGAATTTAACTCTTTAGATCTACAGAAGCAGGTATGGCATCAAACCATGGGGGTGGGGGTGGGGGAGACATTGAAAAGGGGGTCACTGTGCCATTAGACCGTAGTACACACAAATATGCTTTTTCTCCCTTCACCCTGCCCCCCCCCCCCCCCCCCCCCGCAATGAGCAGACCATTACTGAACACACACACACACACACACACACACACACACACACACACACATTCAAACACAGAATCGTACAAGAGGAGAAGGTATGACAAATCGACTCTCCAAGCACCCACCATTGAACAAATGTTTGCCCCAATGGCGGAGGTCGTGAAACTCCTTGATTGATCACAATTAGCAGCAACAAAAGAAGGGGAAGCAATCGACAACAAGCCTCCTGAAACTTGTATCAGTTTTCTCAGTGCCAGCAACGGTCAGAGTCCAGCCATATTGGAGAATCAACTTCAGAGTGGAGTGCTTTTTTACTCTATTTTTGTTTCAATATACCATGGAAACTTTTCATCAACATTCATGTTTTTTGTACTATCATCAAAATCATATTGCAATTAAACAACAACTTTTGTACTTTAATTTCTTTTCATCAGATGTAATTCCAGTGAGCCAACATGTTAAAATTAACCTCGGCTCATAAAAAGTCAAAGCTGAACAGCTTAACAGAAAATTGTTAATCATAATTTTCATGCAGAGAAATCCCTCTTTTTGTGCTATGCAGGCATTTAGGACTTTAAACATTCTAAAAATCTTGTTTTGTAGAATTAATCATTAAAAATGATGAAATCTTAATGGATATCAAAGTCTTGTCATTTCACGAGTCAAGCACCTGAGTTACCCTTTGTAATAGCCAACACACCTAGAATACATTATTACACCTTGAAAGGGAAAATTCAATGCCACATACTAGTAATTGCATGATATTACATAAAGCAAACATGATTCTGTCGTAACTAATTTTTTATAATAAACTAGAAATGTCGCTTTGGCAACTGGTATGCCTCCGCCATAATGCATGATTTTCCCAATAGGTCTAGATAGTACATGTGGACAATGTGTGATTACATTTTCACAAAATTGGCAAAATATTGAAATGACAAGTTTGTCACAAATGTGTTGAATGTTCACCTTCCTTGACCTAGGTTTAATTGGATGAATAGGAGAGCATGTATCTAGGGATTTAAGGACTTTAACTCGACTTTGACCCATTCATACATTTAGGCATGAGTGGAGAAAAAGTGCAATTTCTGAATTGAATAGTAAATTGTTACCATTTTCATCTGGCCCTTGACCCTAAAATTCATAAGATAATCACTTTCAGGTAGAACATGCATAATATGTACTAAGTTTCAAGATAACTTGAGCCACTTCCGAGATATGGAGGAAAAAGTTAGTGCAGCACTTTCACTTGATCTTTGACCTTTTGACCTTTGAGGCAAAAAAAGAAGAAAAAAAAAAAACTTTCCAGAGAATTTCTATTAGGTTACACATGTATGCATACACCAAGTGTAAAAAAAAAAAATAACCCTGCTGGCATTGCATGATAGGAGGGAAATAGTAAAATTTTGAAGTGTTGCACTTGACCTTTGACCCCATGAACCCTACATTCTCTAGATAATCACTTCCAGTCAGTATATGTATATACTATGTTCCATGAAGATACCTTGAACAATTTTCCAAGGTATGGAGAAAAAAAAAGAAGTTTTAATATCTTTACTTGACCTTTTGACCTTTGACCTTTGACCTTTGACCTCATGACCCACACTTTCACCAGAGAATCTTAATTGGGTAATGCATGTATACACTACGTTTTAAGAAAATATCTTCAGGCATTCAATAGATATGGTGGAAATAGTGAAATTTTATGTATTTGACCCTGACCTTTTGACCTTTGACCTTTGACCTCATGACCTAAACTTTCACCAGAGAATCTTAATTGGGTAATACATGTATACACTAAGTTTCAAGAAAATATCTTCAGGCATTCAATAGATATGGTGGAAATAGTGAAATTTTATGTATTTGACCTTGACCTTTTGACCTTTGACCTTGAGCATGTGCACCCAAAAGTTGATAGGCACAACTTCACCCCCTAATACACATACATGCCAAGTTTCATTAGGATACCTCAACAGGTTTTGATAGTTACCTTGTCCACAAAATTCATTACGGACGGACGGAAGGACGGACGGACGGAAGGACGGACGGACGGACGGAAGGACGGACGGACGGACGGACGGACGGACGGAAGGACGGACGGACGGAAGGACGGACGGACGGACGGACAACCCGAAAACATAATGCCTCCGGCACCACTTCGTGGCGGAGGCATAAAAAAAATCATGATTTCAAGATGCAAAACTACCGGAGAGAGCCACTGTAAGCTTTTGCTTAAATCCCAAAGGTGGGATATGATATCACATTATGTAATGAAATTATGTCTAACTCTAATCTGATTCCTCTAACAAAACAGCAGTCAACCCAGTGCATATATGGAAACCTTCTGTGCACTTAACATAGTCTGTGGGGGTTTGTAGTCTGGTTGAAAAAGAAGTCATCATCATATTGGTTGCCGCAAAATATCGCAGCAACAGACATAATCAGTTTTCCTGTGCTATATGTATAATGAATTATACTGACAGGAAATTAAAGGTGGTAAAACTTCATATCATACATAAACATGCACCTGAAATTGCCGACAATTTAACCTGGTACATTTGTATCATCCACAAAGTATGCTATACTATAAAAGTGGATATTTTTGTGAGACTAATTTTTCGCACTCAGCCGAGTAAGAAGAGCTTCACGTGCTTTTAATTCAGCAGAATCAAGACTTCAACCACTGGAACATATGGCAAGCAAAAATATTTGTGTGCTTTTAATTTCGTGCTAGTTTCTGGTTGCACAAAATGTGTGAAAATTTCAACACAACAAAAATTTCCACTTTTACAGTAAATCCCTTGTGTGAAATGTTGCCCAAGAATTGTCACCAAATCTCCCCATGTCCCCTGCCTTGGCTTGCATTACAAAGGGAAAGTTCACCCTGAAAATTAGTTTGCCTCAATAGAAGCAGAGGAATGAAAGAATGAGGACAGAGAAAGTTTGATAAAATTCCTATCAAAACTGAAAAGGCTATGATCTTTGAAGTTGTGATCAGTCTAACACAAACTGGTAACTCCATGGTATAGCAGGTGGGTTTACCTTCCACTTGGCCTGTGCACAAAACCCCATAAAATCACCTTTTTTTCATCAATGATGGAACATGATTCTCACATAAAAGGGTTGTATAGGAAGACATTTGCAATGATTGTATTGAGGATGTATGCACAATTGAAAAAAAAATCACTGGATGGAAAAATGAAAATTTCTTACTGTACGAGCTGAAATTTTTGCGGTGGTTTTATTTTCGCGAATTTCGCGAATCGCCTTTGAACCGCGAAAATAACAACACGCGAATATAACAACGCGCAAATAGTTACGTTCAGTTAGACCGTCGCAACCGCGGAATTAACAAAACTTGCAAATGTCCTCCCAGTAGCAATTCGCGAAAATATCTGTATGCGAAAATTTCAGCTCTTACAGTATTCTATAGCACAGTGCAAATGAGGGATAAGCTCTCATGTGATGTCACAGATGTGCCAACTTATGTTTGATCGATTACACTCAGTATTTACCACAATTTGGTCAAGCTTTCATTATTGAGTTCTTTGAACTTTTCTGTTTTCTTTCACACAAACTAATTTCCAAGAGGGATTTGCCCTTTATGAAAGTCCTGTTGTGAAAGCAATTTCTCAATATCATAGGAATCAAGAAATCTAAATATTAAGAATTAATATTGGGTTAATGGCCATTTTTGAATATTCTAAAGTAAGTACATCACCAGAATAAACAAAATAAAACCTTTCCAGTGATACCCCACTTGTTACATAAGAAGGAATATCCTTGAAGTTATGAGAAAAAAAAAAATCAAAATTATTTTCTTTGTTTTTGAGCAGGTTTAATCACAAATATCTCAAATTGGCAAGAATGGAGTTAATTCGTTTTGCTACCAAACTCTTCATATGGAACCCCTAACTGCTGCCACACATCAAACTCTGGGAACATAAGACTGTCTTTGAATGTGGTGGAACATCATAAATGTGTCACATACAAAGTGATGATCCCAAGCAATGATTTCTCCCTTGGGCTGTATACTTCAGGACCCCCCCCCCCCCCCCCTTGCCCACAAATGTGAGGAAATGGGGTGATCGGTTAAAGGAAACCAAAACCCCAATATAGATTTGGATATAGAGTGAAAGTACCATTATTAGTAGAAAATATCATTTGAAGTTTGAGGAAAATTGGACAGTCAATTCGAAAGTTATGAATTCCTACAAGTTTCAGTGCAGTAACTGCTGTATAAAGAGACTACTACAGTTCATGACATCATTGTGGACAATATAAAGAAAATATATGGAGAATTCCACAATTTCTTTTTTTTTTGATATTTGATGGAAAGTACATATTCCATCGACATGCTACTGACACATTGTAAAGGGCATTATTCCCTCTGCTTTCTGAAAGAGGTCAGCAAAATGCTCTTTCATGATGCTAGAAAAGTGAAAATATGTTGAATTTTCTTTATATTTTCTATATATTGTTGTCCTTAATGAATTAATGAACTGTAGTAGTCTCCTTGTCCAGCGATGACAGCACCAAAACTTAAAAAAAAAATCATAATTTTTGAAGGGAATGTCCAATGTTCCTCAAACTTTCACTGATGAGTTCAACTAATATTGCTGCTTTTACTCAATCCACATTTATATTTGGGTTTTGGTGTCCTTTAATCTATATCTGGACCTGTACTTTGTGTTAAACACATTACACAGTTCCTAATTTGATCCTCATACTAGAGTAGTTTGACTTGTGATGAAAATTGTGGCATTCCATTATGTGTTCTTATGTAATAACACTGTAGAGAAATCATTAAACAATTTAATTCACCCCAAATTCTTTGTTCATGGTATTATGATTTCTTTCCATAAGTTTTTTTTTTTCTTTGCTATGTTTTAACTTTTGCTTTTCAAACAATTAATAAAGAAATCTGCTTTGACTCAATAAATGTTGTAAAATAAAATAAAAAATGGTAAAATGTTCTTGTTGACATAGTCTGTTTCTTTGATTTACAATGATTTAGTCAATTAGTTTGACTTCAGATGACAAAACGACTTATAGTCCTGGGCCTTGTTTTATCAAAAGATATAATTGATTATGAATTTCCTCAAAGCACAGGCTGCCATAGAGTTATGATAGAAATCAACTATGTAATGAATTACAACTCTTCATAAAACAGGGCCCAGGTTTGGTTTTCAGTTTGACTTGGGCAACGAAGGTACATGAGAGCACTGATAACTGATTCAGAAGGCTTGTTTTGTGGTTGGACAATTGATCAGCATGGACTTTACAGTAAGTGGCTCTACGCTGCCAAGCTAGATATTGAAGTGTAGAAAATAAAAATAATGACAGTATCACTTTTAGAAGTGGTAGCTAATGGGGTGTTTGAGTTATGATGATGACTGCTGTGGTCTAAAAGTACCCCTGTACCAACTTTCACTCCCTTTTCAATCAAGTGCGTTTTTCCATGTATCATATCATTAACTCTTTCTTTGTGCTTAACTTTGTGCTGTTGAAGACCATTAATACATGGTCTTAAATAATGTTGTATTTAGACATTTATGACTGTAAATTGTTATGGTGTTAGAATATGCAAAAGTACCCTTAGAGTTTTGCTCAAATCTTTAAAGGTATCATATGATATAAAGTAATTAATGACATTCACTAGAAAAAAAAAAATAACTCTTTCATTTTCATACCAAAGCCTTGTGATCTTTTGTCTACTGATTGAGTGTAAAGAAATATTTCATAACAGCAGCTGTTTTTTTCTCATGAAATTACTGGCTAAACATTTTCATCTAACAAAAGAAGATTGACTTGTCATCTCAGCATTTGCAAATGGGAGTGAGGGAAGCCAAAAGAAGGATGACAGAACATCACAAATGCAAGCTTGAATTATGACAGATGCGCACTGACACTGTTCAAATCAAGGGCGAATGCAAACGATGAAAAAGATGAATATACTAAAATTCTATCAGTGCACCTGAGCAGATGAAATGTGTGGAGATTGGGGTAATTGATGGCTGCAGTGGGAGACTGTCTGCCAAGATGTATGAAGAGGTGAAAGTATGTGACAGCTTGGTAGTCATAGACAGATTCAGGGTCTCCATTTAGGGTCTTGTGTGACATAAACTTGGGGTGTCAAAGCACCAATTAGCCCAGATGAGTTCCACAGGGTGTCGCCAACATACCCCCCTTTGTCGGTAGGACGATCCCACTGGTAGGAGCTTGTTTTACAGCAACTTTTCAGGTTAAATGATTGCCTCCACTTTTCCTTAACTTTTGTCACAGGACCAGAGGGTGCCACCGGGTCACAAATGTTATGTGCACGATGAAAAGTGCAAAGTGATTGCATCTTTTTCAGAAGCGTAAAAAGTGGTGACACCAAATGGTGTCATCAATTTATGCCTAATGGCT
The DNA here is from genome assembly GCF_964275005.1 of Diadema setosum. Classification (NCBI taxonomy): domain Eukaryota; kingdom Metazoa; phylum Echinodermata; class Echinoidea; order Diadematoida; family Diadematidae; genus Diadema; species Diadema setosum. The sequence continues at coordinate 12,224,019 of NC_092700.1, forward strand.
AACATTCCTGGCCATTATGTATCACTAGGGTGCATCATTGACCCATAATACACCCCACTTAATCATCACCAAACCTTCATTCTATCCTATCCTTTACTTTTATCTCTACAAGGGGAGATGGGGAAACATTCATTTTCCACACAAATTACTTGAAAAACATACCCCGCCTTCACCATCTACAACTACTTTTCAAGCCTCCATAAATCTTGTTTCATCACACTTTTAACTTCCATTCGAACCAAGAGTCAGAGTTTTCTGCAAAAGCTGCGGAGAATGTCATCAATTAGCATTTGACTGCTTGAAAAATTGCCCAGATAAAGTCACCTCACCTGTGACACTTATCATGTTCTATCTCTACTTATTTTTCTATAAGACATCCTTTAGCATAAAGTGAAGGTCTCTTCCCTCTTAAATGTCTTTTGTTCACTTTGAATATCATCACTATCATTCAGATCCAGCAAGATCGACATTGCCAGGACCATTTGCATTGATAAGACTGAATCCCTGTCACATGATACCCTATGGTAAACAATATGCGATGAACTGGGGATAATAATTTTGTATTCATATGAACTTTTTCAGTTAAAGGCATTATTTACCATTTGCAGATGAAACAAAAACCCAGCTTTAGTGCTTCTTAAATGTATGGATAGAATCATCCAATGTAAACTGTCAATTGAATTAATGTTAAATATGCAAAATGTGAACAATAGTTATTATAATAACATTGTTTCTAGAATAAATCATCTACGGTTTTGGTTTATTGAAAAAATACTGATATTTCCTTATAATTTCAGGCTGTACTGGAAAATTTTTATGTGGTGGGATGTTTTGTGATACAACTCACCTACACATATCCATCAAATGTGATAACTTGAACATTTTTTTTTTAAAATCACTGTTCCCAACTTTAAACGACACCTTTAAATCTCTGCTGTCAAAGCAGACAGGGACATTCACAGGTTCTGTGATGAGAAATTTGACTACCTGGAATGAAAGAGGCATGCAAAAAAAAAAAAAAAAAAAAAATGGTAGTATGAATATCTTTACGTAATATATTCAGTACTTACAGAGTAGATCTAGTAGAAAAAAGTTGATATGATAGCAACTCTTGCAAAAAATCATTGCAAAAACAAGAATCCAGCTTCCTGATTGGCTGTTGCTATTGTATAGAAAATTGCCATTCTAGCAAGAGTTACTATCGTATCAACTTTTTATGAAATGGGGTCCAGAATGCAGCTTTCCATCACGAGTCACAAAATGGCTGAGAACAATCACAGCAAAAGTAACACAATTGATGAATGCATATGACACAATCAATTTTCGAGTGAGACCATAATTATCACATCACTTACAGCTTAAAAGTGAAGCAAATTGACTCAAGCATACACACGCAACTAAATTCTCCACACTTTAAATGCTAAAAATGGAAGTGTTTTTGCCCTGTTGCTATTGGACACAAAATATTGAACTGTTGTAAACTGACACAGGTCAGGTAGTTTCCAATATTTCTGAAATCATATTTCAGAACAGACAAAAATATTAAATGCAGTGGGGGAAAAAAAGTTAGCACATTCTACCATTTTAAGTTAGTTAGGGCCACTATCATGCAACTCAAATTCCTTAACCAATTGCAAATTATACAATTTAACAGATAAGAATGGCTCACTGACTTTTTTCCACAGAATGTGTCTAGTGGAAAATTTGTTTAAAACAATTTCCTGATTACCATAGGGCAGCGAGCGTCTTGCGGTGAGATCAAAGACAACTCTGCTGAAGTGCATTAATAACGCCAAATTAGTCTGGGATCATGATAAGACAAACTTGGCCTACTAAAGTAGCTGAATATAATGGCCAGTGGTTTGCCTGTGCCTAATCTCTTTTCGTAATGACCCTAGATAAACATCAAAGAAACTGTCTGGAATTACTGTTGATTACACAGGTTTGGGGAAACACAAAGATATATTTATTTCATCAATGCATTACAAAAATCAAATTATTTGAGAGGAAGTGGACCAAGAGTAGGGTTTATCATCAAAGCAAAGATATGACTGATAAACATACAACTCATCACCATGAAAGCCTGATAACATCTATAACTGTGCATTCTTAATGATTTTGGTACCGCCACATTCTCTGGAGCCTACTTTTGATTGAGTAATTTCAGCAATATCACTAGAGCACGTTAGCAGCAGTTTGAGTAAAATTGAACAATCCATTCAAGAGTTACAAATTTTTTAAGTTTCAGTGCTGCCATTGCTGGATGAGAAGAGTTCTACAGTTTGCGATGTCACAGGCATAGAAATATAGAATATATAAAGAAAATTCAACATATTTCTTCTTTTTCTGCATAATAAAAGAGGTATAAAAAGGGAATTTTATGGAGCTCTTTTTACATTATCTCTGTATCATTCTAGGAACGTGACATCATAAACTGTAGTAGTCTTCTCATCCAGTGATGATGGTGCTGAAACTTTAAAAATCAACAACTTTTGAATGGATTGCCTGACTTTCTTCAAACTTTTACTGATGTATTCTACTACTAATACTGCTGCATTCACTCAATCCACATGTATATAAAAGTAAACCTGTCCTTTAAAACAAGATCATATCTATTCAACATGATAGTGAAGAACTAGGCGGCAAATAGTCTGAAAATGTGTCATGTCCTTTATAAGCACACGTCACAAGGACTTTTCGAATATACCAGCAGAATAAGCGAACTAGTTTCTTCCCAAGTTCAACTGAGTAATCAAGTGGCACAGTGATGCACTATTTTCATGTGAGCATTCAATATATTTTTAGAATTGCTAACTTGGACTCATCCATCTGATATCAAGAACAATAGAGGATCGGCTAGTCCTTTGTTGCTTAAATTCCTTTATATAACAGGAGGGGACAAAAGTTTCAAAGTAGGTTCAGCTCCTGCTTATGCAGAGTTTTCTATGAAGGTCACATTTAACAAAAGTGTGAAAGTACTTTAAGCAGGCTGCAAATTATGTGTTTATGCGTGTTTATATTCTTGTCTAAACTAGCCACTACTTTCAACTAGCTTGACCTCCTAAACCAAGTGGTGGTTTAGATTTTGGTCTTTGTCTTGTTTATTTTATTTATTTATGTTTTTTTTTTTTTTTGCTCAGAAGCAACAAGAGGATTACACAATAAGCTTTGCAATGAAGATGGCTTACTGTGTCTGGGACCATGTGTGTATGTGTGTGTGTATGTACAGGGTGGTGGGGAATATCAAAGTATATATTACTGCGTATCAATTTTCTCACAAAAGCCTGTAAACTTATGGTACTCGTCCTATAGGCCCTGTTTCACTTTCTATGTGCTTGTTTTGCTTATATTATCTGAAGTGTTTCGAAAGTAGCATATATATTGCAAAATCTACTGCTCCCATTGTACGGCAGGCTAGATTAGTAGCACCTTCGGCAATGCTGTTCCTTAACCCTTCTGATTCTCCTATGTGAACATGAATAGTCCAATGAAGTTGAGTTCAATAAAGCCTAAATTATTCTTATTCCAGAACAGACTGCATAAATCTCATGTATGACTGCATGACATCCTCTTATTCCACAAAATAGGGATATCATGAAACTGTCAAACCAGAAACATTCGCAGCATGAAACTTCACCAGGAACATTTGTGGCATGAAACTTTCTTGAACTGCCACTGGCATTCAATGAACTGTGTAGACAAGCACTGTCACATGCATTTTACTTTTGCATATCTTGGCTTTCAGTGAAATTCACCTAAGTTTCATTCATACAAAAATTTTTGGTTTTACAGTATTCAACTTGACAATGAATATCTTCTTTTGAATGATATCATGGCTTTTGTTCAAAACTTGATGTAATAGATGACGACGGAAAGAAAGTTGGAACAAAAATAATCATATATACACTTCATTATTATGGACTCACTTCTAAACTGTAAGTTACCATTGTATTCATATACACCAATTAACTTGTTTGTGTATCACCATAGAATTTTACCAGATATATTATAAAACACGTAAAAAGAATGTAGCTCTCTGATTGGTCAATTATCCATCAAGTGACAAGCAGCCAAAAGTAACATTGCACGCTGTCACTGTGAGCTGTGCAATTTTGTTTGAGCAAAAAAGGATATCAAGTGTGACTGACTATGACTGTGCTACTTATTCACCTTTCAAGAAAAAAAAAATGGTTGCCATTTATGCGCTAAACTCAAGAATATGCACAGCCCACATCTGTTGATATTTGAGGTGTTGCATAAAACAAATAGTGTACGGTCTTTACTTGTGCAATGGAACAACATTATGCAGTCTTGACCATTCACAATTTGACCATTGCCTGTGAGAACCAGGTATATACCTTATGGAAAAGGTTATCATACATTCATGGCAGTGTGTTATACACATAATCAGAAATATATACATGTGTTATATATACAAAGGTAAGAAAATGCAACATGTCTTAACACTGCCTCTATTGTGGATGTTTCGCTCATCTAAGCAAATCTTCCACTGAAATTACTTCTTTGCTAATTTCAGCATTTCATGTGTATTCAATGGGCATTAATTTTTATGTGTAAAAAAAAAAGTTAGAGATGTTAAAGGGTGTGTACAGTTTAGCTTTTAACGTTTTGAGAGATATTCAGAAACCACTCTATGAGATGTCAAAGAGCATGCAGTTCTAAGGGGTATCAAAAGTTTATTCGATGAAAATCGGTTTTGAAATGGCTGAGATATCCAAAAACAAGGTGAAACAAAGAGATCCTAATATAGTTGTGGCATGTCGCCTTTTATTATTAGCACTTTTTTTGATACTCAGCCATTTGAAAACCAATTTTCATCAAATAAACGTTGAATCCTTCTTAAAATTACATGCTCTTTCATATTTCATAAGAGGCTTTTCATTATCTCACGTAGGAATGTTCAAAACATGAATCCCCACCTCAACCAGTACTGTACAGTCCCTTTAAGTTTTAGGTGTGAATAGATATATCAGAGAGCTATAGGGAGCAGTTCTTTTGTTACATTTTATTAGATCCCTGTGTTTTGCACTGTGTTTGGTGTAGATGCCTACACACACACACTAACAGGTTACATCAACCATGCAGGTATCAGATGAACCTGCTTAGTATACTTCCTTGCACTTATTGACCAACTCACATCCACATAAGTGTTGATAATGAGCAGCGAATGTTTCTCTTGCTGCGATAAAAAAGTCAATACAGATGTCATACATTGTGCTAATGCTGTTTTCAGCAACTAAACCCATCACCACACTACAGGGCATGTTCACCAATCCATAATTCCTCAGTATACTAGATTGTTTTAAAGATGTACAAAATACTTTCCTCTTCTAATCACACCACTTGTTTATATTTGTCATTTACATACGAAGTAAATGTGACTCCTGATTTAAGTACAACTTACAATCATGCCACTACATCATCTGTATAGGCCACATCATGATCGAAGGATGGAATAGTTTTGGTCAAAATGGGAGTTCAGATTTTATAAGAAACCACCGATGTGAAATATTAAAGAGCATACAATTCTTAGAGTATTTGAAAATTAGTTCTTAAATGACTGAGATTTACACAAACACAGCAAACAAACACAACAAACAACAAACACTAAATAGTCTTGATAAAAGGAGGGTCCCACCTTTTTTTAGGACCACTTTGTTTTTATATATCTAAGCCATTTCAAAGCCAATTTTCATGAAATAGACTTGTAATTCCTCTTAGAATTGTATGCTCTTTAACCCGTTGGGGATGGACTGATTTTGCTACAACATGCATTTCATGTATTATAACTAAGGCTTCAATATTTCTTCAGAATTATCACTTTTTTATTTATTCTGTTTTATTTTTGCAGGTTAGTCCTTTAGGTAAAAAAAAAAAATGATATAGGCTACAAAGGGGCCCTGCATAAAAATGACACAAATACATACCAATCTACAGACAAAAAGACATTGAAATAAAGGTAAAACATATCACTTACAAACTAAATACAAAATTAAGATTAATTAAAAAAAAAAAATGTGTCACAGTGTATTTTGATTGTGTTCTCTACGAAGAAATTGAGGAATAATATCAAGCCAAATCTAACATCCTAGGTTCTTCTGCTATGAATTTGTGACACATTTTCATGCAAATACAGGCTCATCAAAGATATCATGGTGATGTGATATAGTGTCTCGGGAGATAATCTTGAAACAATCACTGAACGGTCAAATTAACAGATTGAAGCTTTGTTCTGGAAACTGAGAAAGAAACACAAGTGTGGCAAGCTTCAAGTGCATGGTTTGTGTATACAAATATCTCGAGAAACACAAATTTCTCAAAACTGTGGGCTGTAGTCCATTTTCTTTTCTAAATCTAGAACAAACAGATCCCATGTGACATATCTTCTCTCTTTTTTTTTAATCTTACAAGTGAAAGTAGAACTGGGGGACTATTTTACAACTGATGGTTTTCAGAAAGTTTTGATGATCTGAGTACCTGCAGCTTTCCTGATCAAGGAGCTTCAGTGTTTGAATTACAGCTCCTTTTCCTGATACTCTCTCTCTCTCTCTTTCTCTTTCTCCTGCATAATTCTCTTTCAGTTTAGGCCAGTACAGTAAAATGAGCTGCTGGTTAAAATTATGGAAAGTGAAGGACCTTCTTTTCTTCAGTATTCATTTCTAAGTCTTGGAAATTAAGATTTTTTTTTTTATTTATTTATTTTTTTTTTTATTTTTTTTTTTTTTATTTTATTTTTTTTTTTTTTGGGGGGGGGGTCAAGTACATACTATAAAAAGGAGAGTGCACTTAGCGCACTGCTACAGCTTCTGACCATCCGAGCATTGGGAATTAAGGGTTTCTGGGACGAACACTGATGTAGGGCTTTCTGTAGCTCAGTCGGTAGAGCACTGGGCTAGCATCCGGAGGTCTCGGGTTCGAATCTCGATGGAATCCCATTTTCTTTGCTCAATTTTCCAATAAAAAGGAGAACTTACATCATCAGGAGATCAGGCACAGTAACAAAAATTGAAATTCATGACATGTGCCAAATATTTTTCATCATGGTAACTTCATATCATAATTACACTTCTAAAGACAACCCAATGTATCTCTGGGAGATATTATACTTCACTAAGTCAAAACAAACATAAACAAAGTAAACTCCAGTAGGCCTAAAAGCATTACAGGAAAAAAATGAGAACTGATGTCAATCATTTGATGTAAACATATTCAAACAATATGAATTGCATTTCTTTCCATTATAATTCTGTATTAGAGTGATAGTACATTTGTCTGCTTTTTAGTATCTCAAAAAGAAGTGTGAAAATAAATAAAAAAAAAAATCGCAGACATCCGAAGATTCATAACTATTTGTCTTACCAATTGAATTCATTACCATCTACACTAGACTTCTACTGATCTGAGTTATAAAATAAGATTTTTTTTTTATTGAAAGAGGTTAAGGAAAAAAATCTTTATTTTTTTTTTGATTTCATACAAGTGAGAGCAGCACACTGTAATTTCCTTTAAAATACTCTAAAAGGGTGAGCTCACATTTGTAAGCAAAATACTTGCATCAAAATCACACATTTACTCACCTTTCCCCACTTCCAAGTTCAAGAGCCCTGAGTAAGGCATCAAGTAAGCTAGACTGGCTTCCATTATTTGCAGAAACTTTGCTGGATGAATGCCCAAGAAACTTCTCAGACAAAGTACCAAAACTCTGTCCTGGCACAGAAACTGTTGACTGGGTGAGTTATATCTTCACACAGTGACTGCCACCTTCAGTTTGAACGTGATGGATGCAGAGGAGTTTTGACTGGGTGATTTATAGCCGTGAGTGACTGCTGGCAGAGAGTTATCAAGACAGTAGCAAAACTCACCCTGAAAGGAGTCTACCAGCTTCCTTTCTTCAGCTTTTGATTCGACGTTGTGTGGTCTCTTGGTTTCATGAAGACTTTTCCGCACAGTCGTGCAAGCAAAACAGTCGAAAAGTACCAGTAATTTCTACTCTCACACACACACACACCGACTGCTTTAGGAGTGAGCCACCTCATTCTGGCTTTTGTTGGTAGCAATCGTAAAAAATGGCTGATTGATATTGGGGGAAATGTGAAGTGCCTACTTCCACCGCTGCTCTATTACAATCACATAGAGCCTAGGTGTGAAGATGGGTCCTAAAACTCAACTGTGTGTGTGTGGCAGTCTTATTTGCATCCCATAACTCGTCCCATGCCAAACACAACACAGAGACTAAGAACTGGATCTTGCAGAAATTATACGGCCTGAAGGAGGTTATCTGTCCCACTATAACTTGACTTTTCTCCCAATTTTCTGATTTCCCTCTTTTACTTCACAAACATCTACACATTTGTGGTCAACCCTGTCTACCATTGACTGGCATCATTGCAGCTTGTAGTAAAATCAGTCACATACTGTTACTTTTAATTCTGTTTGACTTGAGGATAACACAGGTATACCCTATTTTTAATAGAAGAAAATAAACATTTTCAAAGGGTCCATATGGCTAACATCAGGTAAATTTTCACGCAAAATACTTTATAGCTGACTGCACCTGACACACATTTATTGCTGGTTTAACAATCAGTTTCCGTATTTTCTTTTCTCACTGCTGTACAAATGGAATATTTTAAGTAGGTGCTTCTTGGTGACTCATGTCATATACTGAACCTACCCATTTCTCAGTTTATTCACTCAACGTGGTAGATCACACTGGGATAAGATCACATACTGTTTCCAGGCAGCAACAAAGGCTTCAGTTCATTAAATCCTTTGAATGTGTGCTTACTGGTAATGCAATAAGGGGACTTTGCATTGAAGTGGAAGTGATCTACTCTTTGTTATGAAGGCATGAATCAAAGTCAGTAAGTCTCTGACAAATTTGAATGTAAAATCAGACAAAGAACAAGCAAATGTCTACCAGTAATTCAATGTACATTCTACACAGCTTCTCAAGATAACACACTTGTCATATGATGGTGATGTGGTCTAAATGATATCCTGCCTCTTTTTATCAACTGTCACTATTTTCATAAATTTTTAAGACATTGCTAAAAATACATTAATGCAAATGTAATAACAAACTCAAGGAGGAAGAAAATATAAGAAAGACATGCTTATGCTGTTTTGTGCATAAACTTGAAAAGGTGGAATACTGTATTAATATATACATTGTCACAGGATCAATATGGCTGCTGATATGGTGCTATTATTTCATACATTTCTTTTTCCTTATTTCGTCTACAAAAACATAAGTTTTCTGATTGACAGTAGCCAAGGAGAGTTCGACTTAACATTTTAATCACTTTTTGAATATAGATAGTAATTGGTTAGATGGTGAAACTTGTCCTGTTCAGATAGCTAATTATCATGAATTCATTTACAGTGATGACCCATGATCGAAAGAATATCATTTGTTGAAAAAAAAAATGCAATTCTAGTATTTAATGAGAAATCAGTTCACATGAAAAAGGGAAAAAAGCAGATTCAAAGTTCCTGTAATATTGTAAACATCCCAGATTAAACTTCCAGAACATATTACATACCTTGGATGTGGGCGTAAAGTTAGACTTAACTTATTTGCCCCTCGGTGTCGTCATTACATGACATTAATAACTTTTTGTTAGGCGCTGTGCAGTATAACATGGACAAAGAAATATCCCTTCGGGGTTGTATTTGTTCTTGTCTTGACTCCAGAACCTCTCTAAGTTAGACTTGAAACTATTCACGGATGGGCTGTCAACTACAAATGATGGTAACTTATTCCACTCATAACTCTTTGAGAGAAAGAGCGCTGTCTCACTTTGGACTTTACATGTTTCTTCAGTATCTTAAATTTATGACCAAGCGTCCTTCCTCCAACTGAGAACTCAAAAAAATCTGAGGACTTCATATCATCAATCTCCTTCACAATCTTAAAAATCTGTATCATATCGGCTCTATGTCGTCTATATGCCAATGAAGGCAATTTCAAGTGTTTAAGTCTTGCTTCATAACTCAAAGGTCTGAGTGGACGTATCATTCTAGTAGTTCGACGCTGTACATTCTCTACTTTTACAACATTCTTCTTCCAATGAGGATGCCACACTGATGAACAATATTCTAATGTCGGTCTAACAAAAGACTTGTACAGTTGAATAAATCCTTTCTCATTAAAAGTAGAAAATGTGCGATTGATAATTCCAATCCTACGATTCGCTGCAGTACAAATTGTATCCACATGATGAGTAAAATCTAACTTCTTGTCATAATTTACTCCAAGATCTTTTACATACGTAGCTACTGGAATGGGTGGGTTTGTTTCATCCATCTTATAATTGACACATGGGTTATTCCTTCCGTAATGGATAACTTTACACTTTTCCTGGTTAAAAGGAAGCTGCCACTTTTTTGACCAATCCATCACTCTAGTTAGTTCGGCTTGCAGATTGAGTACATCATCATTATCATATATCTGTGAATACAACTTGGTATCATCAGCAAAGAGCTTAACTTCACATCTGCCACTTAACAACACATCAGGAAGGTCGTTCACATACAACAGAAACAAAATCGGCCCCAAAACACTACCTTGTGGGACTCCACTAGATACTGCAGTTTGTGAAGATGAAACACCATTGACCACCACTCGTTGTGATCTTTCACTTAAAAAAGACTTAATCCACTTCAAAAGATTTCCAGTGATCCCGTACGTTTCTACTTTCCTAATCAGTCGTTCGTGAGGTACACTGTCGAATGCCTTACTATAATCTAAGTATATACAATCGATGTTTCCACCATTGTCTAATACTTTTGTCCATATTTCTGACACAGATAATAACTGTGCTCCACAGCTTCTTCCTTTCCTAAAACCATATTGCTCCTCTGTAAATAACAGATTTGAGTCCATGTGTTGTACAATCTTGTCTCTGACAATGGTTTCCATTAACTTGCAAATATTACTAGTCAAACTCACCGGCCGATAATTATTTGGTTTCTTCTTATCTCCTTGCTTGTAAATTGGAGAAACATTAGCATTCTTCCATGCCATTTTAATGATATTCATCATTAAATTTTTAATACGCATTCATTAAATTGGAAATGATACCCGTCACAACACATCACATCCAAGTTTTCTTCTTTTTATTGACTCCCTGGATTCTCACCTCTCTAAAAGTATAGAATCTGTCCCTTTAAAAAGTTGGCTTGCTTTATAACAAAATCATCAGGATTTTTTTTTTCAAGAACTAAACTGAGACAAATCATTCAATGTTGGAAAGCTAAGAGTCTCAATAGCTGAATACCAGAAGCAGGAACTGTACGTTTGGTGACTTAAGGCTCTCTAACATCCGGTCGTGCGTGGTACTACGAGTGGTTTGCGTGCCACGCAAGTGGAAAGTACTTTTTTTGGTGGTCACAAACACGACGCATAGCACGCAGCCTGAAAACTGGCCGGCCAGTATTTCGCTACGACCTGGCTGCGACAATTAGCATGTGTGGGGCACGCTCGGAGTACGCAAGACAAAAGTACTGAGTAAGTTCGATAGGCGTGCGTGTAATGCAGGCAAAACATGCAACAATTTCGGGGGGTATTTTCCCACGAAGGCGTACTTACCACACAAGAAGCTCTTACTTTCCACTTGCTTTCAATGTACGTGTTAACAAAAGGGGGGGTGAGCACACTTCTTCCGTGCGTATTACCTACTTCCAAAATGCGTGGTGAGTACTACTACCGTACTTGCGAAGTACGTCACACTCAGACGACGAACGTGATCAGCACGATAAAAAGTGTGTCAGAAGTACATGTTGAGACATGCTCAGGTGCATCATGCTCCTATATAAAAGCTGATACGGACAGCGTGCTTTCAGTTCCGCTCGACATTTTCTGCAATGAGTCCACATGAATGATGAAGAGACTTAGTGCACCCTTTTATATTATTGTGATTATCCGTGCGTTCTTCCAATTTGACGCACGATTGTCTTGCTTAAAACTTCCATGCTCCTTACGTTTCTCTTACGTTTCTCTTACTTCGTAAGTACGATTTTTGAAAACGTACGCTTCACTTGCATTTCACGTACAATTATCCCACTCATTGTGTGCGACAGAAGTAGAGATCTTACGTGCTCCTAATTACTTCTTCCTACTTCCAAAAAGACGTACAGACCACTTGCGGGCCTCACTTTTTGAGCAAGACACACCCACTTTTTAAGTACTTACTACATACTTCCCCTCCAATTTAATTTTCACCCTGCGACAACTCCACGCCTGACAGGAACTCCGAGTCCGCACGATCTCTAAACACGCACGACGCGATGTAACAGAGGCTTTACATTGTACCATTCCTTCATGATGCCAGTTGAGATTCAAGAAACATAACAACCATAAATATTTGTTGCCATGTAATGAAAGCAGGTGAAGTGCATGGCCGGTGGAACCGTGGGGGTCGTGGGGGCTTGGGCCCCCACACTTTTTGTGCACCATACAAAGGAATACATAAGGTGTCATCACTTTGGGCCCCCACACTATTTTTAACCCGGAAGTACGTAAGTGGCACTAAATATTTCCACTGAAGACCTTTCTTTTGACTTCTCCCTTGTCAAAAGTTTTATTAGAGAGATGGAACATCAAGTGCATTATTTGTCTTGGGGTATATGTAAAGATGACCAAAGTGAGAAAAGGAAAGAAAAGCAAGACATAAAAGACATCAGTGTCACAGTACAGTCTATCTTAAGGAGATCCAACCACAAATGGAATAAAAATTCCTGAAGAATTGAAAGAAACACCCATATGGTTAAGATGGGCTAAAAATTTTATCAAGAAATATGATAAGCTATGAGAAAAGACAATGAACATCAAAAAGTGGTGTATTTTTAAGGAAATGCAGTTCAGGATAGTTGACATGACATGATGATTACAAGAGGATTCAAACAACAAAACATTTAATGAAATCAGTCAGCCTAACACTTGATGTATTGATAGAATTATACAGAGTACATCTGAATTTAACTAAGTATAGAAGGCCAACATTGCACTCACTGGGAATTTAGCACTCATTTCACAAACAAAACATGCTGATGTTTTAATTGTCTGCATAGTTTGTTTGTTTGTTTTCTGATGAAGTCAGGTAATTGTACTTGGATATGAAAGGTGGTAAGATCAGGGTGCGTTTGGCCATAGATTAATTGAGGTCAGTGATAAGGACAGCATCACCATAACCAACAGGTATCCTTTAATTTCTACTGTACACCTCCAACCAAATTTGAAGAAAGATGTATAAGAGGCTATAGAGCACACACAAGTGGACTGTGTAAACTTGACCTTTTTGCCTATAAAAGTTGGAACACTGAGGGCTCTCACACCAGAGACAATAATCTGCCAGATTTACCCATGATACACCTCCACAGCAAATTCAAATCAAGTTCATCACAAAATGTGATGCTGAAGCAGTGAGAGATACACTCTTGGAAAGTCTTTCATTGGCATTGTTGTCACAATCTTATGTTGCAGTAATTACAATGACTATGGTAGCAGTCAAGAAAAAAGACCTTGTTATACTCTTTACATTTTAAAGGTAGGGGATACCTTTACAAACCTCCCAAAATGCAGCAAAACATTAAATATGAACCTCAGGGGACTTGTTTAGTCCACTGCTGAGAAATTTGGAAGTCAACAGTTATCTACAATTTGAATAATGCACAAAACTCAACTATTCAGTAGTTCTGTGTGTCAGCCACACTTAAGCCTTTTTGTTGCAGTCTTCTGTATTTTTTTTTTATCTATAAACACAAATCTAAAAGTATAAGAGCTGATGTAATAACATATAGAGTGTGTGGCAAGAATGTATATAGAAATGTTTGTAAGTTTTGATGAACTTTCTTCACAAAATACACATGATGGACACACATGCAGTGCATGGGTCTGCAAAGGTAGCCTAGTAATGTACTGGAATTTACGGTGAGCCCCGAAAAAAATTCAATTCAAAATCTAACGGTCAATAAAAATGTACTAAATGTTACCTTCCACTTTCAATACTTTATTGGAGTTTCTAAAATGATACTCTCTTCAACATACCTTTGTATTTATACAACTCTTCATTTAAGGCATGCAAATGGGATTCCCTACCTTTAAATTTTTGCAACAGTAACTGCAATAAATGCAATCTATGACCATATATCTCTATAAAATAAGCCTCTTACAATAAATAGTGGTCTCTCTATTAAGTACTACTTCTACTACTGAGCACAACTAGTTCAACCAGAGTTGAATGTAGGATCCATGTTACTGCAAGAGACCCAGAGTAGACTCCAAACCCTATTTCAATTGGCATACTCAAAAAGATTCTATAATGTGTCCTATCTCCACTCCCTGTCTCTCTGTTTACCATCACTGTGGTTCCTCTGGTTCCTCTGGTTCCTCCTCCTCCGCCTCCTCCTCCTCCCACACAATAAAACAAACACTGTACCCATATGACTCACCAATTAGGGTTGGTAGCCACTTTTCAGGAAGATCAACTGTTTCAAGACAATCATAGTATGACACTCGATTAAGGAATAACAGGGGTAGCAAAAAGGACTGAACACATCCCTCACTTCTTTCTCAGTCTCTGTATAACTGTTCAAGGTATCTATGTGGAACTCATAGCATCTAATTATCATGTAGACATATTGGCCCGAATTCACAAAGGTGGTACAATTGAAACCATGGTTTAAACCATGGACAATTTGTATCGAGCGCCAGTGTCGCATGGCCTGTTTCGTTACGAAATCAGTCATTTCGTCGACAAAAATGGCCATTTCATTGATGAAATGTTTATTTTGTTAACGAAATTATCATTTTCGTTGACGAAATGTTTTCATTTTGTTATGAAATGATCATGTCATCGACGAAATGACTGATTTCGTAACGAAATAGGCCATGCGACACTTGGCGCTCCATGCAAATTGTCCATGGTCTAAACCATGGTTTCAACTGTATCACCTTCGTGAATTCGGGCCAATGTGACGATGGATTAACCCGTTCCATACTGAATTCCGGATTCCCCATAGACTTAATACACAGGCCACCAGGTTCCCTATGGAACAGGTTAACTGCTGCATTATCTCTGCCATGAAGGTTAGTGCATGGTACACATGTATCACAGCCCATTTCTGCTTGAGAAGCTCACATGTAGCAATAGAAAGAGTTTCTACCCAAAAGACCAGACACAAGTAAAGCAATTACATCCATCAAAACAATGAATATGCAGAGACTCCCAACTCTCCCACTTTCAACAGGAGATCTCCCGCCGAAAACCCACTTTCACAAAATCTCCTGTTCTCCCGCTTGAGATTTAATTTCTCCCGCCCTGGCTCTGTGTCTCCCGCTTGCATGGTTTTGTAGATGGCAGTCAATTTCATATGCACGCATGTATAGCATCTGCACATGATATATGAAATGAAGTTTTATTAAGCCAAAATATATGATTTGATTCATAGAATTATTACTTACTTAGTGCCATCGTATGTTGAAAATAAGCTGTGGCTGAGATAGCACGAGAGAGCATCTATAGAACCCTGTAATGACCCAAGGGACTTCGCGCTTGGCGCACATCAACTTGGAGTCTCCCATTTGCGAGGGGTTCAGGCGGGAAATCTCCAGATCAGAAGGTGCTAGGGGTTGGAGTCTCTGATTATGTAGACCAAAGTTGATGCACAAGGTTAGCAGGTCTTTGCTCATACCAAAATGTTTGACAGAAGTATCAAAATAGCAGAAAATTACATAAATTCATAATTATTGTGGTATACAACATCCTCTTTCTAAGTTAAGCTGTAGCTGACAGACTGGTGTGTGTTCTACAAGTTACTGGGCCACTATGGTACTTACAATACACTATGTATTTTTTCAGTAGGCCTACAGTTCAAGATGGCAGGGGTATGATTAAAAAAGGAAATTTCTTCTTCACATACAATTCATCTACAACATCAGTAACCATGCACTGATGTATCTCACCAGACATTACATTTTCAAGCACTAATGTAATTAAAGGAGAAGTGGTACAAATGATAACCTATGGTATTTGTTAGTAACACAAATATATTTTGACTGATGTTTAGAAATTTATCCTTGACATTTTGACTGAGTTACAACAGTTATATTTCAACTATTGACATTTGTATTTTTTTTTCAGCTAAGATAGAAGGGGAGAATAGGAAAATGATATCCTATCTCTTTCTTGGGTTCAACACCAACCCCAATAAGTACAGAAACCATGACAGCTACATTGAAACTGGCTTTCAAAGCACCAGCACTTTGCATATCTCATACGACACAGCATGACACAGTACAATGCTGGTAGCATTAAGATGACTGTAGAACCCAGTTAATGTATGGAAATTGATCCTCATAATACAGGGGATGGCATCTGTCTCAACAGCGCATAAATTCCTCCAGAGGAAATGTGTGTTCATGTTACTGGCATTAGCCATTAAAATTCATTGCAAGGGAACTTTTAGTGGCTGACACAGCATCAGAAGTAAAAATCATTAAAAGATAGAATATATATACATATAGATATATATGCATATAATCTTTGGGTGAGTTCCAAGAATGTGCACTACTTTGGCAAGTCTGTACTGCAGTGTCATAAACATATCAGCTCCCTTCAAACTACTGGTATTATTGCAGTTACAAAAGCATATAATAGCCTTTGTCATTAAATTGTTGAACTCTTGTCTTCCTTTACACTTCTACAAAGATTCAGACAAGAAGTCTGTGTTATCATTTCGTGTATATTTTTAAAAAAAACTTTTATTGGAATATAGGTCTTTATTACTTTTACTCTTACTCTGTAAAAGCTTTTTCTCCTTATCTGTCAACAGATCATAAGCCATTCGTTCGATACATATGAAGAGTTTGTTCGCAAAAACCGATAAGTCCATTTTTGAAGATTTTGAAGTACGGTATCTGTCATAAAGTACAAAATAATACCTTTTAAATGGCATATTGGTGATTACATATAAAGGTACATTTTTGAAGTTATGGTCAAAAGAAGCAACAATTTTCTTATTATTATCTTTATTTTTCTTGACCTTTAATCACAAATATCTCCATTTGACAAACATGGACTTATCGGTTTTTGCGAACAAACTCTTCATATGTGTTTCTTTCAAATATTACAGAAAGATGCAATGCCTATAGTGTTATTCACTGACAGAAATTTGAGAATGTGAATACCTTATAAATTGATTCACTCAATTACCATGGTTTCCATGTTGGTTGGGTTGAAAGTGGTACCAGGTGAAATGCAAGATTACAAAACAATTCTGAACGAGGGATTATTGTTTCAAAGAACATTAAGAGTTACGTATTTGATTACAAATACAGAAGGCACTGTTATCTGATACACTACCAAGGATGCAAGTCATCAGGCACACTTTGCAAACCTTTGAAAATGCAACTGTGAATCGCCAGCATTAGACACATAAGCCATGTACAGATGTAAAGTTATCAGTGGCCAGTGGGGTATGAAGATGGAAATTTCAAGGCAATAATAGGAATTTACCACTTTGATATTAGAGAATGTACCGAATTAGATCACCTCTTGATGGCCCAAAGAATGTGACACGCAAACAACAACCGCAGGCCCTTCAGAAGCTTTGAATCACATTTAACATTACTACAAAATAACTCCTATCTACAGAATATCTTTCAAGTAGCTAGTTTGTGCAATGAACAGGAAGTTCTCCCCAGAAGCTGACAAGGAAATTCATAAACACTTATAATATCAATTTCCCATACATTTCCCTTGCATGTCCGCTCCAATTATTCACATCAGATATATAATTTTCTATTCTTTTCTGCTACTCACAAATGTGAAATCATGCACTTACCAACAAACTGAGACTAGATGTCTGGTACCATGACTCTCATAACTTTCTATGTTGGAATATTGAGTGTATGATGTCATTTTAGACCCAATGATATTTCATACATAAAAGCAGATACACTATTCAACTGACACGCACACATTGACATCTTTAAGATTTAACCCTTTCTGTGCTGAGTCCAATGTCCACACATGCATACCTTCAGCTATATAGGAAATAAACATGGCACACAGAAGGTTAAAGGGATTATATAGTTTTGGTTGAGACCTAACTTCAGGTTTCTAACATTTCTGGCGAGAAAATGAGAAACCTTTAATGAAATATGAATGAGCATGTAATTCCAAGAGGCATTCAATTGATGAAAATTGGTTTTGAAATGGCTGAAATATAAAAAAAAAGAGCAATCCTAATAAAAGGTGGGAACCACCTTTTATTGCGATCGCTTTGTTTAACTTTGTTTTTGGATGTCTCGGCCATTCAAACGCCCGTTTTCATCAAATAAACTTTGAATTCCTCTCAGAATGGTATGCTCTGTACTATTTCATAAGTGTTTTCTTGATATCTCACAAAAAGTTAAGAGCCCAATCATCATCTCCACCAATACTATATCATCCCTTTAAGCAGCACCTTCCAAAAGAAAGAAGTGAAAGAAAAAAGATAATTCTCTACTTCATTCCATGTTTTGATCAACAGAACGAAGAAAATGAATTACAATCAGAGTTACATCCTTCGTTAATAAGAGGTTTAAATTCCTCTACAATTGCAAAATGTTAGGGCATTTCAAAACAGATCCAATCAAATTTTGAAGTTTTGTACAGTAATATCCTCAATCTTGCCACTTCCACTCACCCCATCACAGGAAAAATGTATACAGGTGAATCCTGTTATAACAAAGTCTTTGGGACCAGCAGTTTTCTCATATTATGTCAAAAATTTTATAACAGCCGAACAGTACAGTATATAAAAATAAACAGGCAATCATTTGGGGTCGGAATTGTTACTTTGCAGCATCAAAACTTTTGTTATAATTGTGCTCATTATCATGGGAGTGCACTGTACATTTACAGAAAATATTCCTGTCTCTTCCTGCTTAAAATGAAACTAGAAAAGCACTTGAGAGCGCAGACCTCCGCCAAGCAGTTACTTTCCACTAATGATCTTGCTCTTCCACAGAGATAAGTGATTTTCACCCACTGAAAAATCGCCCGATTTCCCAATATAGAAGCCTTTGTTACGTCATAAATCCTCAGTTGCACAGCGCGCCTTGCCCTAGCAGAAACTAGAGCACGTGCTTTGGTGCGCGCATGCAAACCTCAAGGCGCGCAGCCTGAACTCCCAAGTTCATTGACCCTTCCTGCCAAAATATCAAAAATCCTTCATAAATTCCCTCAAAATTCTTGGATCACTACCAAAAGTTAATTGTTTGTTACTTGTGTCATTCTCAACCTTTCCTACAAGTTTCATCCCAATCCATTAACTACTTTTTGAGTTATTTTGCACACGGACAAACGAACTAACTAATAACGAACTAACAAACAAACCAACGGTAACGAAAACATAACATCCCCCCTTGGCGGAGGTAATAATGACATACTGATGTCAGTTTTGAGCTACAAATGACAAAAATTTGACTTTGTTTTGCTGTCAGGGTTCTGGACCACAATGAGGGAAGACCATTAGCTGCTAGAAAGAAGCCAAAATGAAACTCGGTATACTTGTCAGATGACAAACGAGGAGTTCTGTAGCTGGATGAGTCATCACCAGCTCTGAGAAGATGAGCTTCTCACTGTTTGACCAATAAGATAAGTTTCTTGACAACTCTGAGATAATGTGCACTAAGACAGCTTCTGTACAGCAGTAAGACATCATGATGCCAGAGTTACCAAGTCTCACGCATTGTGAGTGAGACTCAAGCATTTAGGGTCTGTCTCACATCTCACGCATGACACCCGTTTTTCTCACGCATTGGGAGCATAGCCCAAAATATTAAAGTGAGAGTTGCAAGTGAAGGCATATTTCCCTTTTGTCTTTCAAAATAAGTAAAAAATAGTCACTTAAGTATGCACCAGCTTGCACCATTAAGAGCTAAAAATTGAAAAAGCTCCCTACCGTGGGAGGGTGGAAACCCCCCTCCCCTCGCTCAGTCGCTTCGCTCCCTCGCTCATGCACATGCATGCGCGCCGAGATGCCGAGTCATGAAAATCTCACTCATAAAATTTTTTTGAACTTGGCATCTATGTGATGCACCATGAGTATGGCCTGTTTACTATGACTGAGTCTGCATAACCTGTTTCTATTCATTCATGTGCCTTTTCTTTTTAAATGAAGCCTATATATATTCCTATTACACTCAAATGGAGAAAATTGGACAGGGTTGTCACACATGGCTGTTGGATATCATTTCCACGTTGATAGGATTGTGATACCTTTCTTTTTCTTTCTTCTTTGTTGTAGTTCTGTGGTCCAATCATCCCCTACCTATCACACATCAGGACAAAAGTCATGGTCCACATTCACACAATGGTTCTACTTCCGCTGGCAAATACCCCAAGTGGGGCAAACTCACCCTTTCACTTTGCATATACATGTATGCTAGCTAGGATGTTGCACAACCAAAATGCATACTTGCTATTACAGAACATAACTAAAGCAAGAATAAGACACAAGTTATCACTGCAAGTTTCGTAAAATAATGTGTTGGCAGTCCCAGCTTTCTGTTCCCATGCAGACAGATTTGTGGGGTCTGCCCCATGCAGGAAGGAGGGTGAAACCTACAAATTTGGTGGTGCACAAAAAGTGGGGCTGCCCCACTCCTGGTACATGATGCTCCTGTTCGCATGGCTTTAAAAAACAAAAACAAACAAAACCATGTTTTTTAATACCCCTTTTTAGTGGGTTCACTCCCAGATGTGGAACACTGTGTAAATGCTGGAACACTTTTGGTAAGGCACAGTGATTCCTGAAGTTACCATACCTAAATATTTCACACTTTGCTGGGCTTCAGATTGTTTGCACGATAGCTGGTTGTGGTGGAAACATGATGTCAAGTAGATTCACCCATCGTAAGCTGACAAGCAAATGGACACTATCGCATTCTCAGATTTGAGCGTAAATAAAAAATTAAAAAAAAATCAATTTTCAACAAAACAAAAATCATGGTGTGATACAAAGTAAACATGATAATCAGTAAAGATGGTAACAATGACTGAATGGTAAGAAAAAGATGAACTGGAAGAAGAAAATGAAGAATTCATTCTCATGAGACAACTTCATGGTAATCTAATCTGAATTTGCCCATAGAAACTCTGCCTGGAGTGTAACATTGCACATTGCAGATCCATGAATGTAAGCAATCACTTACCCATACATCTGTGTAATTCTTTCATTTCAAATGAACAGATACATACAATTTCACAATAATGAAAGATGGAAAATGCTTTGGCCAAAGATGCCTCAGTACCACTTCACATTATACAAATATTGCACAGGTGTGAGTGCGTGGGTGGAAATGCAGCACATTTGAGAGAATTTACAATTGTGAAACATGCACAAGGCACACTCAAGTGCATGTTGCATGACATTATGAACAACAGAGAGTGAGCTGCATCTCCACTAATTTCACAAACTTAAACCTTGGCATTACTTAATTGGTCTATAAATTGGTTCCATGAATGATTTCCATTTACCTTTATGGGTCAGCTACATGTAAAACTTGTTCAAAAGCCAAGATATCCAAAGAAATGTTCCCAACACACACACACACACACACACACACACCAACCAGCAACTTAGAAACTGTTTACAGTAAAATAAAAATAAGCGATTGCGCAAGTGCTTACAACATACAGAGTATGTGCTGCTAAAGCATGCAGTTGTGATGTCAGTGAGCGTATATATTTGCAGCAAGTGCAACTGGTCATGTGATTGCTCTCAGCTGATCATTTGATTATCATCTAAATCATCATTTTGAAAACCTGAAACCTAACATGTCCATCTGGATAAGCCCTGTAACCATACACATGACCATTACCCAATGAACATGCATGTTAAGTGTGATAAAAGATATTTTATCTCTGTACTGTATGTCATATATAGACACATTCTACATATTTCCTGCATATTTCTAACATATTTCCCACATATTTCCTGCAATAAACTCTGGCTACTTCTGACATGTCATAGTATTTTCCTCTGTTGTACATTCATGGGAAACATGACATTGCAATGCAGTTAAAAGATATGAACTCATCATTTCTTTGTAGGAGTGGTCATATTCCATCCCAATCTTTACAACTTAGAATTAACTTGATCAGCATGGCATGATAATCCACTTTTGCCAGAAATTTGTGCTGCATAAAGTTTCAAATTGAATGGAATTGAATTGATTTTTTTTCCTTTTTTGATGTCTTTCTTCCTTTTTTTTTTAAAGCATCACATATGGGTATAGTCACATTTTAGTTCCATTAATGACAATGCAATTCATCTATTTATTGGATAACTGTGCTTTAATACAGTTGTCCCAAAAAGTCAGCTTTCCGCTCTTGGGGAATCCTTTCTGCATTGTCAATGTATTTACCAGTCTTGGTGATATCTGTTACACACCTTGTCATCATGTGCAACATGCACATCAGGGAGGTGGGTTCTTTCTTCCACCTCCCTGATGCACATTGAATGTATACATTCAATGCTGTATTTATACTTTACCATATGGCAATAGTAGGCCCTATATCGAATGAAGCAAGTAGATCACTTCCTTTGTTAGTATTTAGGTTTAAAGGGTGTGTACAGTTCTGGTCGAGGTGTAGACTTAGCTTTTAACATTTTGTGAGATTTTCAGAAGCCAATCTATGAGATGTCAGGGGGAATGCAGTTCTAAGGGGTATCAAAAGTTTATTCGATGAAAATCGGTTTTGAAATGGCTGAGATATCCCAAAACAAGGTGAAACAAAGAGATCCTAATAAATTTGGGGCATATCGCCTTTTATTATTAGCACTTTTTTTGATATCTCAGCCATTTGAAAACCAATTTTCATCAAATAAACGTTGAATCCTTCTTAAAATTACATGCTCTTTCATATTTCATAAGAGGCTTTTCATTATCTCCCTAATGTTCAAAACATGAATCCCTACCTCAACCAGTACTGTACAGTCCCTTTAAATACACCTCTCAACAGTATCAGAATATTGATTTATATTGGCTTCAGTTTGGTTTTCTTTTTCAATTCATTTCTTTCCAGACAGAGGTCTTGAAGCAAAAGCACCTGTCATTTCTTCTTATCTGACACATATGTACCATACACATATTTACTAATACAATTATTTATATATGAATTCTGGATTTAAAAAAAAAAAATGAATAATAAAACCTGACTGCACAGACTGAACAGAAAACCAGCACAGATGAATTATCAGTTACAAACATCGGTATGAACAAATTCTACATACATGTTTAGTCTTCTCATGCCAAATTTTGTATTTCTATCTTTTACTTCCAAGATTTACAATCATTCTGTGATTTTTCTTTTTTAAATATTGATATATACATTTTTTGAATTGGTTTCAAGCTGACCTGGAATTTTGGGAGAAATACTGGATTTAATACTTTGGTGAGCACGAGTAATGTGTCTGTTTTAGTGCTTTGCGATTAAGATACCAAAGATATCATATAATATTCAACAATACAAGGAATGACCGGTTACTTTCATTTCCTCTCACAAATGTGCATCTGATCTCACTCTGATAACACTTAGATCAGTCACCAGCAAAGCTCAATACTGTTACCCATTGGTTGAATATGGGACAGGATATGCCCTCATCTTGACAAGTACCTCCCTTCTGTGCCTAGGGTTGATTGAAAATAATACAAGGGCCTGCTTAATTTGGGTAAATGACAAGTTTATGGGGTGAGGTTCCACATTGACTGTGAATAAGCCAGATATTAACTGGGTTTTATGGCCATACACAGACCAGAGTACACCTCAAGATGCGCGTTTCGGAAGTTTACTCTTGCCACAACAAGTCTGATATTGGGGCTACTGGGTTTCAACCAAGGACATGCATAAGGTGTGGACATGTGTATGTGTATGTGTGTGCGTGTGTGTGTGTCTGTGTCTGTGGGTCTGTCTGTCTTTCTTCTATTCCTTGTGTGTTGGGACAATAGATCTGCAGAAGAAAATAAATGTTTGTTATTTGCCACTTACCATCACAGAAGTACTATAATACATGTAGTGTGCAACACAAAGACATGAATGATACTTCTAAATCAGTAATGCACAATCTATCATGGCAAATAAGGAAGCTCTTATAGATGCAGATTCTGCAATCAGATTCCTGTGAAAGTGAGAAATTTAAGATGCTCTAGATACTCTTAAAGATCTTAAAGATATAAAAGATTCTTGTGAAAGTGAGAAATTTAAGATGCTGTAGCTATTCTTAAACATCTTAAAGACATAAAGAGATTTATCACTTTCATGTGGTGAAAAACCTCACAAAATTTCGTCTATGCATTTCAAAGGCAACCACATGTACTAATTTTTAACTTTTCCTTTTCAAAAGACATAACCAGGCATGTCATCCTCCAACAGACATGTCATTAAAAGCAATGATGGTGCTAATTTGTGGTCATTTACTCTGGGATATCAAATTTAGATTTTAGATTACTGAACATCCCAGCCAGGTTATCAAATGGTGAAAGAGTCAACAATATAAATAAAATGTAAAATGTTTGTTTGCTGTTTTTTAAATTGATTTCTTTTTTTGAGTAATTGAATTTAAATTTGGTGTATATGATGAAAGTGAGGTGCAGATTTGTAGGATATGTCTCTCGTGTGTCTTTGTTGGAGAAAGCATCGCTATGGTAATTTTAATTTTCCCAAAATTTTGTGAATTATTTTCACAGTATTTAAGTAGTGTTATTTTACATTTTGGAATGTGTAATGATTTATAGGTGTAGTTATGTAAGACACACTTTGTGTTATTTTGAAAAGGCGCTGCTATATATGGTAATGATATATATATTTTGGGGGGAAATTTTTTGGAGTGAATTATAAAGATATATATTGGGATATGTAGGTGATATATTGTCTGGTGTATAATGATGATGCAGGAAAGGATATTAATGAATATATTTATGAGTTGAATAACTGTATAAAAGTAATATATATTAATAGTTTTTGTATAGTTGTAAATGTCGGGTTAATGTATTATGTTGTTATGGTGTATACGTTATTGTATGTTAATATGAGCTAGTTTCATTTGTATTCTGTGATATGTCTGTGGTGTACCTGTGATGTATTGAATGTTTATTTTGTGGTGATATCCAATGTACAAAGAATTTCCAGAATGGACAATAAAGTAATCAATCAATCAATCATTCTTGAGTTCAGTCTAGTACATCTTGTATGAAATGATGACATCATCACTGGACATCTTCCTCAATGCCTTGTCATAGGCGCTGTCAATCACTTCACCTGTCACCGAGATACCACACAGATAACCATCTTTTTAGCCATCACAATCCCAACACTAGGCACAATATCATCCCCCTCAGCAAACACTCAAATACAGCTCATAAATTTGCAAGGACAACAGTGGATCTGACTTTAACAACTCTGATGGCAGGCAGGGCATTATTACAATAATGAGCCACAATGCCATTGGTATGACTGTGTAGCTGTGTCAACTGTGTGTTTTCATAAACTCTTTCACTGCTCAGATACAAGAATTTATTAATTATACAAGGTATATCAAACAAGCTTGTTTGCACTAAATTGAGGCAGGGTTATCAATTCTGTCCATAAATCCATAAGATTAGCATAAGTCACTTAAAAAAGTCAACACTGTCATCAACACCAAAATATCACACTATATTTTGTATAACAGGGCTCTGGGCAAGACTAGTATCAGATGTAAAACAACTTGGAAATGCTAACTTGAAATTAAAACCAAATTATATCAATTCAAACATGTCTAATTACTCAATTTAAATGCAAACTCAACTATGAAATCAATGTAAGTAACTGTCATTAAGTGTAATATTGCCTGTTGCACCAGTTAACCATTTAAATATTTGAATGAAACATGCATACAAAGTTTTAAACTGCTGTGATCATTTAAGTAAGAAAACACAAAAGGACTGAAAGCATGAATTACATTTGTTTATCTACTTCCAAGGAATAGTATGAAGACATGGGCAATCTGAACCAATTAAATACTGTTTCAATGCTCATTATTACAATTGTTCTTTGTGAGCTCTTCATTTTGTAAATCTTGTGAAACTAACTTTTGATTAACCATTATATACCTTTCAAGTGGTAATAAGGAAGGAAATATTTCTCTAATGGCTGGCAATAAACATTTATGGAAACTGAAAAAAAAGGACATGACAATTCACTGCAAACATTTTCTATATATCATGTGTCTTTTACAGACTAGAGTAAAAGAATTGCTGATGTGTCTACCGCAAGATTAAGTCATCAGAGATAATCATCTATTCAGTGTTACGGATCGCGTGACCATCTACTGAACTTCTTCCATGGCCATTATTCAATCAGGCCAAGCTGGCCTCGGGCCAGCACACATCTCATACAATAGCTATTGGTACAATAACAAATATGCACATGCGACAGTATTCAATTGCATTTTCTACAGGTAATTTTAAGAGTCTTGTGGTAATACATTTATGAATATATACATGCATACCCAGTTTAAGAAAAAAAGAAGAAGAAAGAAGCAAAACTAAAACCTACCTGGTGAATCGTGTTATGCACAAATCCGCTGTACCCTATCCACCCCATCCCCCCCCCCAAAAAAAAAAATGGAGTTTGAGGAAAACAGAAAAGGCATCAGTGAGATACCTCTGACAAGAACGTTGATTACATCTTTCTAGGCTTTGAAATGCAATGTGAAAAAGTAACAATAGATGATACGCAACCATCCTATATAATAATGATATTTAGTTTGTGGGTCTATCACCTCTTTACAAAGTTCTGCAGACCGACAATTCTTGAATCTATCTTTCCGACATGTGTTACAAGAGTTACAGTGCAGAGGGATGGGAATTGTGATATCATGCCATCTGTGCATCACACCATTTCTTGGAATTCATCTCTCTTCAGAATGAAATATATGAATTTATGATATAACAGAATATAATGTAATGTGATATAATCCAATATAATACAACACATTATAATATAGAATGATACAATACAACATAACATAACATAATACAATATATACAGGAAGACTATAATAGCAAGATGACCTGGTTATAACAAGCATGGTTAAGCTGAGATTCAGGATAAATAATAAGAACAAAGAAAATCTCCTGACATCTTGAGTTCATTTATGAAATGCATGATAAAGTGCATACATGAAATGTAGCAAACATAACTTTCTGTTACCAATGAGGTTTGGGCTACAGGTAGAGAAGCATTGAATTTGGCATTGTGTCCAATAGGTTAGTTTTATGATGACCAAATATACCATTATCAGAGAGAGAGAGAAATAGTTCAATACAGAAAGAAAAGAAAAAGGAATACTTGTTAATTGGTCTTTCACAAAGTCAAGGTATTTTTTTCTTTGATATCTTATTGATCAAAACAAAAGGGTTAAAGGGATGATATAGCATTGGTAGAGATGATGATTGGGCTTTTAATTTTTTGTGAGATATCAAGAAACCACTTGTAAAATAGTACAGAACATACCATTCTGAGAGGAATTCAAAGTTTATTTGATGAAAACCAGGTTTTGAATGGCTGGGACAAAAAGTTAAACAAAGCAATCATGATAAAAGGTGGTTTTCACCTTTTATTACGATTGCTCTATTTTGGGTATGTCAGCCATTTCTTATTTTCATCAAATAAGCATTGAATCCCTCTTGGAATTACATGCTCTTTCAGATTTCATAAGAGGATTCTCACCCCAAAATGCTAGAGATCTGAAGTTTGGTCTCAACCAAAACTATATGATCCCTTTAAAACATCACAGCAAGATTGGAAATGATGATAGAAAAAGAAAAAAAAAAGTAAGATTAATTCTTATCATTGTATATGCCAACACTTAGTATCTCTGAAAAGTAGAGTTTCATTTTAAAAATATATGCGACAGCTGCTTTTTGAAGTAGCCTCTGCCACTTCAGGCATTTATTCCATACAATGGAAATATTGAGTATCCAGTATCTGTAAAACAGGTGGTTCATTAAAACAAATATATGTATGTATATATCCCCCAATTAAAGCAATGCATTTGGGTAATTCTGCACAAACTGCGATGCACTCAAACATTACTATAATAAACATTTCTTGTCATTATTGGCAACAAAAACAGCATATTTCATATATAGAATATTTTTCTGTCACATCATGATACTTATGTTATCATTTGAACCACATGAAAGAAAATTAGTTTTAGTGCAACATGTGAGCAGTGAATCTCTGATTCGGGGAGATCTGTTGATTTGTATATCATCTATTAATGTTTTAATACCACAGATATGTAGGTTGGGGTTGAAGTGAAGTATTGATGCTACCAATTTAGGATATGCTACATTGTCAAAATGTTTCATTTTACGACTCAATTCTGGGCAAACACCAGGAGTGAAGGGTCTTATTTTCAAATCCACTTTAAACACTCAATAATCTGGCCATCAAACTTTATGTCTGAAGAGGTACTGTTGCTTCATAGGGATTTCCCGGCACCAGTTCACATATATATGAGAGTAACCTGCCTGAAACTTCCTGAGTGGGGCATGCCAGTTGGGATGTACTAGGGTTCATTTCCTATCTGCACTCCACTAACATAGTAGATTACATTGTGATAGCTTGCCAATTGTAGATACGAACTGCATTCTGTCTTACTCTTTCTTTGTTACCGTTACATTTAATTCCTTTACTGCATGGAGTGGGTGAAAGTGAAAGAGACCTGTAGGCCCTCCTTATCCCAATCAGAACTATCCAACATGTATTCAG
Organism: Diadema setosum; assembly: GCF_964275005.1. Classification (NCBI taxonomy): domain Eukaryota; kingdom Metazoa; phylum Echinodermata; class Echinoidea; order Diadematoida; family Diadematidae; genus Diadema; species Diadema setosum. Next base: position 12,252,854 of record NC_092700.1, read on the forward strand.
AACAACAGGATGGCCTCTTTTAAACAGCACAGTGAAATCTTTCATATAATTCTATTGAAACTATCCAGTTGATACGGTGACTACCTGCAAAAGAGAAATTCACAATTACCTTGGTCATGCAAACTCAATCTAAACTACATAATAATAGCAGTAAACAAACCCTAAAGAGTACTATATACACAACTAAATGCAAAGATTTATTCCCATAACTATCATTCTTGCATTTCCTGGATTCATTTCTTTAAATCTCATGTCTTAACCCGTTGAGGATGGTTTGATTTCGCTGCAACATGCATTTCTCATAGACACCTGCCCGAGTATACTCGGGACTCATCCTCAACGGGTTAATCAAATACCAGGTCAACGGGGAAAAGGCCTTTTTCTACAACTGTCTCCTTATCTTTAATTTGCAATATCTTAATTTGCTATAGATTGTCAATATAGAGGTGACATTTTTTCCCCAGTAGTGAAATTTGATATCAGTTTCACAACTGATGAGGCTGTTCTCAAGGCCTTGTACACAGACTGGGAATTTCCCATTAGTGACGCCAGGCTTGTGCTCTCAGTCCAAGTGTGTGTGATGTAGGGACTAACCCCCTCACCCCACCCCTAAAACTGTACCATACATTACATTATAGCATCAGTCTACAGGAGAAAGACATGACATGGATTGAAAGTCAATAACCCTGCAGCAGCCATCTTCATGAAGCAATTTGTGTTATAGTGATTAGGAATTGGTAAGAAATTGTCGCCTTGGTGGAACTAACTTGACTTTATAAGAGCTGCCAAACTCTGCCAGGAAAAAACAAACAAAAACAAAAGCAAAGGCCACAAAAAAACAACAACACACAAACAGACTTATACACAAAGATATACTGAATGCAGGAATAAATCAAATCAAATCAAATCAAAACCAAATCAAGAATAAAAATATTAAATATCATGAAGCATGTACTAGTTTGCAGCTCTGCTTTATACACCCCTGACCTTTCCACACACAATCTTGCCAAAAGCACACATGAAATATCTGCATCATGCAGATGATTTCTCACTATTTCCATCATCAACAAAGAAGTCTAATCACACATTTTCTCAGGACAGAGCAAGAAAGGCATATATATGTTGGGAATTTGCTAATAGCCTTCTGTCTCTACCATCTACTACTATGTATTTGCTAAACTTATAGTTGTCCTCGACCATGCTGGTGTCTTATTCTGAGTAATATCATGCAGCAGAAAAGTGTCCTCCTATAAACTTTCTTCTGAAGATATAAAGTAAAAAGGCAAAAGAAAACATTCACCTACAGAATGAAAGAATATTTCAAGCCAATTTTTATTTTCAAGGTCCCCCCTGCATGGCATCCATTCCCTGTTGACCTCTGCTGATATGAACTACTTTTATCACAATATGCATCAAAATTGTTATTTCTTTTTCTGCACACAACAACATGCTCACACCATAAAAGCAATTTTCTAGCCTTTCATAATGTCATCAAGACTAAAGTCAGCTAAAATGAGCATCAAAATACCAAATAACATGAGCCTTGCATAATATTCAAAATATTAAAAAAGCTGAACAGGTCTTATGGAATAACTCCTGAGAATTAACTTTCAACTGCTATGTGGAAATGTTCCAGAATGGGATCTGAAGCAAGAAAAGTGCATAGAATTATGATGTGAGGTCATCTGTAAGTTGGTGCACCTTCATGCTGCAGGCCAGGTGGGTACCACTGGGTACTGTTCTGCTTTTCAGCTGACTTGGTAGTTGATGACATTACAAAAGTTAAGAAAGATATTTTCAGGGGAGAGTTTAGTGGATGGACACACATACAAAAAAAAATATGGGAAAATGATTTATGATATTTAATATACATTTTAATCAATCAATTCTCGAAATTGGGATTTGAAGACCTATTAGTACCAGCAGGTACAGGTCATCATATAATGGGATGGACTAGGACACAGGACACTGGCGTAGGACATCAGGTGACCTTTCAGAGATTTAAACAATGTTGAGTCATAGGCCCTCCATAACTCCCTTTAGTTTGTGCTGCACAACTAACAATGACAAAACCTTTTACAGGCCAGCCCTGTCTATTTTATACTCGCAGGTAAATGAAAAAGGGAACATACACCCTCTGGATTCGCTTCATTTATGGTTGAGAAAGTGATCAACTGGTATCCACTAGAGTTCTAGAGCTTCCTGTAAAGTGATAGGTCCCTTTGATCAGCACTAAAAAAAAAATAAAAAAAAAATAAAATCACTGCCTCACTGAAGTAATCCCATTGAATACTGTTTACCTGTTGTCACAATTGTTGTGAGGGGATTCACAGGTGGATCACCTGGGCATAAAACGACCGCTCACTTCAACAGGAAAGATTGAAAAGAAATCTGTTACACTGGCACCATGCATAAAGGCAAACAAGGTGTTAGCACAGGAAGATGAAGAATCAGAAACCCTTACAAAGACCTTTGGATAACAGTGAGAGAGAGAAAAAAAAAAGATTAAGTAGATTGGTAGATCATCAATCAAATGTTATGAGCTGCAGCATATAATTGTATGAAAACGGAATGTGAGGGGTTCTATGGTCTTCCAGTTGTTTGTGGCCAACTGGACAAAAACTGAGAAGCTGAGATAAAGAAAGAGGCAACTATAAGAGGATATTGGCTATTGGTGGTTTCATTCACTGAGAATAATACCTCATTGGGTTGGACTGTCCATTTCCAGATGAGTCCACTTTACTTTCTTCACCAAGGGGGCGGCTTTCTCGTTTGACGCAATCTGTTTACAGACTGCGGTGTCATTCACGCAGCCGTTTCCGGAAACTTTAAATAGGTGGTAAACCTGCTGGAATCACCCATGCCTCTCTTCACCCGGGACTGTAAGTTTGGTGGCAATGGGGGGAAAAAAGCACACTATGTGTCAATACAGGGTGGCAAGTTCAAAAGCTTTATTTACTCTACCTGGACAAACTTAAAAACCAAATTCATGGAAGGGGGCAGGAGAAAACAGCTTTAGGTAGCACCGGCCGGTACCATATCCTTTTTGTGAATCTAAAAAACACCAGACTTTCCTAAAGCATACAATCTGAGGATAAACTGCTACCAGGTCTTGTGGTTGTTTCCCTACAACCAAAGCCATTGATCACTACATTCAAAGAAAAAAAAATCAAAATATTTCATAGAATTTGTGAGTTCAAACATTACTCAATTTGATCTGAGCCACCAAAGGCATACATGCCTGCCACTGTTTCAACCCACAATCTACTGAAATGCACAAACTGTACACAATTAGTGCCCCGAAGCCAAAAAATACACAGATGTACCACTTACTACACACCAATATGTTTCTGTGAAGCCTGAATCTACCCGAAATTAGACATGCAAATCATCAAGGACACAACCTGTAGCTGATGGGGGGGAAATGTTTATCAAATGCACAGATACAAAAGTACATAGAGGTTAGTGCTGAAAGGATATCACAGGATTTAAGCACAATCAATCCTGGAATCACAAGTATCAATCAATCTACATGTGAGTGAGCTTATGGCTTCATTTATGCAGATTTTCTAAATGTGTTCATTCTTCTCTCACACCCATTAGTATATACACATCATTCCAAATAGTATCACTGTATCATATCAAAGACAATGAAATACTTAAGAAAATCAACAGTTTGTATAATGAAATTTTGATTATAAAGTAACACCGATACTAATTAATTGCACACTGGTTCAAGAGAGTAAATTCCAGGAGACCATAGAATACAAATGTACAGTAACTTCCAATATTTTGAGCTGATGAACAAGAGGTTCCTGGAAAATTCTCTGACTGAAGTTATCTGATTTTCTAGGGAACTATGCATTGGTCACATTGATATTGCATGTAAGTGATCATAATTTTATAGTTTGTTTCTGTTTTTCATGCATATCTCCATGGCAACTGTCAATATAGACTAAGACATGGCGATGGATGCTCACTTTTTTCCAAACACAGGCTAAGCCACTTGTGATATAAAGTGAACACATCACAACAATCACGAACAGCTAATACAAAAAACCCATTTGGTGGTAGATTCTATCATATTTTAATTAAGATTTCATGTTTCACAAGATCTTTTCTGACACAATATGGAAACAAGTGTGTCTTATAGGTCATTAAGTACAAACTTAGGTTGAGAATCAGTATACTGTCAGCAAAGATACATGTAAATGTATTTGTCTTTTTCACCTTGTGTGGTACACATTCGCGGTCCACCACCTTGTCCCTGGGATCGGGAGCTGGGGGACGCTCCCCGCGATGCAGCAGCAACAAGCAGCTAGCAGCTCTGTTGCTGCGTTACATCGAGTGAGGCTGAATGTACTGCTCAATAGGGGCAAGGCAGTTCGTTTCTCGTTCACCAATGAATAGGCGAGCAATAGTGAGGTAAAAAACAAACAAACAAACAAACAAACTTTCATAGCACATAATCAGATTTTCAAATTGCTGAAATCGGAATGCAGTTTGACTGTAACACTTACACGAAAGTTTCCAGATCCAGTTGCTCGAAGTATGCGCAACACAATTGCCTGTCATTGACCTACATTGTTTTCTCCGATTTCCAAAAAGTATCCGGCCCTGTCACCTAGGCACACCTTGCAACCCGACACCTGCCAAATCTTCAGTTGGATGAGCCTGACTTATCAACTTTGCTGTGCCGTAGGTCCTGGCTGGCTTGACACCATCGCCACTGGTAAAAAGTACTTGTAGCATCGTTACGAAGTTACATGAATTAAGTTTGGACAGCACTCTTTACCGTTACCCTGGATATTTGTAATAATTGATTTTTAACCTAATTACTGAGTAAAATTCCGCAAGTGAACTGCTGTGAAAGCTGGATCACAGTAGACATACCAGGTAATTTCCGTTTTAATCGCTACATAGTACAATTGAATCCACTTAATTTTTCTGTCCACTTTAAATGATAGTGCATGCAGACTACAAAACAATATTCCTGCCGACTTGTTCTGCGGCGTTGTCGGGTATATCGCCGCGGACATTCGCACGCCCTGGAGTTGGCTTCGCTGTCGTTTACTCACAAAACTTGGGTTCACATGCTCTAACTGATACTGCAGAATTGAATTATTTCTAGACCAAAACATTTCTGTAAATTTGAATTAATACTTTAATTGCAAGCCTATTCTATACCAGAAGGAAAATTGGCTGCTGCATGCCTACAAATAAAACCAGTGAAGTACCTTCCTAGTTTAAAGCTTTTGATCTCTGTATTTTTTTTTTTTTTTGTCTTTGCGGTGAAATTGTAACAGTGCCAGAAATAGAATAATCCTTCGTTATATGTCATTTGCCTGTCATGGTGTATAGGACATGTTTTCGAAAAGAAAACTATCCAGTGTACTCCACAGAAGTGCACAGACTCGAAAGGAAAAAAAAGAAGATGAAAATGAAACCTGTTTTCTGTGTTGTGTTTTAGCTGTCTCCCAACAATAGCTATTAAAAAAAAGATAAAGTCTAGGATCACAGTGCACGCATGTGAATTGTGACCAGTGTGGAAATAGGAACGCCTAAATTATGACCCTCTTTTTCATCTTGCTTTAATTCAATTAATTCGTATTTCAAAGTGTGTGCATGGAAACATTTTAACAAATCAAATTAATTATATTCATTGTCATCATTCATAATATTAGTGTAATCATCAACAGTTCTCATCATCTTTATCGTTATTGCCATCCATTTATTATCTATAATGTGAATGTCGTTTTTAGGTGCTGGAAGCACTGATGATACTATATCCAGCATAGCGGTTACCAGTATGAATATCATCTTTTTATTTTTTTTTTCTCTCTCTCTCTTTCGTTTCATATCACCTCTAGCCTGAATGTGATATATGTTTCTTCTGCTTGTTTTCACAAAGGTGATGTATTTAGGGATATAAATAGAGCTTATATCAAAACACACAAGATAATCGCAAACATTGTAGGCCTGGATCAGCAAATTGGGAAACTTGATAACAGTGATCTTAAAGTAACAATCATAACAACCACACTCTCTTTTACTTCAGATCTACCATATTATTTTTTTCGCTCTTTAGACAAGATGCCGACTTCTGTCCGTTTGAAGGGAATGATGCCTTGTCTTCAGACGAAAACCTTTGGTCGTCTGCGACAGCCTAGTGGAGACGTTCCCGCCAACAACAAGGGTACCGCGAAGCTCACCTAGCCGATAATTGCCGGTCATAAAAATTCCTCGACACCTAGATGGTTACCCCGTGCCCTCCTTAATTCATTCCAAAACAATAAACACTTGAAGATTCGGCCCCTTTCAAAGTTGGCGTCTCCATGACAACAGGCATGACGCAATTATGTATTTTCAGTTCGCCTTGAATAAACAGCAACGCTGCACGGACAGGACGGAATTAGATTTGATCAGAATAGCAACAAACATATCTGGCAATTATTCAACGTCCACACCATGGTGAATGGGTCTGCCAATATCATATTTCTAGCGTGCATTCAGTAACTCATTCATGACTTATGACAGAATCTAGCACTTAAAATGAATGGTTTCATTGACATTGTATTGATGTCTTAAATGTACACATGATGCTTTCTATTCAATAACATCGTTATCATCATTAATACCATAAACGCCCACTATGACGCCACCAAAAAAAAAAAAAAAAAAAAAGTTCACTCAAACTGGCGAACAATCTCCACAACAATCATCACCGTAACTTATACCGTTATCAATTGTGAATAAAACAACAACAAAAAGACATTAATGAAAATGGAACTATGGAAATCCCCGCCCCAACCTCCCTCCCCCTCCCCCCCCCCCCCCCCCCCTTTGAATTACTAGATACTCATCAAGCAACAATTTACAATGGGCGTTTCGGGAAACTTTTTTTTTTTATCTTTCTCCGTTTCTACAACGAAAACTAAAGTGCCTTTTATTCGTTTTCCTCAGGCGTCGAAAAACAAAAATGATATAGACTTCTAGGCCTACCTATTGAGAGGGAGGAAATAATGAATAATGAATCTCGACCAAATGAGGCCCCCAAAACAGAGCATATTCAAAGTGAACACTTCTCAAAAGAGCTACATTAGAATTGTTCCTCTTCATGGTGCACTTACAGGCAAGCAGCGGGAGGTCGAGAGCGCGCGGTACCAAGTGAGTTGATATTTTGAAATCACCTTGACAACGCGTCCTCTCTTTCTTCGACCGATCCTCAACACGCGACCACTGCATTGACTTTCTTCTTTCGATTTGTTATTGTTTGCTTCTTCCTTTCAGAGACTGCTTGTCTAAAGGTCAAATAATCTTACCAAAAAAGGTTATACCTAGTGATTGGCTAGAAGTTAGCCTCTGTGGAAGTAATATTCATATTTAGTGTAACTATTTTATTTATGTTTTCATCACAAATCAGAATTAAGGATCGCGAGAAACTGAGGCAGAGAATTCACATGACTGATATACGCATTTCATCATTAAAACTATACATGTATTACGTTGAGGCACCAATAAGTTGCAGTGTCTCTATTTTACAAAGATCATTTCGTAGATCATCAAATATCACAGATGACGGAGCAATGTAACAAGATTAAAGGTCACAATAATTTCGATTTCCATTTAATGCTGCTGCAGAAGATATATCGTATTTCTGTAAAATTTCACATAGAACCTTTGTACATTCTGTTGAAAAAAAAAAAGAAGAAGTTAAAATAAAGTTTGAATCATTGAATCAAGATTTGAAGTCAAAGATGTCATCACTGAGAACGAAAAAACAGCAAAACACGTAGTCCGGAAGGAGTCCCTGCGAGATAAGAATAGTGATGGCCGGTGTCACGGGGACACGTTAGCTTCAAAGCCTGGCTCTGTTTCTATTTTATTTTCAGCGCACAATGACTCAATCTCCTTCAAGAAATCTAAAGTGATACATACACCTTTCGATTGAGAAGAGCAAGTCATATTTGATCGACACGGAAGACAAACAAGCCGCAATATCTGGCCATCGGGCATGATAAATGGCAACTACCACGTTTACAAATATCAAGACTTAAGCAGCCGTAAGACCTTCGGCAAACCCGATGAAAGTTCGACCCAAAACAATTATTGTCTTCAATCAGACGCGGCGGATGTTTTCGGATTTATATCAAATTCATTTACTCCTACGTCACTTCAAGCGAATTTTTCCACTATCTGATAGACTCATGATGGTTGTGATCACAGTCAATAGACTGTAAACCAACAAAGCAACTGTTTACCGTTGGTTTGGTAAGAAATCAAAGACCAAATCTTTTGGAAACATATCACTGATGAAGGGGATCGTGTTCGTTTGCACACAATCGAAACCTAGTATGAATATACGTTTAGATCATCGGCTGGCTGTTATAGTTCATAAAGTACAAAATTAAGGGAAGTTCTTCGTCCCGATTCTATCACGTTTACCTTTTATCCCGCCCCCGCTTTTTTTTTTCTAGTAGGCCCATGACATCATCTCATCTTCTTTCCTAGGAAACTACAAAACATATAGTGATTGATTAAAAACACAACCCGTGTGACATTTCCCCATGAACTTTTTTTTTTTCTGATCAAGAAAACAAAAAGATAACATTGTCAGTCATTTTGTGTCATCTATCACTTTCTATAGGGAGACAAAAGATATTTGATAAACACAGTGGTAAGTAACCAGTGGTTACATCGTTTCAGTGTTGCATCAGCATTGATGAAAACTTAAATGTGCTGTTTTACTCCGTGTTTTATAAAGTGGCTTGATTAGAGTATAAAGTAATCAAACACAACAATGAGCGTTTTATCAAAATTTGACACAAAGAGGTAAAGTATATAATCGGACTCCAAAATGTCGAATGTTTTTATCTAAACTATATAATAGTAATTTACAAAAGATTAGATACATGATGTAACAAAAAACTCTTATCCTCTGTATCAGGTTAATGTTATGTTGTAATATTCTCACAAGAATATCCTTTCTTCTTTCTTTTTCAGGAGAAGGGGTTCTGATTGCAAGGTTTACGTTTTCAAAAGTGAATGACTTAAGAGTTACAAGGTGACGACATCACCATAGAACAAAGGTCGCGACTAATTCTACTGTTCTGTGAAAACACCTGAAACTACTAATAAAAAATATATCATCATTCTCATTTAGTAAAGCTTTATAGGATTCTGATTGTTTGGCTTTATTTTGATTCTATAGGCAACTTGGCGGCTTCGCACTATGGAGAATGTGTGATTACAAATTGTTTTTATTCTGAAATAGAAACCCTCAAAAATTAATGAAATTACTCTGAATGGCATGTGGGCAGAACTATAATAACGTGTTTGTGTGTGTATGTGCGTGGTGTGTGTGTGTGTGCGTGTGTGGGTGTGTGTGTGTGTGTGTGTGTGTGTAAGATTAGGGCCGTAGTGCCGTTTGCTGTCAGCTGACTTTCTGAATAATGCGTGGTTAAAGGTGAACTGAAAAAAAAAGAACTGCAAATTGCGAGGTCGCATATAATTGGCGCAAATCATTATCATAATCATTCAACAATCTCTTTAATAAACTTTACAGAAGAAGAACAAAAATTAAAATCAAATTCAAGAGAAAAAATGTACAATCAAAAGGATGTTAACATGGTCGGCAATAAGTCATTTCAATAATAGTTAATGCGCATGGAGATATGGCAAAGAATGAAAAGTACCCTCACCCCCCCCCCCCCCCCCCCCCACTCCATTTCACAGCGATATTTTGGGTTCCTGAAAACAGCTTCTCCTATATACCGGACGATAACCGGTTCGACAATCGTTTAGTAACGTCATCCGCTAATCAACCAATGACGTTCTCTCTAGACTAGAACCGAGTTGGCAAACTTTATCAAGCTTTGCACCAATCCCTGAATGGCTTTGTTGATCATTGGGATGAGGGCGGAGTCCGAATACAAAGCGCTACCGTGTGGCTAGATTAATCATTAACGGAACGTGCGGGGAGAGAGAATGGACGAAAGCGGCCTCAATTTCTTCTTCTTCTAGGCTCAACCAGCGAAAACAGTTCCGATCCAAGAAGGCATCTGTGCATTCTTTGCCAAGTTGGTCAATGAGGTTAAACATCGTTATTGAACACCATTGTTTCCATAACTGAATCAAATTAACGGATTTGCCAAACGCGGTTTGCAAAACACCCTAAACCTATAGCGCTCCCGTGTAGGGGCTTAGCGCGTTCAACGTTTCAGCTATGTTGACGGACTCGGGCCGACGTACACGGGGTGATTTCCTCTAAAGCTGCTACCAGTCTCGATCACTCCCCTTTCTCACTCTCTCTGCCCCCCCCCCCCCCCCCCATTCTCTCTCTCCCTCTCTCCCTCTCTCTCTCTCTCTCTCTCTCTTTTCCCCTATCTAACTTTGCTTTTTAATTCTATATGTTTCTAAGAAATAATGTAATACGTTTTGTTTCTTCTTCTTTCATGACTAGACAAACTCATGGGTACTGCGAAATTATCAACAGAACATGGAAACACACAGGAACAGATTAGTATTTGATTTAATATTGTGCATTCATTTAATTTGTCATGTATTTATCCTCTAACCTCCCAGTTCCTCTCAGTTTAATTGCCTCACTCATTGTCAATCTATTCTACTGTTAATTGGTGTTATATGTTATATTTCTTTAGTACTATGTCTCTTTTTTATACATAATACAATCATTGCATGGTTACGCTTGATAATGTACGAGTATTGCATGTATAGTTTTGTGCAATGCACAAATAATGAAATACATACTTTGAATCTGAGAGAAAGGTGAATGTAATTATGTTTCACTTTATATCACTTTCATGTTTTTTGGGAAAAAGTATGTGAAGTTTTCCGTGATTAGAGTGATTACACGTTGTTTTCTTCTCTTATTTTTTATGTTTATGTTCGATGACTTTTTTTTGGGGGGGGGGGGTAAGCAAGTACGAGAGAGATGAGATGAGAAACTTGTTCCGTCAAAAAGGCCGTTTCACGTAACCAAAACTAATTCCCGCGCTGCCCTTCATGCCACAATGTTCAGTATTTTTATAATAGTAGGCCCAATATCGCTGCAGAGTATATAAGGGTATATTCTGTGGTAGATCTATTACATTTTAATGATAGAGTATATAGAATGTAGTGAAATAGATACAGTGATTATAGTACAGAACGATACAGCATATATGAATATGATTGGGAATTCTATACTACTATAGTACATTGCTGTGTAGCATGATACTGTTTCGAATGCCCGTTACATATGCCTGAGAATCGTATGGTATATTGCACATCAGCGTAATCAGTGGGTGCAGAGTGCGTATGCGTGACGTTAAGATGCTTTATTTCAACGAAATATGTTGCAGACATTTAACTTGAATTTAGATTAAAAGGCGGCAACAGATGTTAGCTATTTAGTGCATAATCTTGTGTTGGTGATAGGGACAAAATGTTTCATACTTATCTGTATCACTGTCCTTGTTATCATTATACCTATATATCATCATTTATCTTCTGTTGATATTCTTCAAACCACCAATAGCAAGTAGTTGTTATGGTGCAGTGTAAGCATTTTGCTCTCAGAATTTTAAGACGATTTATCATCAATCATCAATTATGATATCATTTTCAAAATATCATAATAAAATGATCCAGGATGACTATCAGCATGATGAACGAATCTTCGTTTATTTCTTTCTTTCTTCGGGGTTGAATACCGCTGGACATTTTGACAGAGTCTGCTACAGCTGAACTACGCTTGTTTCTCTTCACCCCAACTGTGGAGTGCTTTTCGCATGCTCACAGTGCTCCACGCCATACTCCTCACCCGTACCCGCATGACAAACTCCTGCCGCGGTTTCCCGGGGTTTGTTAACACCGCCCCGTACTACCGATTTCCGGCTGAGAGTGCACTTACTGCTTACATTTTTAGCAATGAGGGATGGTCCAGCAACCAGCTAAGCCGGCGGGCGGGCGTAGACGAGGGTTACTCTGATCAGCGGACCAATGTGGAGGTGTTTCTTGGTTGCCATCAAAAGCACCGCCTAAGTTTACTTATCAAACGCCCTGATCTAACAAACCACTCTCGACTAGCTTTTGTGTTCTTTTATTGCCCCGAGATAGAGCCGCGATAAAGTCGTCTTGAAAACACTCTTACACGAACCTACCGCCAAGCGTAGCCGAACAGCACACACAACACGCATTCAGCGGACGCTAAGCCTACATCTTCCCCGCCGCCGGTTATTCGTGGCGCTTTCTTTTATCACGGGGTCCATGCCCAAACCGTCGATCGTCATTGTTCTAATATTTGTCCATTTCACTCTTTTTCTTTTTCTATTTCGTTCCTTACGATAATTTTAAATCAGTCAATCTCGTCAAGTCGTCGGTCGTGTCGACTTCAAACAATATATGTGTCGACAAAACGCGATAATTACGCTTATAGTTTCTTGTTGCTGTGTAATAAAAGAAGAAAATATCTGGGACAGACCTGAGAGAGATAGGTTGCTAGAATTTGAAGTGCGCTTTGTATTGGAGGCAGCAGCCTTCACTGGCACCTATACACCGAAAGGTGTACATTCGTTATAGGGTATTCATAACACACGCGTGAGTGAATGTTTTTCACATTTTCAAGTTTTCTCTCTCTCTCTCTCTCTCTCTCTCTTTATTTTTCTTCTTCTTCTTCGCCGTCTTCTTCTTCATGAGATATCAAGGAAGTAATTCTTTTTAATTTTTCAATGATTGTATCCATTTCGTTGAAATATTCAAGCAATTAAATGCTCCTAAGCATCTGTACCAAAAGAAAGAACTTTACAAGATGTACAGTATACGAAGACTGCTAAATCCACTTTTGATGGTAAGGAGAAAAACCTGTATTTATATTTCATATGCTTCTAAGAGTTTTCATGCAATAACATGATAATGTCCTAGAATAGTGCCCCATGTGATGAAGAAAATGTGCCTTGGAAAAAAATCTGCGTGTCTACACTGATTTTCGAAGGATGTGGATTTAGCACCTTTCGATCAGCTAGTTTTTCTTAACCTGATATCTTCATTTTCTCTTTATAAGAATCAACACTTGGAAGAGTTTAGATGTTTGGCACTATACTAAAAATGAATACATTTTTGTTATAAATTCCAGTTTGATGAAATATGGATTTAGCAATTTTTGGAAAGGAACTCTTCATGTGTATGTATAGGATATGTTTTTGTATATGTATGTATATGTGTGTAGATGGATATAAAAAATAGTATATGTATATCTATGTATATGTATATATGTATATATGTATGTATATGTATACGTATATGTATATGTATATGTATATATATATATGTATATGTATAAATGTATATGTATATGTATATGTATTGTTCCAAACATTGTAGTTGCCCCGCGTATTGGCAGTACTAGAAATAGCAATAATGTCACAATAGAGGAATGCATTAAATGCAAATTGCCTTGATTTTAATTCAAAATCCGAATTTTCTGGGGTACCCCGAAAATTCGGATTTTGAATTAAAATCAAGGCAATTGGCATTTAATGCATTCCTCTATTGTGACATTATTATTGCTAAATGTATATGTATATGTATATGTATGTATATGCATATGTATAATGTATCATTACATATATGTTTTTATGTATCTGCATTTATGAACACTGGAAAGGACTAAACTTCGTTCAGAACCGACATGCAGAAATTGGCCCTTGTCATTTGTGCCTGTACTGAGTAAAATTCACTTTTATCTTTTTTTTCTTCACTTTTCTCCCCCTCTTCTTTACACATTATCGTGAATGCATGCACGCTCACCATTTTCAACATGAAAGAATTACTTTCTTTTCTGTGTTTAACGTGTATTTTCCATTTTTCGTAAAGTAAATTTAGACTGTAACCTTCCAAATGTTATATTAGCTCTAGAAAGAGATTTTTGTTCATGATATGAACAAAAATCTCTTTCTGGAGCTTCACCATCTTCACCATAGATATATCTATGCTGAAGATGGTGAATCGTTTAACTGAGGGCACAACCGCTGAATATTGTATGATAGCATTACAAAGATAATTGAAAATACACAGAAAATTAATGAGAAACATGAGATATTCAGTAAATTGATTACCAAAAGAGAGAATTTTTACTGAATATGATTACACACTGTGTGAATAATATAACATATAATAGAATAATATGATAGGAAGCATAAGATGCACACGTCATATACATAAAAAGTACAGAAATAAGATTCCGATGAAATAAGTCGAGTTAAAGGCGTGGCAGATAGACATCTAGGGAATTATACTGCATTACCGCGACATCTTGTCAATTTACATCATTCCTTATATGCGCTTTCGGTTTGTTTTATGTTTCGCGGAGGAAAAATTGCTGATGACGGCATAGCTTATTTATTTATTTTTTCTTTTTTTAAATTTACATTTGTACTTACTAACATAAATTATATGGCCCGAATTCACGAAGGTGGTACAAATGAAACCATGGTTTAAACCATGGACAAAAACCATGGAATGCCAAGTGTCGCATGGGATATTTCGCTACAAAATCAGTAATTTCGTCGATGAAATGATTAGTTTGTAAAGAAATGACAACATTTTGTAACTAAATGAACATTTCGTCCACGAAATTATAATTTCGTTAACGAAACAGTCATTTTGTCGATGAAATGGCAAATTTCGTAACGAAATATTCCGTGTGACACTTGGCGCTCCATGGTTTTTGTCCTTGGTTTAGACCATGGTTTCATTTGTACCACCTTCGTGAATTCGGGCCTATATGTATATCTATAATTCGTTGTATTTACATTTATTTTTTTTTTTTCTTAAGAGCAATCAAAAAAAGATCGATGACACAAAATTAACATGTCTCTCTGACATACATAATGATATAGACCTCTTTAGACCTATGCAGATTAATGCCCAGAATTAAACCTTTTAATGCAGTTCCACTATTCATAAAATGGCGACTGATTGATTGAAAAGACAGTTCGGTGAAAAATCTTAGGATAAGGTTTGTCCATTTTGTTTGAACACTGCACTCACTCACAACGTAAATGAATACGTATGCAGTGAACTTGTACTGCCACTGCCTGGTTACTTGTACATGGGACCAGAGATGACATCTCATAATGCTTTGTATCCAGTGGAAAAGGCGCTCTAAAAATATCAACTTTTATCACTATTATCAGGGGCGGATCTAGCTTTTTATAAAGGAGGGGGTTGGGGGCGGTATGCGAGGGAGCGTAGCGACCGAGCCCGAGCGAGCGGAGCGAGCGAGGGGGGAGAGTGTGGGAGGGGGGTGTCCCCCCTTCCACAGTAGGGAGAATTTTTGAAAATCTGTGTGTGAAAATGGCGTTTTCTTGCATCTAAAACACCACTATTTTTGGTATAGAGGTCATTGCCATAAATAGAAAAAAATAAAATTACAAAAGTTTAAAAAAATATAAGATAAAAAAAAATGGTCCCCAGATTTTTTATTTATTTATTTATTTATTTTTTTTTTTGGGGGGGGGGTTGCAACCCCCCCCCCCCCCACCCCCCCCCCTCTAGATCCGCTTCTGATTATTATTATCTAATTCAAGCCCCTTCAATTCTTTTGAATCGATCTAAACCGGTTGTGAAACTAATTATTACTTCTGGTTGTCTTGACATTGTGTAACACATATATGCTGAAATAACGAAGGGGAATTAGGAGCCTTGGCATTATCATTCGCCCCCCCCCCCCTCCCTCGTAAAGTGGCATAATATAAATGCCACAATAAGGGATACAGTTATTATGCGCAATATATTTTGTGTAAACGGAAAGAGTAAGGGATATCTGTTGCCTGTTGCATAAACTTTTGGGGTTTTTTATCATCTGAAGATTAAAAAAAAAATGGTCAGAACTGACAATTCAGGTTAATATGATTCCGCTATTGACTTTAACGCAGGTAAAACTCTGTCAAAAGTAACTTGAGTTTTTTAAGTTAAAAAGTTTTAAGCAACAACGTCCCTGAACTCGCTGCTCTCCCTCGCATTGCAAAACCAATTTCTGTTATCCAACAGGCTTAAAAACGTTCATGTACTCATGAAAATGCATGCAAATGATTATAATGTTCGTATTGACAGAATCATGCTTTTTATATTTCTATATGAATTGTGTTTACATATGTGTATATCTCTAAATTTTGACGTCAGCGTCCCCATACCAGTCATTTGTCAAAAAACCCAAACAAATTGAATGTTATAGCATCAAAACTACATAGTAAGCTCTTGTTGTCACAAGACTTTAGTTTTTATCAATGATATAATAGGCTTATATTCTATGAGAATTGCCACGCTAGCCACTGTCTTATAAGACTCTTCATTGATATCTAGCCAAAAATGTTTATGTCATAATAAAATAAGATGTGGCCTGATAAAGTCACTGCTTATTTCAGATGCACACAGTTGGAATTTATCTTGTCTGTTGGGGATTTATTTTCGAGACTTATATAATGAAATCCCTATGGGAAGCACCCCCTCCCATACCTTACTTTATAGCTGACTATTCTCGATACAGTACTTAGCGTACCCCTTCTCGTGTCAACAGACATTTGAAAAGCTATATACTAAACCATGTGGTTATCTCCATGACTATACGTAATACTAGTACACACATGCACATACATGAACAGGTGTATATAGGGCCTATAGCAAGTGTGTTTGATCATGGAGAGTGCGAACGGTGCAATCTGGCCGTATGTATAGATGAATCTGACTTCAGAGCACTGTAACTAATGGCGGGCATAACGGGGGGGGGGGGGGGCTTCCAAAGAAGATAAAAAAAAAACACTTTCAATTGGGTTAGGTAATGAGCCAGACGCGTTGCTAAGTCAGTGCATAAATTCTTTTGTTAGGCATACTTGAAGCCCCCCGTTAGGAATTAAAAACAGTACCCAAACTGAATTGATAGGCTTTATACATTATTTCTTGTAACTGATGATGATGGCAGAGTCAATTATACATTGCAGTATGTATGTATGTATGTATGTATGTATGTATGTATGTATGTATGCATGTATGTATGATATATGTATTATATGAATCTACATACAACAATTTCCGTAAGTTTATGTGATTGTATTTGTATAATGTATCTTTCGTTATGTACCAGTTCAGTTTATTTCTGCAGTTTTGCAATTTCTGCATTTTTTTCACTACAGTAACAAAATTTGACAATATGTCATAAATTATATGACATTATATGTTGCAACACATTAATACACATCATGGAGTATGATCGTATAAAGAAAACATAAACGAACAGTGAACAATAAATATCTTATCTTTATCATCAAGGAGACAATGAATACTCTTATCATAATTAGTCATATTTTATTTATACCCATATTAAAGAAAAGTCAATGCGTTAAAGGCATTGTTTACCATTGGGAGCAGTGATGTAAAAATGTTTGAGTTATCACATATTGATGCATATGTGTAGATCAGTTGTATCACAAAACATCCTACTATATAAAGATTTGTAATATAGCCTTGTAAGAAGATGTCACTATTTTTCTCAATAAACATAACTGTAGACGGTTTATTCTAGAAACAATTTTATTATAACTGTTGTTCACATTTTGGATATTTAACAATACTTAACATTGATTATACTGATTAAAATTTTTACAGTGGCTGTTTCTATCCCTAACTCACATTTAAGAACTATTTTGAAGCACTAAAGCTGGGTTTTTCTTTCATCTGCAAATGGTAAATAATACCTTTAAGGTACTCTTTTCATTCTTTCTTTTTTCTTTCCCAACAAGGAAACTCGTTCCACTACCAAGGCGTTCAGATACACGATGAATTCCACATAAAATTACATGGTGACATGATACTTGTACATCGAGAGTAATTACCGAGAATTAAATACCTTTGTTAATTTCCCATTCGTGTGTGTGTGTGTGTGTGTGTGTGTGTGTGTTTAAACCTTATGTATACTGACGAGACCCACAGTAGCGAGGAGATGTTGAATATCTTGCGCACTTTTGGCTATTAAACTGATGACGTCAGAGACCGTCAAGAGTTCACCATTCTTTCACTCAGTCTGCGCATGTGCTTACTACCCGACACAAAATGCAAAGTATAAGTAGACATCTAATTAAAGGAATACTAACGATTGATAATGAATACGAAGAAAAACAATGGCGCATTATTGCTAGAAACGTTTTTGGAGATTTGCGCAGTATTATGATACCTCCGATAGAGATCAGTGAGATACGATGCAACTATTAGTATTATAGAAACGCCGGTGAGGGCGTAGTTTCAGTTTGGAATTGAAGTTCAACGTTTTACATTGAAAAAAAAAATGGTAGGCTTACATCTGATGATGCGTTGTGCTGTGTCTTTGTATGGGAAGTCCATTTTATTCAGACAGGGCGCAAACAATAAGATTTCAGTTCGAGAGTTAAAATGATATGATACTAAACGGCTCAAAATAAAGATAGGCAGAGATTTGTTAGGCACGTAGATATAACAAAAAGGTAAAAACAGTGTATGATATTTATCTCTGAATTTGCAAGTAGGCCTACATGATGTACATCCACAGGCATATATAATTATAACAAAAAGAACTGAAAACGGATGAAGGAGGGAGAGAAAAAAAAAAGATCCCCAACGATGTAAAAACAATCCATCAGTGCAGATGTATAAGTGTTTCTACCTAAAGACTTTTAGCGTTTGACCGTTATAGACGTGTATTACTCTAAACGTTTGATTACTAACCGTTCTAAAATCATATGACATCTTGTTTGCATATCACATTTGACACGATTATCACAGTAGAATAAGTCTCCCTCCTAAAATATATATATATTTTTTTTCTTTTGTCCTCTTCAGAACTATATCACAACTTTTTATTCCACAATATATTTCGTCAACATGTTTCGTAAGATATCCTTAAGATAAGAGCTGGGACAAAGTTTGTTTGTTTGTTTGTTTGTTTGTTTTTTTGTCGGTCTTTTTAGATTTGGATTTGGATATCAATATCAGATTGCTTTAGCGGAGGGGGCTGCTACGATTATGGCATAATAATAATAATAATAATTGCATTTATATGGCGCTTCATACTGGTGTTTCTAAGCGCACAAAAAAATAATAATCATATAAAAGCGAAACAACAAAAAAATAACCATATAGAACACTCTGGGTTAAAATTCCTGCATGGATATTTCCCTCTTTCTCTTTTTTTGTAAAGTTTATTTTCTATCTGTTTCATGTCTCGCAATAGCTGATTACACATCTAGAGAGTGAAGATTCTATAAGATATTCCATTACGATTCATTCATATTTATAACTCGCTGTACTGGAGATACAATGAATTATGAATAAGACCAATACAGAATACAAACTTACAAAATTAAAGTGGCGAGCACGCCCCCCCCCCCCCAACACACACACACACACACATTTTTTCTTTGTATTTCTTTTGTTTAGCAAAAAATATAGGGGGGGCACGGGGCGCGCGTCTTGACTTATTGGTAATGCCACTGCCCGGTAAGTAGTAGGTGACGCGAGTGAAAATCCCAGGGTAGTTCCTCCTCCTCCTCCTCCTTCTTCTTCTTCTTCTTCTTCTTCTTCTTCTTCTTCTTCTTCTTCTTTTATACTTAGTGTTCACAATGACACAACAGATCGAGCATACAATCTTGTTTACGGAAAGAAGCAGCAGAAAAAAAAATCATCTGAAATTATCTCTAAAAATATTCACATTTCAAACAGAAGATCATATAACATTTCTGAAATGTGCGTATTCAAATTCTTACGAGCAATTACGTGATTTCGGGAGTTTTTGGTTCATTGATATGACACAATGTTATTAGCAGTATTGCTTTACAAAGAATCGGTACATACCAGTGAAATAAAACGATTATGGACTACAGAAAGGATTCATACAGATGCAATGGGATCAGCAGCATGAGTCTTCGAGAAAATGGCTGATTCAAATTCAAATTCAAATTCAAATTCAAACTTTATTTTCACTTTCTTTTTTCAACAGAATGCACAAGAAACAATATTATGAATTAGACGATAATAATCGATAGGACTTCGGTTTACTTTTGTCACTGCTTGGGGATGACCATAATTATTTTGCACCTCCGCCAAAGAGGCTATGGTTTTTGATCCAGATTTTTTTTTTTTCATTACATGTACACTGTATTATTCTGTATCATTGGTAGGTCAATCATGAACGCTAGATGGCGCGCTTGCTTTTGCGACCCTCAAAGCCATTGCGTCGTTGGCTTTCATTGATCCCCTCGCCACCGCTGCAACCTGATTATGTGCATCTTGATAATAATAATAATAATGATGATAATAATAATAATAATAATAATGATAATAATAATAATAATAATAATAATAATATTAATAACAATAATAGTAATAATAATAATGATAATAATAATAATAATAATAATTATTGTTGTTATTATTATTATTATTATTATTATTATCATTATTATTATTATTATAAATGTTATTATTATTATTATTATGCAAATTATAATGATATTAAAATAATAATGATAACAATAACAACAATGATAATAATAATAATAATAAAAGAAGAAGAAGAAAAAAGAATAGGGTCTTTTAATGCGCCATGTATGTCACACAGTGACACTCCTGGGGCAGAATGGTAAGACCTCCTTCTTACATTGCTTCATGTAGAAGAGCCAAGACTGAAAGAAACCACACAATGACAACTGCATTCCAATGTTTGGACAATGACGATTGTGCATATAATCGTGCATCGTCACTGTAATACAAAAGAACCGTTTCCCTCATTTCGGTCTTGTTTGGCTGAGGTGCTTTTTTTCAGACTCAACTGCCTTTGAATAAACCCCAATTATGACGGGGAGCAGCGAACCTCAAAACATGACAAATTTTGTGTCACAAACTTGGTTATTACTGACATGACTGAAGGGGAAACTTCAGTCTTGTGGACACGCATGTAACTTTGACATAGACATGGGATAGTAATGTTGTCTACTGCTACTGTCCATGTTTACTCTGAAACAATGTGCGAAAAATGGGAAAATTAGATTACAAATCATAATCAGCTGCCTAAATATTTGCTTTTTCTCGTAAAGTACGTTCATCTCGCAAAGAAAATTGCTTGAGCGATGATTCCCAATATACACACCAATATCTACTGGACATACACTTTTCTTGCTTCAAGAGAGGTACTATCTCCTGCGCATGCACTTTTTAGATTTCTCAGAGCGCTGTCTTGTTTCTATCCGGGCTGTTAGTCGGCGGTAATGTTGAGATCAAAGCAGGAAAGCATGTTTAAATGTAATTGTAACATTTTTGAAAGAAACAGGTGCATGAATTGATTAACGAGAGATGAGCGTCTATGTTTAGTAGGTCCATGGTAAAACGGAAGCAACGACATTGCGTGAGTCTCGTATGTCATCATCCTTGTTCAGTGTAATTATTTTCAGAGCATTTTTTTGTTTTGTTTTGTTTTGTTTTGTTTTGTAGAGTATTGGTTTCTCTGCTCAAGGACCTCAAATCAATTCTACAAATGTATACATGGAACTGCCGATTTATGTTCTGCATGGTGTGAAATTATGAATTTCGTCTGGACGTCCCCATTAAAACTTGCAGTTTCTTAAAATGACACACCGGAAAAAAAAAATAATAAGACTATAGAAAAGCACTCGGGGAGAGTCTTAGACAGCCGCCAAACAGCTCATTTCCACCCATGTCGTGATTTCCACCCTATATTATAATCCAACACTCATATACATTATTAGGTTCCTTGACCATCAAAACATACCCTCACTGCTGACCAGCCGTCGCGACGGCTTGTCAACAAACAAATTATTCATTGATAAAGAACACTTATCTCTATAGTTCGATGATAAAAGATTGATGATGGAAGTCATTAAAATTGCCGGTAGAGGGCGTGATTGTAGTATGAAGTCAACTAAATGAGCTGGATGGGTCAGTAGTACATGTACTTTACTGGCTGTTCTCGTTTTATGTGAATTCAAACAGAAGTTTCACCGAAATAGTATACATATACCTCAACGTGGAAGATAACTAGGCTTACTGTCGAAAAAAAAAAAAACACCACAACAACACATGAATGTTTTAAAGTTTTAGTAGGGTGGTTCGCGCATTCCCTTAGCTTGTTTCTCCCCTTGGACAACAAGCTCTCAGATTTATCTACATGTGTTCCACATTGCGCATGATCAGAAAAAAAAAAAATCACTTCGTTTGATAATTCACGGACATATGCATTTGGATGTAATGATTATTCATATCATTTCCGTTTGAGAGAGCATGAAAGAAGTTTTTTTTTTTTTTTTTTTTTTTTTTCAGAGCGCCGTGCGTGCTTACCTCCATTCTATGCTTTAAGTTTTTTGTCAGATTTTTGTGTTTTTTATTTCTGAATTTTATTGATCAGAACCAAAAACATTGTCCTTTTTCATAAATCATATGACATATACATTTTTGACATCACAAAACAAACATTTTAACAGCATTCAATGATAGTAAAATTACCAGGCGTCTGATCCTTTTTTGGACTATACTCTCTAACACACGTTCACACGAAGACACTCTAGAATATTGTATATACAGAAAACGAGGGAAAGAAATAAAAATGAAAAAATAGCCTTTAATGGAAACACTGAATATTACCCAAGACAAGACAAAATAAACCAAAGGCACAAGAATCTACACTACACTACACTACAATCTTAACAAAAAATCAAAGGTATTATTCACCTAGCTCATTAATTTATGCACTCTCCGTAACTTTCTCTCTGCAATGATATATACACCCAGGCCTGGGCTGAAGATGCAAAGTCTCCTGTCCCCTCTCCCGGCCTGGGCGGGGGGGGGGGGGGGGGGGGTGGTATTCGACGCTACAGTCTTTGGGATGATAATGCAGAACAGAACAATTGGTTCATAATCATAAACTGTAATAAACGCCATGACAAGAGAGAGAGAGAGAGAGAGAGAGAGAGAGCGGGCGGGAGGGAATTAGAAAAAGGAGTATAAACCGCGGTGAGGAAGAAAAGATCATCTGAGCAAGGAAAAAGAAAGGGGTAAGGGCAGTTAATTTTC
Organism: Diadema setosum; assembly: GCF_964275005.1. Classification (NCBI taxonomy): domain Eukaryota; kingdom Metazoa; phylum Echinodermata; class Echinoidea; order Diadematoida; family Diadematidae; genus Diadema; species Diadema setosum. The sequence continues at coordinate 12,275,966 of NC_092700.1, forward strand.
TGTAGAGATAATGTGTTCTTTTTTTTTTTTCCACTTTGCCTCATGCAAATCAAATTTATTTTTGCTTTTAGCTATTTCTTCTTCAATTAAACAATTTTTTTTTACATAAGTCTCTAGATCTCCACCTATGAGTTGTGATTTGATATTCATCAAAATTCCGATCGTGAAAAGAGTACGAAATATCTATTCCTAAAACAGTGAGGGCAGATACAAATTTTACATTATTTTCTAAATATTGTTGCACGTCAGTTTTGGGTGCAGTAGTAAACACAGATGGACCAATTCGCATCACTTTGGTCTTATCATACTTAGTAATTAATTGATAAAGACGAACAGATGGCAAAATCATCTAAATCTTTGCAAGATTAGGAAAACATTGATCATTTGTTAACAAAACTGTAATATTATCACCATACATAGAAAGTTTTATTGCCTCCTGTGCACTTAACTTTATTCCCATGATTTCTGGGCTAGATCTAATATGGAGTGCAAGTGTCTCTATATGGCTAAAATGAACATTATATATATATAAGGTGACAAAGGATCGCCTGGCGGACGCCCCGCCCAATCCTAAAAATACACAGTTGACCTATTATCATTCAAAACAAAACTTTCTATATCGTTATAAAACACACGCACAAATCTATAAATTTGTTCTCCAAATTTAAAAAATTTCAACACTTCAAATAGATATTGATGATTGAGAGAATCAAAAGCTTTTTTAAAATCAAGGCTTACAATAAAACCACAAATATTTTTCAATCTGATATAAAAGAGTGTCTCTGAAACGGTGCAAACCCGGTCCGCTTCACTTATTTATTGTACCTATCTTTGATGAAGGCTACCTGGTATGAATGGATGATATTAGGTAAAACCTTCTTTAATCTCATCGCTAACATCTTCGAACATAATCTTGAAATCAACGTTTGATAAAGTGACCGGGGGTAATACTCAATAAATAATTTGTCTTCCCCTTTTTAGCTATCAACGTTATCATTTCTTGTCGTTGCGACGAACATAATTTACCAGACATAAGACTGTAATTCATAATTTCTACCCCCCCCCCAAAAAAAAAAAAAAAAGGCACCAAGTTTATCCCAAAATTTACTATAAAATTCTACCGTCAAACCATCATTTCCGGGGGATTTATTTTTAGCCATCATTTTCAGAGCCGCCGTGAATTCTCTCAAAGTCAAATCCGCATCAGGATTATCGCGTTCTGCTGATGACAGTGATGGACTATCATCAGACTTTAAAAAAGAACAGTCTGTGAAAATTTTCTATTCGGGCTCCTTATACAACTCAGAATGATAATATCTAATATATTTACTAATAGAATCACTATCATCCAAAAAAAAAAAAAAAATCTTCTCCTTTCTTCAACACATTAATACATGTATAAGTCTTATTCACCCTTTACAAATAAAGAAAATAGTTATTATTTTTCTCTCATATTCAACCCAGTTTGCTCTGGACCTCACCATAATACCATGTGTAATATGATTCAAATGCGCACATAATCACATTTGACTTTTTCGTATTCTTGAAGAAATTGATATCCTTGCTCTTCTATCAACTTCTGTAAATTATATTATCGCCTCTCTAACTCCTGTCTCTCCTCCCTCATCTTCTTTGCTTTTTTAATACTACATTTGCGAGGAAAACAACGAATTTCATACTTCACAAAATCCCATCTTACCCTCAAATCTTCAAACTCTAATGATTCATTAATCCAGACATCTATACTTCGGAACATCTCAGTGCAGAATTGCTCATCATCACAGAAACAATTATTAAACTTCCAATTTGTGGCACTGAAATATTTCGTTGTTTTACTCTCAATCTTTAAAGTAATTGCGATGTGATCAGTGCCAACCCCAGGAAATCACCTCTTGAATAACAGTACACGCTGCCAGGTTACCTCCATCCCTATCCATACATCTATTGAAAAGAGTTTTAAAATCTCCCCCTATTATAACAGCCAAAGAAGTAATATCGTGGAATGACTTCAAACGTTCATGTAGTCGTTCAAAATAGAGTCTTTGATCTGTGTGTTTATCGCCTGTTGGCACATAGATATTACAAAGTAAATATTCATTGCTTTCTATAATATCCATCTTCCATTTTCCGAAACATACTTATCAATAATATCAACTTCTAACCTATCTTTAAACAACATCAGCACCCAGCAGCTATGTGAAGATCCGTGTGAAAATACTGCCTTTCCTTCCCATTGTTTTGTCCATTCAGTAACGTCTTCAAGGCTATACCCGGTATACGTCTCCTGCGAAAATTTAATATCTACCTGTTTATCTTTACACCATGAAAACACTTAAATTCTTTTCAAATAAGACCGTATACCTTTAACATTCAAAGATATAAAAGTCAGCTTTGTGTCCTTAAGAAGACCTTCCATAATGACATATATGTATAATCACTTTCAAATAAAACTTGTTATCACGCCAATGTAATCAAGAGTTAGCGAGAAGGAATATAAACTACACTTGTGACCCGCTTTTTCATCAAAAATCAAACTTAAGTATATTAAAAACAACGCAGGATAAAGAGTACACAATATCTCAATCCAAGCATGCCAAGGGATAATATCAAACCAACCAGTTTTCCATAGCACCATACCCCAAAGCACCTTGACACTGTCTTATGCGCCAACGACGTCCAAAAGGAAAGCAACGCACAATTCGTACCAACTGAACAGAAATGGATTTACGCCCGGGACGCGCACAATAAACTTCTCAACTTGGAGGGGTCAGATTTTTGTGTTGCTCTGGGATATCATTCTCGTATCTCTGTACTAACTGTATTGTACATGCTTTGTGAATCCCCTGGATCAAATTTGATTTGAGGTTTATATCACCTTCTGATTGCTATTGATTGTACAGAAACCATAAATACTGCAACCTTCATGGCACGCATACCATGATGCAATCTGAAGGCAATCTGAATAATGGTTGTTCTTCTATATACACACAATGTTGCACAGTTTGAATGAGCTGTTTGCTCTGCTCGTCTATACTCACTACTCAGTGATAATAAGAATCAGTATGGTGTAACGGAATGAATGAGGAGTCTGTGTATTGCGAGTCTAAAACTGATTCTTTTCCCGTATACGTATCAATAAATAAGTTCAAGGTGGATTACAATGATATCAATGTAGAGGACTAACGGATATGCTGTGAAAGTGAGTTACATAATCTTGGGGCAGCAACCGGAAAGGACCTGTCACCCTAAAATTTTGTATCAACTTTAGGAAGAAGGAGATCAGGGAATTGAAGTCGTGATATTCATACGACTGCGTGTGATTACAGGGTGAGGTAAGCAATTCCCTGAGATATTGTGGACTGATATCATTTTGTACTATGTAAACACAAGGGAGAATCTTCAGAGACGCTTTTCAATGGGAAGTCAGTGAAGTTGAGTAGAGGTAGGTGAGATTTCATTATGCCTAGGGAGCTTTTCAATGATGCCGGCAGCACTTCAGTGCTTGGAATCATTTCAAGATGATGACAAGTCGACTGTGGACGATTAATCGATAAATTATTGCACCTATCTAACTTACTCATGACCAAAAAAAAAAAAAAAAAAAAAAAAAGAACTTATGCGTGAGTGATCTTTTTCGTAAGGTAGGGTCGTAGTTTCTCAAGACGTAGAACTGTATATAGCAGACATGGGGACCTGCTTGATGTGCTCCTTTATGGTGAGATGTTTGTCAAGAAGGTCTCCAGGTCTTCGAACACAGGACGATGACGTGATGATGGCGTCACCGATATGTACTGCCAAAGACTTGGTGATGTAAGAAATTTGGGGGAGAATCGAATAACTTCTGTTTGGAGTCAATCCAGTTAGGGCAATTGTTAACAGATCAGCGTTTGATGTCAGCGAGACACTTACGGCATTCAGCTCGAGAACAGACGCTTTTCCGTAGGCAGGGTTGAAAATGACCAGAATCTGTGTCTCGAGTCTGTATACAGTAAACCATCGCTTGTGAGTCATAACCACTGATGATGTGGATGACCAGATTAGGTGTAAAAATCACTGACCATTGTGGGACGCCACTACCATGACTACAGCTGTCACGGTGGATATCACATGTATCGTCCGTAATCTGCACAACGTGTCTCCGGTCTTTCAGATATGAAGCCATATGGAGGATGAATTCCCCTGAAGCATGCATGGTTTCCTCTTGTCTTTGAAAGAAGATGGGATGGTATACGATATCGAATGCGGCACTATAGGTAAGAAGGATAAAAACAGCTTCCTTGTGTGAGTCTAGGACGAGCAGAATCTTATTGTACACTAGTTTTAAAAGCGCTGTTCCTACACTGTATAGGTCCTAATTTTCCTATATGCAGACTGCGTTGTAGGGATTAAGTCATGCTAAGAGAGGTGGGCCTACTCCGATCATTGATCTGTGCATGCGATGCGGCTCTTTCAATCAATTTTCACTGAAGCTCACAGAAAAAGGCCGATAGCTGCCAATTTAAGATAGTCACGTGGCAGTCAATCCCTCTGTTTTCAGACCTGTTTCAGAGAAGAAGGAAATCGACCCGTTGGCAAACTGTGGCGTTTGACAATTTTTTTTTTTTTTTGGTAATGGGAGACAGCAGACTAGAAATAATACACTTCTGCAACAACGACGAAGCAGGAATAGGATCAAGTGACGAAGAAGGGGTGGAAGCTGCGTCCTAAGAATGTTTGATATGACATCTTCTGAAAGGTAATCGAATTCAGATATTTTACCAGCACATTTCTTTAATGATTAGTAGAAGCTAGGCTGGCCTCCATTGTTACACAGAAATGCGGGACGACATTTTCGTTTGATTGGCCTGCAGGCATATGATATGGATGCCTCCGTACTGACAGTATAATGTTACCGTGTATATAAGAAGGAAGCCGGGTGCATATAAATTATCTCCTCCATCTACACAAGAGGCAGCACATTGCACGTGTGTATCAGCTGCGTTGCCAATACACTGTATATGCTTATAGCACTGTGAGCTTGCAAGCCATATCCAGATTCACGAGATGAGAATCCCCACAGAAAACTAGATTCAATTTGAACCATTGTTACTCCCAAGCCATAAACTCAGCACCTTGATCCGATGGTTTGATCGAGGAGGTACTTGACCGTACTGACAACATGAACGTGCAGTCTATGGAGGCAATCGAAATGAAATTAAATGTTCATAGACGCATGCAGCTCCTGGCCACCTATAGAAGGACGGAGACTCGTTTGTGTTTCATATATAGTCTACACGTATAAATGCTGCTTTCATCGAGTTGAGGGTAAGTGCATATGATAATTTCCCTCCTTTATATTAGTGATAAAAGAGAAACAAGACAATGCACTAAAAGTGTTTCTTCATAGAGATTATTTCTGTAAGGAAAGAAATTTGTGTCTTCCACAAATTCAGTGCTTCCTCAGGGGCAGAGAAAAAAAAAAAAACGTCAAAGACATCTGGAAATACAAAATTTCATCCCTTGGTAAAGGAACTAATAAAAAAAAAAAAATATACAAAAAGCAAGAACCCAGAGGGGAACCTTTTCGCATGTTGGATAAATTTTCCTTTTAGGCCAGTTAGTGTGGGGTCATTTTACTTCCTACGTGTGTGTCAGCATTATACATTATTTGCCGGTTACCAACCCAGATGGGTGCACGTCACGAGATCTACACCCACGAGTCATACAGCCTACGAGTTATACAGCCCACGAGTCATACAGCCCATGAGTTCGACACCAGGCAATTAAGGCCCACGAGACCGACACACTAAAGCCCGTGTTGTATCTGTCGAACTCGTGGGCTGTTTTTACCTAGTGTCGGTCTCAAGGACTTTATTTTGCCTAGTGTTGAACTCGTGGGCTGTACGTAGGACTCGTGGACTGTATAACTCACGGGTATCGGTCTTGTGGGATGACACCTAACCTATATGCATCAAGGACGTACTGGCCTACCATCTAGTAGATGATGATCTAGCTAAGTCCGTATTAGGGTTTTAAGCAAGTTACAAAATTTGTTGTTGCACGATTTTAACCTGTCAAAGTATGCATATTCAGCTTTATACAACAGGTATATGACTCCATATTTAAGATAGGCATTGCTCATGGAAAAAAAGTAAAAAAAAAACGAATATAAAGAATACTAGAATTGTTATGTTTTGGATATGGTCAGTCTGGAGTCCAGGGTTACTCCTCAATGCTTAATTGGTCAATTGTTTTTCTGCTATCACAAAAATTAATTTTGCTACAGATTTTCTGGAAGTGCAGAATAAGATTGAAGGGTGTGGAAATTGAAACAAGCATGTTCTGTTTAATATTTAATGATATTTCATTACCGAATTATCTAAAACTAAATTTAATTCATTACTGACACGACTAAGAATATCAATTATTATGTATTGAATCATAACTCTTTTTATACGGGAATAAAAACAAAATACAAACATCGGCGAGTAAGAGGGAATGAATTATCATACTGATGTCACTAACTGTATATTACAAACAATAGGCCGAAGGGGACACCACATAACATGCCAGAGTGTACAAGACTGAATTGATCGGATGCTTACATATATTTCGCAAAGAGTGCCACCCTTTTATTCATAGGGTGGCCTCATGATGATGATGATGATGATAATGATAATAATAATAATAATAATAATAATAATAATAATAATAATAATAATAATTATAATAATACTGATAACATTTCTACCGCGTTTAATACAAAGTTTCTATGCGCCTTATATAACATACTGTTTCATGATTATACCAAAACATACATTATTTAACATAGCTACAAACTCTACTACGATAATCTTGTATCTTGATAACAAATTTTACGAATTAATCCTTTGATCCTCTATTTAAAGTCATTCTTGCCGTATACACAATGTACCATATGACCCAGTAAGCATTATCCGTTTATTTGTCATATTCCGTGTCACCTCATTCATCAGATTTGTCTATATATGTTATGGGAAGTACCTTTAACCTCAGGACACACTGTATTCCCATTCAACAATAATATAATAATAATTATACGTCTACATTGTTCCGTTATCTTTCGGTGGGCTGGTTGCTGTTTTTAGGCACTCAATCTTATATTCAATATTATTGTAAATTTACTTATGAATTTCGTGAGTTGTATGATGTCAAGCAACCTTATCAGCCTTCGAGCTGCTGCATTGTTATCCCATATTTGAACAATAAGCCATTTATAAATGGCTTTTCCTCTTTCTCAATTGTTCTGATTCATTTTTCGTGAATGCCGTCTGGTCAGTGGACTGTGACGTTGAATGTCGATTTCAGAAATGTTGTGCAGATATGAATAAAAAGCTCATTATATTATTTGGGATCTTTCTGATATCGTAGAGAATAAGTTGAAGTGGGAGAGACATTGTGGATGAGCAGGTGGACTATCATGGAAAATTGGAACGGTGTATTGAGTTCTGTTGTACGATGGCTATACTCACGACCACCACGACAGCTTGTCAGCCGTTATACAACAGTCATGTTCTCCAAGAGCCCTTCCCATTCGCATAATGTCATACAGTTGTGGTATATTGGAAAAGAGATATACGTTTAGGCATTTTAGAGTAAGCTCTACGCTGTATTGGTACATGTACAAAATAATCATGCGCTTCTCATCACCATGGTGCTGTGTAGTACACATACAATGTGTAGGGGTACAAGAGTTATGAATAGGCCCTATAGCAGCAGCCGCAGAGTATGACTCGTGTACGAGGAAGGGGAGACAAAGACCTTGACCATGCACATTGGAGACAAAGGAACTGGTAGGAAGTTGGGCAAACTACTGCAAACAAATGTTACAGGTACTGGTCTACAAGAGTGGTGTGTAGTTCCTTCAATTAAATTGCCTGTTTAGAGAGTAAAATATAAAGATATGGGCAAACATGGCCTTATTATATTTTATGTGAACATGTATAAAAGAGTACACTTTAACTGTATTTGGGTCGTGAGGAGGAATATGACATAGTGGTCAGTGTGAGGGGGCAGAGCACACTCCCGTTGTTAAAAGCTTGCACTTGACCATGTGCCTCATTGCTGTGCTGACCTTTGAGAGAGGTGGACAGACAATCAGTGGGCTGCATGCATCCGATAAGTTGCAAGCTAAGCTATCCTGTTTCCTCGGAAGAGGTATGTTACCCTGATTCTTTTCATGAGTATATGGATTGATCATGTTTTATTAAGGATAAATGAATATTGCATTGCTGAAGGCATGTAGTTTATCGTAGGAGACAATTACTATAATTGTTTCAGGGTGAGTGATTTTTATACCAAGTTGTGACATTTTGAATACACTGTAGACGCGATATTAGCAAGATGAACGAGATACCAAATCATATACCACTAATATTATTGTGGATCATATTTGTTATGTTACTGTATTATGTGAGAATATTTGGGGGATGATTAGGTGCACAATCAGTGTCAAAAACATATTGAATGTTGTAGCATTTGGTTCAAGACAGCAAAGATTATTTGTGTTGTGAATGGTATGTGCAGAGGGCAAGCCCAAATCATGAATGCATACTGAAGTTCATACTGTCAATAGTGTGAACAATGGCAGGTTTGTAATATAAACATGCATTGCAGATGATGACAGCCATATGGGAGGCTGCTTACTCCTTGTATATTATATGTGTTAAGATGAATGCTAGAATGAGTAGGATGATCCCTCAGAAGATCAATTCAGTTCAATTCAATTCAAACTTTATTTCTTTTTCGAAAAGAACATAAACATTTCACTTTTTTTGGTAACAGAGAATAAGGTTACATAATATCAAAACAAAGTAAATTGAGAAAACATAATTGTGGAGCCTTGGGGTAACAAATAATGTTGAAATGAAAATTGACTGAAGTGATATAGAAGATATAACATTACACAAAATATCGAAAAATGGAGGGACCCACTAAAAAGGCAATGCTTGTAGAATGTGGGCCCCTCAGGTACAGAACGTCAATAGAAAATGAACTGATGCAAAAAGGGAAAAAAATCGGGAATAAAGTCAGATTAAAAAAAAAGTCTGGAAGGCCAATAAGAAGACAGAGTAACAGACAGATACACATACACAGGCGAATGAACATTAAACGAGACTGGGACGACAAAACTTATAAAGGGGGACTTAAATACAAGACAGAACGAGACAAGACTGTCATAATAGGAAGACAATACAATGGACAGAAAGGCAAAACAGATCCAGCGATCTTCGACAGAACTATATCGAAAAAATAATGGGATGCGTGGAAAGGATACGGAAATATGGAAAAATAGAGAGAAATAGATGCGGAAGTAATACAAGTAGAATCGAATCTACTCTGTGTCTCAGGACAACAGGGACGAGAAAATATGTGACAGTATATCATTGGTAATCAAAATTCTTCGAAAAGAAATTAAAATGAGCCAACAGGCTGATTCAATTCTGTAGGAACATAACATTGCAATAAGAAAGACTTTAATCTCCTCTTAAATGAATATATAGAGGGTGCCATTTTTATGTCATTATTCAGAAAATTCCAATAAGTTTGGCCAGTATAGATAAGTGTGTTCTTAGCAAGGTTATTGTTCGTAAAAGAGGTAAGTGAAATTCATTGGAACGTCGAGTGACGGAATGATTAATTTCTTTGAAACATAGAATCGAAAATGGAGGGGAGTGAATTGTTGCTGTACGTATACCCAAATTAAATAAGAACAAATCTTTAATTTTTAGCAGCTTATTAGCGGCAAATAACATATTTGAGTGGGAGGGTATGAAAGGATAACTAATGACACGGAGAGCTTTCTTTTGAAGAAGGAACACTCTATCCAGTAGGTTCTGGTGAGTGTTGCCCCAAACTAAAACACATAATTAAGATAAGGCAATATCAATGACGAATATAACATAAGTAATGATTTTTGTGGAATATACAATGTCATTCTATTCATAACACCTATATTACGTGAGATTGTGTTGGATATAAAAAATTATAATTAATATGTAACTTCCAGGAAAGTTTGTCGTCAACAATAATTCCAAGGAATTTAAAATGTGAAACTCGTTCTAAATGAAAATCATTCAAAACTATAGCTGTACTCAAAGTGTCAACAGTATTACTAAAAATCATATATTTCGGGTGTTTGTTTGTTTGGTTTTTTTTTTTTGGCATTCAACGATAATTTATTGGCTCTTACCCAATTATTCACTTTTTGTAATTCAGTATTGACTTTTTGAACAAGAAAATTAACATCATTGTGGGCAAAAAATACACTGGTATCGTCAGCAAAATGGATAAAGGACATTACAAAAATCATTAATATAAGCAATAAATAATAGTGGCCCTAATAAGCTTCCTTGTGGAACACCAAAATTCACTTCTCTTATTACTAAATAATTATCTTTAATTGAAACAAATTGTCTTCTATTTCCTAAATAACTCTTGAACCACTCCAAGGCCTTCCCACGTATTCCGTAATGTGATAATACTCTTATGGAGTAGAATATCATGATCAACTGTGTCGAAGGCCGTGGAGAAGTCCAAGAAAATCGTAATTAAATGAGAGTGATTATCAATTGCTTGAGCTACTTTATCAACAAATATAAAAGAGCATGAGTTGTATTATGCTTCTCTGGAAAACCAAATTGAGAATTAGTCAAAATATTATGCAACTTCAAAAAAAATAATAGTTCTCTTATAAATGAGTTTCTCTAAGACTTTGGACAACGATGATAATAATGAAATTGGACGATAATTACTGACTTCAGATTTGTCACCCTTCTTAAATAATGGAATTACTTTGGCCAGTTTCATCTTATCAGGAAACACACCATTAGAAATTGATAAATTGAAAATATGAACAAGTGGATCCGCAACTGAAGATATAACACCTTTAAGAATACAATTATCTATATCATCATAACCAGAACTCCTCTTGTTCTTAAAGGAAGATACAATATCCATAACCTCATGCCTATTAGTTGGAGTAAAATAAACAGAATTGGGATTGCACTGACCTAAATATTCAGTAAAATGATGCTCTGACACAGGAAAATTTTGAGCGTAATTTTCACCTATCTTTGAAAAATAAGAATTGAAAACATTTGCAATGTGAACAGGGTCACTGACGATTTCATCATTCAACTTGATATTATCAACAGCTGAATGTTTACTCGAAATATTCATAGCTTGCTTTAGAACATTCCAAGTGTTTTTCATATCAAACTTATATCTTTGCAATTGCTTAAAATAATATTTTTCCTTTTCGGAACGCAAAATCATAGTTAAAGTATTTTTATATGAAGTGTATTTATGTTTTGATCGCTCATTTTTTTCCAATTTGTATCTATAATATAATCGATTTTTCCTGTTAATCGACCGAAGAATTGATTTTGAAATCCACGGTAACCTAGGTGTTTTTTTATAGTCTGGTTTCTTTTTTTCTTTTTTCTTTTTTTGCTTTGGAATTACATTATCCAAATGAAAATTAAATGTTTCCATGAAATAATCAAAAGACGAATTGATGTCATCACTTTCAAATACTATTGACCAGTCAGCATTTTCGAGAACCGCATCAAGACTAGCTAACTTTTCAGACGAAACTCTACGACTTAATAAAGGAGATTTAAAAGAATTAACATTATTAACAGAGGTTTTAAGAGCAAAATGAGTCATAATTGGATAATGATCAGTCATATCTGAAAGAATTATATAAGAATCAGTAAGGGGTAGGGCGTTACAAAACAAGTTATCAATAAGGGTAGCAGAGTGATCTGTGACACGCGTAGGTTTCGAAATAAGCGGAAGAAAAGAGGAGGACAAAAATGTCTCAAGAAACTCGTGTGCGACAGTATCATTTTCCGACTTAAGTAAGTCAATATTAAAGTCGCCGAGGAAGAAACAATCCTTGTTTTTGAAAACAGGGGATTTAACCAAATCAGAAAGGTAAGTTTAAAAAAAATCCTTGATATTGGAGTTGGGAGGTCTGTACATAATGCCTACCACAATATTTCTAATTTTTATTTAAATTTCTATTTAAAAAAGAAAAAAGGGATTCAACAATATTAGCCATTCTTGAAATATTATCATAAACAATACATTCAAAAGTATGCGATATATACAGTGCAACACCTCCACCACTCTTATCGGGCCTGTTATTGACAAACATTTTATAACCGTCAATCGAAAAAAAAAAATTAAGAGTTGGAATTTAACCAGGTTTCACTTAAACCAATAAAAGAGAATGACTGATCAGCATCAGTCTCTAAAAATAATTTGAACTCATCAAAGTGTTTGTTCAAACTCCGAATATTTAAATGCAACAAAGAAAATGTATCTTTAGAAAAGCTATTACACATATCTTTGCATTGATTCACAGTAATATAATTACACGACATATTTTCGGTTAACTCTTCACTGAAATCAGAGGGCAATTCATTTATGGAAGAATTTAAAGTTGTCAGCGACAAAATTGTCATAAAACGTTGTTCGTGAATTAGATACTCCACCAACTGAATCTGATTCTAACCTTATTTGCCTGAAAAGCTCAAAAAAGTCATCATTTGATAAAGAACTAAACGGTGCATTCAGGAAATTAGCCATTGTAAATGTGGGACATAACTATGAGAGTTTGCGTTGTCAAACAAGCCGCAATTACAGGAACGAGTGCGTATTGCAAGAAAATAATCAACCAACAGAGTCAGGTAGGACACTGGAGAAGCCAAAGAACATGAATTTTGTCAAAATCATGATGGACAGAGGATCGCTGCGAAGAAGACGAACAGGGAAGAAAAGAGAGCAGTACAAGGTAGACGATAAAGTTCAGTGACAACGAAGAGAAACATGGAACACACATAACATGCAAAAGAGGACAAATTGATTGTCTCCGAGGGCTTCCGAGACGATGACAATAGGGAATGTACAACACAGAAATCCGAGCGGACATTAGGAACGACATGCTAATAGTTTTTGACTGGCTCCCGTAATGTAAAGCTATTGCGCTTTGAGCGCGCGAAAAGGTCCAGTTGTGATGTAGTGAATAGAAAAAGAGGAGAAAAGAATTACTATGTTGAAAGAAAAAACAGGATAGAAAAAAATACCTGTTTGAAAGACAGACTATCGAGTTCAGCGTCCTGCTATTACAAATTCGTGTAACACACTGTACGCCTCTCAAACAAGGGCACTCACCCATATAATCTCTCTATAGTCTCTATAGTCTCACTCACCCATATACTAGTAGTCTCTCTATAGTCTCTATAGTCTCCATAGATCTCTATAGTCTACTGAAGGATTGTATTCACTGAATAATATGATGAGATAGACCACCAGTAAATTGTGTAATGTAGGCTGTATATATTTATTGTATATATATTGAAGTGGATACTATAGATACTGTCAACCATTTTGTAATCGGAAGGGTTCTGAGGTGAACCGCACGAGAACGTGGGTGTCGGCCACAAGTGTTGGTGGATCGAGCCACGTGAGGAAGCAGACCGGCTTACCTGGCACTTGTAGTTTGCACTGCGGGCAGCCTGGAGATTTGATTTTTGGAGAGAATGAGGTATCGCCTGGCTCTGCTGAGTAGGGTGAGTTAGCCAGGATGGCTGAGCTCGCTGGGAGTACCAAATGATGTTTGATGTTTCAAATTAGAGTTATCATACTCTAGGTATTGCTGAGGTATTACACTGTTTTTGTTGTGAGATGTAACTCTCATACTTTGTATTGTGTTATTCATTTATTGAATAATTAGATTGGAGTTAACATGGAAAGGTGTGAATAAGAGTTAATGTAATGTCAAAATTGAGGTCGAAACATACGGTTTTGTCTCACGAAAAGACTCGGGTTATTTATGGACGTTCCATGTGCAAATTGTAGATTGAGTGATAATAATTGAACATGTTGTGTGAGGAGTCAGTCTTTGTGTTAGACAACCGCGTTGGTGATTAGCTTCACTAAAACCTGATGTCGGAATTCTATGTTGCATAATGCACAGTTATTATACATGATATTTAATGACTTTATTATGCTGTTGGGTTGGAGTACAGAATGCAGTTGTACTTATAATTGTTCTCTCTGCTCTCACTTTGTATTTTGCAGGGTTTTGTTTTGGTTTCTGTTTTACCTTGTTCCATATTTCCTACGTTGGGTACTGACTTTCGCAGTGCGAAATTAATTCTTTCACCCCTACTTCTTCTTGCGTGGTCTCGAGTCTTTTGACGTATTGAGTACACCCTGACAACGTGACACAATCACCCTAGAACCAGACTACGACTCTGTGCATTCCTGTTATAGTGAACACAAATATAGCGACATCTCGTTCAACGAAGGAAAAATTTAGGTCTCAAAATCATTCCATTGTTACATATCTTATTATACTGTATTGTTCGGCTATAACATTTTTTTTTTAAAATATTTATGACAAAGAAAACTGCCGGCCCCAAGGACTTCGTTTTGACATGAGTCGTCTGTACTATTAGTCATCATTCCATGTATCTGTGAACACCCTCATTTATTCTTTTCTCCTTCCCTGTACATCTGATTGTTGTCTTCATCATCATAGCTCATTATCGTAGTCATTACAATGTAGGAAGTCGATATCAGCAGAAACAGTAGGCGCCAGACACACGCATGATGCTGTTTGCGCTCAAACTTAAACCCCGAGGCCGTTTTTTGTTTTTTGTTTGTTTGTTTTTTTTTTTTTTTGTCATTGCTCATGTTATAGTATTCCATGTTCAAGTTGGCTCTGCTAGATATTGTAAAACCAAACGTAGTTCCATGTTTCAAGTACCTTTATGAAACTTTGATAGCAGTAGCAACCACTGGGGCAAATCAGAAAAGGTGCTGATGCCAAAACCATAGCCCAACAACACTCCTGTACTTCAACAAGTATCTCCACTATAACGTAACATTATAACGTGCAATGAAAAGAAAAATACACATGTCTGTAAAATGTAAGCCGATCTGGACACAGTACGATCAGGGAGGTGGGAAGAGCCTCCCTGTTACGATGTTACAATGCTCTAAGAAAGCTGTATTCACGACCAACACGTGCTTGACACGCTCTTACTGCGATGATCGGCCATGACTATGAGACATTACAATTTCGGACGTCGCAATTACGCAATTATCCGATCTTTGTTTACTCCAACGTTCAATACCATCATATTATCACGTTATTTCCCTTCCAGAGAGCTGAAAAGAGCCCGATGCGCCTATAAATACCCGACTCAAATGCCGATCATAAGTCAACTCATTAGCAGAACCAAAGAGATAATGAGTGATTGACCTTGGAGAGGCTCCTTATTAAACTCTCCTGTAGCAATTCATTATTAATCGAAGATGTGCTGATCTTTGCAAGGCTTTTTCTTGATGTCTTTGCTTTTACTGTCCGTCTTCTTCCTGTTGTAGATGATCTCATTTATTCCTTAAAAACAAGTACTATAATTATTCTCTTCTTCCTCCTCCATTAGCATCACGTGCAGTCTCTCTTTCTTTGCCTTCTTTGGTCGCTGCTCTCTTCTCTTCTTTCTCTTCATTCCTCTTCATCCTCCTCCTCTTCATCCTCTTCTTCTTCTTCTTCTTCGAGAATTTGGGCTTCTTATTCTTCTTCATTTTCTATCTCGGCAGGTGTAGCGACAACATCCTCCGGGATCCCTCCTCAACAGTTTTGTCTCTCGATCTCTTTGATCTTCTTCTGGCAGATATTTTGGCAGCGAACTTTCCAGCGTGTCGGCTGTGTCCATTTTACCATGTTTACAGCGGCGAGAGCGGAAGACGTGCCTTAATAAAGTCTGGGAAAGCGTATAGGAACAGCGTATAGCTTAAGCGAAAACATAATAGAAGCGGGAACGCAGCATACGGAGAACGTTAAAGGAACAGGCCTCAATTTTATTCGAATTGTGAGCGGACAATATTGTACACAACTTCTAATCCCTCACCTAATCATTCTCATCCCTCACCCAATCATTTTGTTTTACCTGGTAATCTTGATTATTGATTAAAGGAAACCAAATCCCAAAGAGCAATTTGGATTGAGTGAGATAGCAACTTTAGTAGAACACATCACGTCATCAGTGAAAGTTTGAGGAAAATCGGACAATCGAAGCAAAAGTTATTGATTTTCAAAGTTTTGGTGTTGTAATGACTGGATAAGAAATCTACTAGAATTCATTACGTCACCTTTGGACAACAATATATGGAAAATGTAAAGAGAATTCCATAAAAATTCATTTTTCATGAAATTTACATGTTCCATCAACTTGATATTGACGCATGTTAAGGGTAGTAATTATTCCCCCTGCTTTCTAAAAGCGGTTAGTCAAGTGGGCTTTTAATTCTTTACGCTAGAAAAGTGAAAGCATGTTGAATTCTCTTTTATATTTTCTTTGTATTGTTATCTATGCATGATGTCATAAGCTCAAGTAGTCTCCTTATCCAGTGGTTCCAACACTAAAATTTTAAAATTCATAACTTTTGCATCGATTGTCCGATTTTCTTTAAACTTTCACTGATAACGTGCTAGTATTACTGCTTTCACTCAATCCACATTTCTCTTTGGGTTTTGGTTTCATTTAAGCATGCATGTACCCATAATGTAAGTAAAAAAAAAAAAAAAAATATATATATATATATATATATATATATATATATATATATATATATATAATATGAGTGTGTGTTGAATTCACACATTGCCCAAATTACTCTACTAATGTCTTCTGCAGAGTTGTGAGAATATATCTTGTTACTGCAGCATATTTATCTATACTGTAATGGACTGGGGCACAGAGGCAAGCAGGAAGTAATAAAAGAGTCAAGACAGGAAGAGGGAACAATAAATCCTACATCACACAGGATTGACTTGTATATTAGCTGCGTTCAGACGAAGGCAGTTTTGGTTGGAGTAACTTCGGAGGGAGGGTCGGAGGAAAGGTCGGAGTAGTGCCCGTCTTAACAAGGTCGTGATAACTTTATCCGGTCGGGGGAACTTACCACGACCTCTTCCTCCGACCAAGATACTCCTGCACTGAGTTTTTTTTTGTTTTTGTTTTTGTTTTTGTTTTTTTACGTCTTAGGCCTGGACCCTATTGGTGAAGCAAAGACCAGCTTGCTTCATTGACCTGTATGAGGTCCTACGTGAAACTACAGTATACCAGGAGAAGCAGCCTCTCCTAAAACCCTCCACCTGCTCCGACTGCGGGAGACGTGCAGCTTTCTACGTGAAACTACAGTAGCTTAATTGTCCCCCTCATCTAAGCAGTCGTTCCACATACTGCACTTAATACCAGGAGCAGCAGCCTCTCCTAAAACCCTCCACCTGCTCCGAATGCGGGAGACGTGCAGCTTTCTACATGCAGAGAATTGTAAGTTTTGCACTCTCTCCAAAATTTCTAAAATTTACTTTCTCCATGTGCCGTAAAACATAATTATATTTAGTATTGGTTGACAACAAAGAATGTTATCAATGTGAGGGCTGTTTTCGGTATTCTCAGTTCGAAAGACTCGGACTGTAAGAATAGTACTTTGTTACGCGTATTTGTTACTTAATATACTCCATGAAAGAATATGCACATCTAAAGTTGTTCTCCAGGTACTGTATATCATTATTTTGATCATTATTGAGTGGAGTATTCGGGGACCATTATCTCCTTGATATCGTAGTCACAGGCGTAGCTAAGGACTTTAATCATTTTAGATGAGTTATTTTGTGTTCTATTATATATTTCATTATATTCACCAACTGTGCATATTTAGGCTCACGGTTTAATCTGTGCTGCGCATGACAGCGAGTTGTTATCGATGATGTATAATTAGTGATGCAGAGGAGGAATATGCAATCGGTTATCAAAGGCATATCACCAAACCCCAGCATTAGTGCTTTAAAATTGTTCTAAAATGAGAGTTAGGGATAGAAACAACCACTGTAAAATTTGAATCCGTATAATCGATGTTAAGTATTGTTAAATACTCAAAATGTGAACAATAGGTTTAATAAAGATGTTTCCAGACTAAACCGTCTACAGTTATGGTTTATTGAGAAATGAATACTGATATCTCCTTATATTCTAGGCTTTATTGCAAAAAAAAAACAACAACAACAATATGGTATATTGATAGGATGTTTCGTGATACAACAGACCTACACAAATGCATCAAATGTAATATCTTGAAAAGTTCTAAAATCACTGCTCCCAAAGGTAAACAGGACCTTCAAGTTACATTTTTGATACTGTAGCAATCAGAGTGTTTTTCCAAAGAGTCACTTATGACATTCGTTTTTTTCAGTAGCACACCCCTGTAAATTAAAATTCACGTGGATACTGCTTGTCTTGTCGTATCCCCCGAGGGTAATTTGTTGATATTTCATCCTACCTGCTTCACGCCTGGTTTAGTTTAGTTTACTTCCCGTTCTTGTGCCGATGTTACAACGCTCAGAAAGACTTTATTATCACGCTCATCCCGCGGTGTTTACACTGTGTGCTACATGGTTCTTCCTGACAGCGTGCATAGATCGGATAACATCGGCAATATTGCACTGACAGCGTAATTACATCGTTCTCAAGCGTAACTTCAGCGGTAGAGAATGTCTGATCATCGTAGTAAGAGCATAGCAAGCACGTGTTGGTCGTAAATATAGCATTCTTAGAGCGTTCTAACATCGTACTGTGTCCAGATCGGCTCATTTTTACCCGATCCTTCCGATCTTAGCAAATTGCCAAATCGTGGCGAGAGTGGCATAGTGGAACAGGGGCTAGTTTGACTGGGAATATCGGGAAGAAATTTTAAAAGATTCTTGCCAATCTGAGAAATGCCCGCTTCGACCCCGTCCTCCAAGCGCTGCTGCTACGATGCTTACGATTTGAAACCGATCCTTGTACGCTCTTACATACTACTCTCCGCCGATCTGATAGATTGGAAAAGATCGGAGTCCAAGGGGGCATTTCATGAAGGAACTTGTCGGATAAAATGTCCGACAAGTCAATTTTATCCGACAAGTTCAGAGAAATCAACCAATCAGACTAAAGAATTTCTCAAAACTTGTTGGATATAATTGACTTGTCAGATATTTTATCCGACAAGTTCCTTCATGAAACGCCCCCATACTGTAGATCGTGATAGCGTAGAATGGGGGCTTATTGTTGGGGTATTGGGAGATCGTTTTGATGATGTGCTGTAGAAAACAGAATACACACACGCACGCAAACACACACACACACACACACAAACAAACACATAAACACACACAAACCCATGACTCTCCCATCAAAGGTTACCCCCCGGAGATTTCTTTCTCTTCCTATTCGGGTCCCTTATTCTTTCTTCTTTTTTTTTTCTTCGTCTTTATACATTCCACCTTCTGTTGCCCTAGGGAGTGGTCAAATGACATTTAAAGTACTTTAAAATTTACATTAGTTGTTCCACGTGTTTGTGTTCCGTTACTTAAGTTAAAAAAAAAAGTTACAAGGCATAATGTTCAGAGGCCCTTGTCCAAGTCAAGCGATTTGCTTATTGATAACGGTCTCCCTCACCTGTACACTTAAAGATCTGTACAATGAAATTCATATATTATTCCACACGAAAAATATACTCGAAATGGTAAATCTTGTTTATATTTTCATGACTTGTGAAAAAAATATGTTTGATATTGTTAGACTTATTTTCTGTTATGTACAAGTGGAGAAATAAAACTTACTGAAACTGAAATTGAAACTGTCAAAGCAAGTGGGTACAATTCACCCTTAACCACCCCTCCCCACTAAAACACGGCGCCTGACTTTCAGAATGTAATTCTGTGACGAGGTTTCCGAGGGTTTGGAAAACGAGTGTGGAGAGAGTAATCACACTGCAAAAAGTCCGGTGTTAAATATGAAACGCCGAGCTGGTGTTAAATTTCCGGTGCTCATTCATGGTGTTAGATTAACACCTCCGGGTGTCATTTCAAAATATGATTTTTTTTTTTTTTTGTTGAATACTAGTAGTTTCTTATGGACTGAATTTCTTGTTAATTCTGAGCAAGACGATAAAGAATTTTCCGATAAAGTACTTGATTTTTTGAAAAAAGTGTAAACACATTTACACCACAGTAACACCAGTTGGTGTGGTCTCCTATTGAAGCTGGACGGGTGTTATACCATTGAAATTAACACCACCAATATCAAATCAGCACCATGCGGTGTCATTAATGAATTAACTCTAGCGCAGTGTCAAAAATAACACCAGCCACAGTGTCAAATTAACACCACGAAGTGCCAGGTGAACACTTTTTAACACCGTCACAATACATTTCTACACCTGTGGGTGTGGTCCTTTATTGAAGCTTGATCGGTGTTAGATTTAACACCCATTGTGTTAAATCTAACACCGATGTTTTTACACTGTGGTGCTACAACAAAAGCTCCATGATGGACTTCGAATCAGTGAACAGCAAGAGAAGTAAATTTGAGTTCGTACCACACAACACACATACACGCACCCTCTCTTAATTTTTGGTAAAAACAAAAGAAATAAAAAGTAAAAAATGGAGGGGGGTGCGTGCGCCTCCTTTAATTCTGCAAAGGCGCCTCCCCTTTACGGAATTCCTGGATCCGCCCCTTAGTATACACACTCTTACACATAAGCTAACGCGCACTCAGTATAGCTTATACATGTTATAAAAGTACGTTGTTTGCAATGGTCCCATGCGACACTTCAAATGCCCCAAAGTGTAGTTATAATTTGTGATGTGAATAAGAGAGCGAGTGTATACGGTGTTTATTAAAATATGACTGTTCCTTATCTCAAGCAATGACAACAGAAAACAAAGAGAGTCAAGTGGTCAAGATACATCGACATCAGAGCAGGAGCATGGAAGATAGCAAACTAACGGACGGTGTGAAAGTTCTGAACTATCATGATGAGACGTCGGGACAAGAGAGAAAATCCAGGGAGTTATGTAAGTACATCGTAAAACAAGAAGCTGGTTGGATGTACCCCTTTGTTGCAAGGAATTCAACCCTACGCGTGTACTTTTGAAAAAAACAAAAAGAAATATACAACATGCGATGAGTTGTTTTTTTTTTTTAAAGAAAAACGAAGAACGCTTCTTCAAGGCCTGTCTTTTTTTCTATATGTTGTATCAAACTATTCACCCATGATCCATCTATTTCACTGCCAATGTATATACTCTTGTACGATACTGTAACAATGGAAAAAGGCTGCTCTAGATTTGATTAATATCATTGGTACATGACTTCACGCTTATGTCCCTTTTATGAATACGGTTATAAGGAGAACCTCAATATAACGGGATTTAACTGTATGACTGTGTTTGAACCTCCCTCAATCCTGGTTCTATGTGGGAAGACGATCAGAGATGTGCACAGGAAACGTAGCGGAAAATTCGGCCACCAATTTGATGTCTTCAAGTTTCACCTGTTTTTCCCGTTCAAACGGAAACGTGCATGCCTGGTTCAACACATTTGCGTGGCAAATGCTATTCCAATTGTCCCCGTCATAGATTAAAGAGAAAAAAAGTTCAAAGATCATAGAATATCAAGTGATCACAAAACCGCAATGTCTTTCCATCTTAAAATGAGTGTGTTGATCATCACTGACGCCAACTCCGTATAAGTGTCAAGATGTAAGAGCACGTCGAAGTGCACAAGTCGACAACACTGTGTGCAAATACAGTGCCAAGTCGCGGCAGCACGTGCCTCTTCCGCTTTAAGGTATGAACGACACTTCTTTCACCTACATAAAGACGTGCTTGCATTTACTTTTGCGCATGATATGTTTGAGTAAAGAGCTACGCGTTCTATTCCTTTACAGCGGCCTTGAAAATGATTTTCTCAACACGTTACATCATTGCCTACCTGGCCTTCTGTGTGTTTGCCTGCGGCTACATGTCAAGGGTCACCATGAGCATTGCCATGACTGCAATGGTTAACGACAGTGCTCTTAATGTAGAGTTACACCACAGGGACTCCAATGCATCTTCCCAATTCTGCTCGGCGTACAATTCCAATGCATCCCGTTTGAAAGAGGTGAGAGCTAGTAGTTCTTCCTTGTCCCCGGCCGCCCCAAAGCCTACAGTATATGGCCCTTTTAACTACGTGCACACAACTTTCACCTCATAGGCCTTTGGATTTCCGTTGATGTGGTTACCGTTGCACCCAGCATTGCTTGTTCTCACTTACCACTTTTAATTGAGGTCTACAATAATAACAAGCTCTTTTCTTCTCCTTGCCTTCTTTTTTTAAAGAGCTTTTTAAGGAACGTTTCAAAGTGCTTGTGTATAAAGGTTCATTTTCAAAGGTTCTTTGATATAAATTTGCCATTGTATGTTATGTGTGTGTGTTCATTTGTTTGTTTGTCCGTCCATTTCCGCAGGACGGTCCATTTTCTTGGACCATAGAAACACAAGAGTTTATCCTGGCGTCCTACTTCTACGGCTTCCTGATACTTCAACTCCCAGTCGGCTACCTTGCTAATAAATACAGCAGAGCTAGTGTTTGGTTCTTCGGTCTTGGTCTTGGCGTGACTGGTGTGTGTAACGTGTTGGTACCAGTAGCGGCCCATGCAGGCGTGACGTGGCTATGCATAGACCAGGTCATTTCTGGTCTGGTAGAGGTATTTCACACATACACACACTATAGCTTCTGACCGTAAGAGCAAAGAGAATAAATGGGACGAACACCGAACTAGGGCTTTCAATAGCTCAGTCGGTAGAGCACCGGTCTGACCGGTCTAGTAATCCGGAGGTCTCGGGTTCGAATCCCGATGAAAACCCGTTTTCTTTGCTCAAAGTTTTCACTATAAATATATATATATATATATATATATATATATATATATATATATGGAATATTGTAAGTAACAGATCCTATACGTATTCCATATGTGATGAAAACCTAAAATGACATTAAAACGCGCCATCAACATGTCTAACGATTTATTACTCGTGAATCGAAAAGAAAGCAGTGAGACTTCTTTAGACACTAATTTTGTTATCATGAAAAGCCTTGTCGGCTTCCGTCGCACATATTAATCTGATTTCGTATGTGTTTTTGTTTCCATGTCTGTGGTAGAGTTTTAGTCATTCCTATTTTTTTTTTGGCCTTTTCATGCCAGCTATTCTATCATATTCTACATCCATCTTATTGTCCTCTCATTCATAATATATTAGTTTCCTTTTGTTTCCACAGAACATTTACTTTGAGCAAATGCACAGCTACTTTTAGTTAACCCATAGGAATTGGAATTGGACATCAGAGTAAAAAAAAAACAGCAACAGCTACAATAACCTATATAATTTCAACAAAAGCAGTCATGGGGCATGACATCGAAAGTCTCTTTCTTTCAGTCTCATAATGACTCCCCAAACCATATTACCTTTGCAAGATTTCCACACAAATCTCAATTAAAAAAAATACAAAAACAAAAAAACAAAAAACTCGCTGTGGTTAATTGAATGGGACTCTTATCAAAAACCCGATCAGCGTTCTGTTAGCAAGCAGATCTTGTGAATCATCAAAGTAGCTAAGAAGCCGATCCTAGTGAGTGCTCTTTCGAAACTTTTGGCTACAGTGGATAAAAGTGAGATGTGACGATAAGTACTTACGTCACGCGAGACTTTGTTTTTAGGTACACATGTAAGGTTTTATCCCCAAGCTTTGAAAAACGAGGGAATGATCCTCTGCCTAGATATATGCGATAAAGGTGAGCCTATCAAGTGAGTGCTTATTTGATAAGCTGGGAAGAAGTTTATTTAGCCCGAAGGATTTCTTACTGCCGAGATCCCTCAAATCCTTTAAAAAAGTACACATATTTTCTATCAAAAGAAAGAAAAGATCGAGCACGAAAAACAATTCAAACACTCTTCTCGTAGCTGAATTTTACCAGTCTTTCCATTATTACCACGATATAATTTTCCAAAATCACTGAACATAACACTAAACTCTCTTTCAATCCAATGTTAATCCACAACATGTTCCCCATGAATACAATATTATTTGTCTCATTACATGTATTTATTTTCAATAAATCTTTAATTATATATATATATATATATATATATATATATATATATATATATGTATATACATGTATATATAATTATAAGAAGAACGAGTCTCAAATACGCCATGGATCCAACAAGAAGGTTTGTTTTTTTTTATTACAAAATTTTCAGCCTGCCTCGGGCCTTCGTCAGTGTAGTGTACTCGTATACTAAGACAATAAAACAAAAAAATATAAAAAAAAATATAAAAAACTCGTTGTGGTTAATTGAATGGGACTCTTATTAAAAGCCCGGTCAGCGTTCTGTTAGCAAGCAGATCTTGGGAATCATCAAAGTAGCTAAGAAGCCGATAGTGAGTGCTCTTTTATTTTAGTATACGAGTACATTACACTGACGAAGGCCTGAGGCAGGCTGAAAATTTTGTAAAAAAAAAAACAAAACAAAACACCTTCTTGTTGGATCCATTGCGTATTTGAGACTCGTTCTTCTTATAATTACAACATTCGAAGTCCAACACGTGGAAAGTTCCAAGATGTATAAAGATTTTATGTATATGTATATATATATATATATATATATATATATATATATATACATATATATAATACATACATATATATATTACTAATTTTCTGCTCACTAGACAATAGATAACAAATAACAACCTTATCATGCATACACTTTGCTAGGGCTGCAGGTACCCGGTCTATTACGCCATCATGGCCAGATGGGCTCCTCCTGAAGAAAGAAGTCGTCTGATATCCATCGGACTCTCAGGTCTGTTACTCAAGCATTCTGATGCTGTGTGATCAATGTAACAACGAGTTATCTATTTTTGATGTAGTTTACATAAACGAATTTACTTTCATTTTCATAAGAGGTGTAATTTCAAATGTTGTTCCCTCACATCTTCTGTGATCTAAACTATTATGCGACACTCCATTTATTTCAGAGTTTGCCTTGTTGCGGAAAGTAGACAGTATAGTAAATAGTTCTTAGCCGAACATATAATTAGTTGAGTTTACCAAGTATCATGCTGGACTTAAGGGACATTTCTGACAATACTTATTTACCATCACGTAATAGTACCATGTGTATATTTGTGGAATTTATTTCGTTCCCTAAACAGACAAACAAATACTCTAAACATAGCACACTGAACAAGGTAATAGCATGTAGAAGACTCATATATTCCAGTAATGCAGCAATGTAATTCCATCACAATACCACTTGGTCGATAAGTCCACTCTGGAAGAATCTATTCATGCTTTCTTCCTCTGTTCTGCTTCCTTGAGCGTCCCATCTTGTATGCTTAAGTGAAGTTGCTATGTCATCATCCTCGTTCATTCTAATTTGTTATGAATTTTGAAAACATTTTTATCCTTATCCCAAACACTTTGAATTCTGTTACTCTGTACCTAATATGCCTAGTATAACCAATTTATACGTGTTATTCATACACGTGGTGTTCATTTGTAAAAAATCTGAAAATCATCATTAAGTCTCCTGTAAGCCTGGCTTCACACTGTCCGGAAATTGGCACAGGATGGCCATACGAATATGAAATTGTTGATTTGCATGAGGTAGGTGCCGAACCCGGTACAAAGCTGATCAATAGTCAAAGTGCGACATTCTGTTCGCAATCTCAGAAACTCCCCTGACGGTTATATGGCATGGCTTTCCAGGTGCCCAACGTATTATCCGATGTTAGAGCAGCATTGGAGCATTCATAGCAGTATTTGAACATTTCCTTTATTGTGTGTCCATCTTTATTCAACTTCGGGACAGTGTGACGCCTGCATTTGGGAAAATGACAACTGAATGACTTTCTGTGTTTTTACAGGAACCTCATTTGGGCAGATAATCGGTCTTCCTGTCGCTGGGCTGTGGACAAGTTCGAGGGAAGCAGGCGGCTGGTCTTCTGCTTTTTACTTCACAGGTTCAGGCCTAAAGCAGCGTTTACACTTTGGCGAGTTGACATGGCGAGCTATGGCGAGTTAAGGCGAGTTGCCAAAATGAGGCACTCGCGATAACTCGCGTGAAGCTCACCATGTAACTCGGGATAACTCGCGACAACTCGGCATGACTCGGCGGAGCTCGTTCAAGCTCGGGACAACTCTCCTTGAAGTCGTGAGCAGTCCCAAAATTTTTGAACATGTTCAAAATTTTTGCTAACTCGCTGTAACTCGTGCTGAACTCAGCTAGACTCGTTATATACTCGCGGTACTCGCAATAACTCGAAAGAAGCTCGAGTTAAACTCGTAATAACTCGTAATAACTCGCCATATTTGAGTATACGCGAGTGCATTCCGAGTTTACTAGAGCGAGATACGAGCACTGCGATCGTATTACGAGTGAAGGAGAGGTGCCCGCGAGATTAGCGCGAGTTCAGATCGAGCACCCCGAGTTACAGCGAGTTTCGCATGAGTTTAGTCAGATTGCGTTGCAAATGCACATTGACATGCCAGATGAATAATAAATATCCAGTGTTCTATATTTTTCCATATATATTTCAAAATGAGAGCACATTTTAATCGACCCACGCATGTACACGTACTTTTAAAACGGACATTGTCACTGTATTATGACAACTAGCAAAAATAGGAGAGGAATATGCCCCGACCCAAGAGATCCAAGAGTTGTGGCCATTCAGGTAGTTAAACACCGAAAGAATAATGTCATTCAAACAAGGGTAGAAGTAGAAGAAGTGCAGGAAGAGAGAATGGAGACGGAAGAGGAGATCAATGACGAGCAGAGACAGGTAAAAGAACAAGACACCAAACTAGACCAGGTCCAAGCTCAAACTAACTGAGCATCAGGCCTCGCCTGTCGAACTGGTTGGGGAGGAAAATGAACCCATTTTTCTCCACTCGCAAGGTTCTCCGTCTGGCACGCCAGGGAAGACGGAAAAAAAAAAGAACAAAGAAGCCCACCCCAAACAAGAAGTCCACCCCTAAGAAGTCCACCCCGAAGAGACGAAAAACACCTCACTGCATACACATTCACTGAAGAGCAAGAAGTAGAATGAGCAGAGTGGTACAGAGATCACGATTGTCTGTATAACAGGCGACTAAAGTCATACAAGGATACTGCAAAGAAGACAACGCTAATCGAAGAGAAGGCCAAGGAGTACGATCCGGTGTGCTCCGGTAAGTGAAGATGAATATTAATATCTATTATTTAGGGGGGGGGGGGGGCTCTGGCGGCAAAACGGAGTTTCGCTAAATATATTTTGTTGAATTCATTACCATGATTACTACTATGATTATGATTGCCATAATTATCGAAAATCCTGTAAACAACTGACAACATGACATGCATAATATTTAGTCCTGAAAATTTTGACCCCCACATTTCGTTTATCCCGTTAGCTATACTTTAATGTATGAGAAACAAGAATTTAATAAAGTTATTTGTTTCTTTCCATTAATTTATGTGATCTAAATTCCCAGTGTTCGATTTTTGTTTCCAGTTTAACAGCTGAACAATTTCCTCAAGTCTATGAGGACACAGTACAGCCGTCTGACGAACCCAAAGTCTGGAAAGGGGACCAGAGACACACCTTACAGTGAGAGAGATCAGTGGATTCTCAATACATTCCGCGTCCTGGAGGGTCATATTGTGAGGATGAAAGGGAGAACATTGGGAAGGGTAAATATGCATTTGATTTTATTAAGATCTGTAATAAGCTACATTTAAACAAAATATAGAAATCGCCATCGTGTGTCTTTCTTGTAAAAGATGTTGATCGAGTGATTTACTTATTTTTTGCAGACCTCTAAAGGACAAGTAGCATCCCAACCAAGAGAAGACGAATTAAATACTCTTCCTCCGACCGGGATACTGAGACTGATGGGCATGATGACAGCAGTGAGAATGACCAGACCACCCAAGAAGCTGATGACCCCCAGCAGAGCATGAAGCTGGTTCCTCTTACACCGACTTATCAATTGTTGGCAAGGGCAAGGGCAAAATGAAAGGGAGGTGTACAACCCCCAAGGTGGCCTCTGAAGAAGCCAAGGACAGAAAACTGCCGGAAAAGGTGAATGTGGGGTGAATTGTTGTAAAGAAAAGAGAGTACGGATCGAGTAATACATGTATTTTATGAACATTTATTCTTTAATACAAGTACATGTACGAATAACAAAAATGACTAATCCACCATATTGTTAGAGGGTAAAACTCCGTTCGTGTGTTTATCATGATAACGCCATGATATAAAACCGGTGAAAAGGATACTCAACACGTATATCCATTAAGGCCACTGCAACATTGTGGTTGGTCGATTTTTAAAAATATTCTTAAAATGAGCTACATGGCCTGTCTAATTATGTTCAGATTGATTAAAACAACCAAGAATATGAAAATAACGAACGACACACATTCACTACCAAGATGTTTATAATCTTTTTTATTATTATCTGCTACAGTAGTAATTCCAGAACAGTGGGGTGAAGTTTTAGGTTTTCACCTTTTGAAGCACTAAATGATTCCTGTGAAGCATAATTTTTTCAAAGGTTAACTTTTACATCCCAACATATATTCTGAAAACATGTAAGGACATGAAATTTTAATGAAAATTGTAATTATCATCTGCTAGAATAATAATTCCAGTACAGTTGTCCATGAGGTGAAGTTTTAGGTTTTCACTCTGGAAGGACAGAATGCTTACTGTGAAGCATAATTATGTTTAATGTAACTTTTACATCCAAACATATATTTTGAAAGCACTTTGACATGCAGCTCATTTTTTTTAACTGAACATAATGTTAAATACATGTATTACCTCTAACATCAAAACAAGAGATTAAACACGTAAATTGCGATTGACCACACAGAAACCTTATTTGTTTGAGTTAACTTCGTCAAAGTAAAATTATATGCATGCTTTCACGATAGGCATTTCTTTAAATTTACATTTTTGTCAACCAGTTGTATCCGAGTAATTGGAAATATTTAATCTCAATGTTATAAAGGAGTTACTTACTTTTAACATGTGAATTTCAAACTGTTCTCAATTTCGCTGATATTGCAGTTTTGTATATATTCACCTACATAATTATGTTTGAATTGATATGGCAGATGTTAAGGAACAAAGATTCGCAAGTACATTTTAACACTCGATATTAAAACAAGCTTTGAACACTAAGTGTTGCAGTGAACAAAAATTTTGATCAGGCATTGTCCCTTACACTAACATGAATTAAAGTAACGCACAAAATTATTACTAAAATTATTCAGTTCTTGGGGTTTTTCTAGGATACATTAATAGGTGATTAAACATTATGATAATGAACATTGTTCTGTATTGAAGAAAAGGAACAGTAAAGTGTTACATTACTGTCATTAATCTCAAGATCTCAAAATATGTTTTATTACGTGTGCAGAATATTTTGGTTAACTGGGATTTTTTTGTTTTGTTTCAGTACTCTCGAGATAATTTCGTGATACCGTATAATTCCTGGTTAACTGCTCAATAACTTACTAGTTTTGTGTAACATGGTGAAATATAAACGATGTATCCTTATGAGTATTGAAGTGACTGGTATCCTTTTATTATGTTGTAGCTCCTGCAGCGAGCAGATGAGGTCAGAGATCTACGAAGGTCTTCTTTCGCCTTGTCATATCCCCCCGCAAGACCGTCCAGGTCTTCACCAGCTAACTCCGCCATCAGCGTCTCATAGTGTCCGTACTTTGGCCTCCTCAACAACCAGGGTCTTGTCCAAAACCTCCTTTGAAGCATTTTGGTCCTCTCTTGAGCATCTCTTTTTCTGCGGCGCCTCCCTGACAACAGGGTCGCACCAATCGTGCAGAAGATCAGGGTCTCTTCTTCTTCAAGCAGAGCGAAAATGCTTCTGGCATCCATCTTTGAGCGCCAAAAATTTGCATTTCCCGCTCCTCGATCGTATGAAACTCTTATTACTCGTAATAAAATCTTGACAACTCGTTTAAAGCTCGCTTTAAGTCGTATAAAGGTCACTGCAACTCATACTAAGCTCGGTATGTCTCGTTTCGAGCTCGGTTCACTCGTACAGAGAGCGTAGTGAACTCGGCGTTGAGTCTTATATCACTCATGCAAATTCCAGGAAAAAAAATTACATTTCGCGCGAGTTTGTGCGAGTTAACGCGAGTTGGAGCTCGCACAGCTCGCGCACGACTCGCGACTCCAACTCGCCAAAGTGTAAACGTTGCTTAATTCTTCGTAATATTTAATTCTTCAGGTTTCTTACCCAGTGCAGTTGCAAGCACACTGTTTTCTAATCATTTTCATATACATAAGTGTATGTCTTCTTTTCTCGTCGTGTAATCTGTCCTTAAAGGTAGGGAATCCCATTTGCATGCCTTAAATGAAGAGTTGTATAAATACAGTGGTATGTTGAAGAGAGTATCCTTTTAGAAACTCCCATAAAGTATTGAAAGTGGAAGGTAACATTTAGTACATTTTTATTGACGTTAGATTTTGAATTGAATTTTTTTCGGGGCTCACTGTAAATTCCAGTACATTACTAGGCTACCTTTGCAGACCCATGCACTGCATGTGTGTCCATCATGTATATTTTGTGAAGAAAGTTCGTCAAAACTTACGAACATTTCTATATACATTCTTGCCACACACTCTATATGTTATTACATCAGCTCTTATACTTTTAGATTTGTGTTTATAGATTAAAAAAATACAGAAGACTGCAACAAAAAGGCTTAAGTGTGGCTGACACACAGAACTACTGAGTAGTTGAGTTTTGTGCATTATTCAAATTGTAGATAACTGTTGACTTCCAAATTTCTCAGCAGTGGCATAAACAAGTCCCCTGAGGTTCATATTTAATGTTTTGCTGCATTTTGGGAGGTCTGTAAAAGGTATCCCCTACCTTTAAGCCTCTTTAACATTTTCACGGATTGCTCACGGATGACCACGGATCGTCATCCATGGTGTTCCGGCATGCAAAATATCGATTTTCTTCTCAATGCCGACGTGAATAATGGTTATGATCCCAACTGCGTGCTCTACACGGACAAGTACGGGGGCTATATACACGGACAAGCACGGTGCCTACAAGGACAGACAAGGAATGAACGCTGACTACAGCGGAAACGATACTAAGCTAACGCGGACATCAGAGAAGAGCACGGATGCAACTGGGTCCCTTCGCGGTCCTTACACGGATATCCCAAAAATGATGACAGATGACATTTGCTTAAATTGCTTTTGATACTTTATCATTCTCGTGTGTGTTCTCGGGCGACATGCCGAGCCCAGAGCTATATAATAAGCACACCAGAAAATCTACAGCAGCCTACATACGCCTCTGCCTGTCGACATCATAAAGGCAAATCTCTTTGTTGCAAACTCATTTTGCGGGATCATCATGACATAAACAAAGATAAACAAAACAAATCAAAACACACAAGAAAAAAAAAACAACAGCAAGGAGATGTGTATGGGTCAATTAAGCTTCTCAGGCGACCACTTTTTTCGCGGACATGCCGGATGACTTCACGGATTCAACACGGTCATTCCGGAAACAGTACGGATGATCCCGGATCGACGATCCATGGTCATCCGTGATCCGATCCTTGAAAGTGTAAAAGGGGTTTTAGGTAGAACATAATTATGCCTCCGCCACGAAGTGGTGCCGGAGGCATTATGTTTTCGGGTTGTCCGTCCGTCCGTCCTTCCGTCCGTCCGTCCGTCCGTCCGTCCGTCCTTCCGTCCGTCCGTCCGTCCGTCCGTCCTTCCGTCCGTCTGTAATGAATTTTGTGGACAAGGTAACTATCGAAACCTGTTGAGGTATCCTAATGAAACTTGGCATGTGTGTGTATTAGGGGGTGAAGTTGTGCCTATCAACTTTTGAGTGCACATGCTCAAGGTCAAAGGTCAAAAGGTCAAGGTCAAATACATAAAATGTCACTATTTCCACCATATCTATTGAATGCCTGAAGATATTTTCTTGAAACTTAGTGTATACATGTTTTACCCAATTAAGATTCTCTGGTGAAAGTTTGAGTCATGAGGTCAAAGGTCAAAGGTCAAAAGGTCAGGGTCAAATACATAAAATTTCACTATTTCCACCATATCTATTGAATGCCTGAAGAGATTTTCTTGAAACTTAGTGTATACATGTATTACCCAATTAAGATTCTCTGGTGAAAGTTTGGGTCATGAGGTCAAAGGTCAAAGGTCAAAAGGTCAAGTAAAAATATTGAAACTTCTTTTTTTTCTCTGTACCTTGGAAAATTGTTCAAGGTATCTTCATGGAACATAGTATATACATAATACTGACTGGAAGTGATTATCTAAAGAATGTAGGGTTCATGGGGTCAATGGTCAGGGGTGAAAGGTCAAGTGCAAGACTTCAAAATTTTACTATTACCCTCATATTTATGCAATGCCAGCAGGGTTATTTTTTTACACTTGGTGTATGCGTGTGTAACCTAATAGAAATTCTCTGGAAATTTTTTTTTTCTCTCTTTTTGCCTCAAAGGTCAAAAGGTCAAAACTAACTTTTTCCTCCATATCTCGGAAGTGGCTCAAGTTACCTTGAAACTTAGTACATATTATGCATGTTCTACCTGAAAGTAATTATCTTATGAATTTTAGGGTCAAGGGCTAGATGAAAATGGTAACAATTTACTATTCAATTCAGAAATTGCACTTTTTCTCCACACCTGTACCTTGAAAATTACTCAATGTCTAAATGTATGAATGGGTCAAAGTCAAGTTAAAGTCCTTAAATCCCTAGATACATGCTCTCCTATTCATCCAATTAAACCTACGTCAAGGAAGGTGAACATTCAACACATTTGTGACAAACTTGTGCATGTCATTCCAATATTTTGCCAATTTTGTGAAAATGTAATCACACAGTGTCCACATGTACTATCTACACCTATTGGGAAAATCATGCATTATGGCGGAGGCATACCAGTCGCCAAAGCGACATTTCTAGTTATGTATGTTATGATAGGGTCTAAAATAATTCGCCTTAATTCTGGTAAGATGCAAAAGTTACAGATCAGACATTCGCACATATCATAAACCCACCAAACAGGGTTTATCGTCCAATTTTGTGCTCACAGAGGCATGCATGCGTGTCTACATACGCGTCAAAAGCAAAGTGACACATGAACACACAAGTTATCCTACTAACATTCATATTGCGTAAATGATATAGATTCACCATCACGAGACTGTACAACTTCACGGCGAAAGCCATAGCTCTCCGTGCTTGTAGAAAACAAACAGAAGCACCGATCCATCGCAAATGGTCAACATGAACAGTCACACTCTGACAGAAAAAAAAGTGTCTTATTTCGTGCTTGCAATCGCAAATGCCGACATCACACTGTCGCGAAGGTGACACAAGATGGCAATACAAAAATAGAATTCTCAATTTCGCAGGAAGTCAGCCCAAAACTTGGTTAAAAGCAGATCAAAAGCCAAAGTAAGAACGATCTTTTGTTAGAACCGTAAGAAACTAACCTAAAAAAAAATCCTAATCCGAGTAAATGATGTCGCATGCACGTGCGTCTCTTTTGTGTTATTTTTATCGTCATTGCTTTGCGATACGTTTTCTTTTTTTTTCTTCAACCGCAGGTTAATAAATGAAATTGAAATTTTCTAGTGGATAGCAAAACATCAATACCGTGGTCATGACAATTTTGGTTCTTGTACGTTCCGTGATAACAATATTCTGCTCCCTCCGATTCTAGAATTATCATATCAAATATGCATACTGCAAGCCTGCCAATTTTGAACAATATTCCTGTTTCTCGGAATCAATTCTGTCATCCAGCTTGCACATATTAACAAGTTAATTGCGATAATTAAATCTCGCAGGTTTACTCAGCATCGTGTGGTGTGTAGGTTGGCTAAGCCTTGTGTACGACTCGCCCTCCTCGCATCCAAGAATATCGGACACCGAACGTGACTACATCACCAAAGCTGTGGGACTTCAGCAAACAGTAAGGTGTATTCGTACCGCCATCAGAGCATTTTAATTAGTGTTTTTCCCTATTTCACCCACCCCTCTTCTCTTCGTTCCCTCTTCCCTGTAGCTGCTCTTTAATTAAGAATTTAACTTGCAACCAGCTCGAAACATTCGACGGACACAGTGCACTCAACTCATCATCATCATTTTTTATGTCTTCCCATTAGCTCCCTTCCACGGAATATCATTCTGTTTTTTTGTCCTTCAATACATGCTGTTTGACTCATTTTTTCGTATTATAACAACTTAATCTTTCCGTCATTTGTCTTTATTGCTTGTTCATTTCTTTTCTTCGTGAAATTACCGTCTTCTTGCATTTTGTTTGATTTGCATGTTTGGGTTCCTGTTTTTGTGCCTCCACCACGAAGTGGTGCCGGAGGCATAATGTTTTCGGGTTGTTCGTCCGTCCGTCCGTCCGTCCGTCCGTCCGTCCTTCCGTCCGTCCTTCCGTCCGTCCTTCCGTCCGTCCATCTGTCCTTCCGTCCGTCCGTCCGTCTGTCCGTAATCAATATTGTGGACAGCGTAACTAAAAAACCTTTCGAGGTATCCTAATGAAACTTGGCATGTATATGTATGAGTGGGTGAAGTTGTGCCTATCAACTTGTTGGTGCACATGCTCAAGGTTAAAGGTCCAAAGGTCAAGATCAAATGCTCAAAATTTCACTTTTTCCCCCGTATCTGTCCAATGCCTCAAGATATTTTTTTTGAAACTTAGTGTATATATGAACTACCAAATAAAGATTCTCCAGAGAGAGTTTCGGATCATGAGGTCAAAGGTCAAGGGCCAAAGGTCAAGTCAAAATGTTGAAATTGAACGTTTTTCTCCATATCTCGCAAATGGTTCAAGGTATCTTTGTGGAACTTAGTATATATGCATGTACTGACTGGCAGTGATTACCTCGGGAATTTGAGGTCACGGGTCAAAGGTCAGGGGGTCAACGGTCAGGGTCAACTCCTCAAAAAATCACTACTTCCCTCATATTTATGCAATGCCTGCAGGATTTTTCTTGAAACTTGAAATATACATGTATTACCCAATAGATATTCTGTGAGAAGTTTCTTGCCAAAAGGTCAAAGGTCAAGTGCAAGTGCTAAATTTTACTTTTTCCTCCATATCTCGAAAAGAACTCAAGGTATCATCATGAAACTTATTACATACTTATGCATGTTCTACCTCACAGTGATTCTCTTTGGAACTTTAAGGTCAAAGGTCAAGGGTCAAAGGCCAGGTTTAAATACTAATATTTTACCATTTTATATTGAAATTACACTTTTTCTCCATACCTTGTAGATTACTCAATGCATAATGTTATAAAAGGGTCAGAAGTCAAGTAAAAATCCTCAAATTCCCAAATACCTGCACTCTGACAACTTATTAGTCATTTATCCAATTGAACCTAGTTCAAGGAAGTTGAACATTCAGCACATTTGTGACAAACCTGTCATTTTAATATTTTGCCAATTATGTGAAACTGTCATCACACATTGACCTATGAGGAGAACCATGAATTATGGCGGAGGCATACCAAAGGAAATTTTATGATTTTTTTATGGTTTTGTGATTCTAGGATAAGTACAAGTGTACTTCATTATCATTGGTAAGGTGCTACAAGTGAATTCCCGTACTCTTTTCTCTGTTGCTTAGCAACCCAGTGTGACGCCATGGCGGTCTATCATGACGTCAGTCCCACTGCTCGCGGTGTGCATAGCAGATTTCGCGGTGCTTTGGATCCTCTTCCTATTCACTACAAACCTTCCTATTTACCTGGCTGACGTGCTCAACTTTGACATATATCAGGTCGGTTATAGGATACACAAATCATTAGGATGATGTATGTGAGGTATGCTGAGGTTATAGACCAGTTCGTAGTTTCACTTTGCGCATGAGCAGAAAAAGGTCATTTGTACCAACAGGCATTTTGATTTGTTAATTCACTGAGATAAGCATCTGTGATGTGATGATTATTCATGTATCCCTATATTGATATAGATGGTGCTTGCCAGCACATCCACCTGACAGCAAGCCTGGTATTTGGCAATATCAAAAGAAAATGTTAATGAATTCAATACAAAACAATGAAATGGATGCCTCCTGAAATGTCAATTGGCCATTCTTTGTTTGAATATGAATTCCATAAATTGTTACGTCGGGCAAGCTTATGCATTATGCCGCTTTGAAAAGTGAAGTGCCTAACCAACTGAGAAAAAAGAAAGGTCATTTGTATCAATGTGTACATGAGCTAATTACGAACTGGCTTATTGGATGCCGTTGTGAATTAAGCATGCAAATGCTTCATAATTGTTGGGGCGAAATTTAAAGGAGACCTCCGGATGATTCTCAGGCTTTTACACTTGAATAACAATAAATTGGTTATACTGGGTTTAGGTTTTCAGAATTTATTGTGATTGGGATGAGGAAAAAGAATGTTTTCAAAATTCAGAAAGAATAACAGTGAACGAGGATGATGACATGGCAGCCTCACCATACGAATGCATGAGTAAGCAATGCATGAGCATGCAAAAGAATGTTTTCAAAATTCAGAAGGAATAACAATGAACGAGGGTGATGACATGGCAGCCTCACCATACGAATGCATGAGTGGGGGCTCAAGGAAGCAGAACAAAAGCAAAAAATGCATAATTTTACACAGGAGCACTTGTTGAGCAAGTCGTATTGTAATGGAATTACTTTGCGATATATCTGATATGAGTGAGCCTCCTATGTCATTATCATTGTTCAGTGTAATTTGTTCTAGGTTTTTCATAGTACAATTTGTTCTCCGTTCAAGGACCACAATAAATTCCCCAAATCTATACGTGTAACTGTGGATTTATGTACTACATGGTGTGAAATAATGAAAATCGTCTGGAATGCCCCTTTAATATGCTCCTATTATCCCTCATACTCCACTGTTATTGTCAATAATTTGTAGGGAATTCATCAACACCTGTATATCTTCGTATGAATCTGGAGTTTTTCCATCTTCAGGTAAAGAGGCAAAATAGGTGATATTATTTGAACAGAGAGAGAGAGAGAGATTAGAATGGAATAGACTTGGGCAGAATTAAAGGCTTATCATCATGAATTATTCTTATTTTCATTGATTCGCATTGATGAAATAGTTTGTCGTAATACTTATTATGTTTGCTATATGTTCAATTTCAAAAGTTACAGTTCGCTATTTGTCACTTTCATCAGGCATTATCCTAAGTAACTTACAAAAAAAAAAAAAAAAAAAAAACCTTAGGTTGCTGCGATATTCAAAGAAAGCATGAAGTGGATGAAGTGAAGTCTTTTTTTTTTATTTAAGATTTTCCAGATATTTCACCAAAAGTATGCACCAAATCGTTGAATTTCATTTCTGAAAACGCAAAATTAAGCTCTCAAACCTTCACCACTCCGGTCCATTTCCATAAAAAACTAAGAACACAGTTAAAGCGTACTAGTGGATCATGAGGTTACAGATACCACTATTGATTTTAATCCGTAACAGAATATTAATTTTTCTATTTTTTTTCATCACAAATGTTGCAAATATTCTATAAAAAGTGCGTGCCATATATTGTAAAATTTTTAATCTACAATGCAAAAGCTCTCTCGTATTACAAGGGGTATAACCCCTCCCATACCTTTAACTCGATTGGTTGCCATTATCTCGCTTGCGTGTCTTACCGTGAATGAAATGGTTTGTAATTAGGCTGTAGTACAGAAACATCCTTGAATCATCGTAATTCATGAGAGAAACGGTCTGTTGGCGAAGCACAAGACTACCGTGCTGAGAAAAAGAGATACGATGTGTACTCAAGACGACCACCTCGAACGAAATGTTCAAGAAGAAAATCTTCTTTGTCTTCTCCTGATTGCAGACGGGGTTCATCTCCGCCCTACCTTTCTTTTTCTACTGGTTGCTAATGATCCTTGGGGGATATTTGGCGGACTTCATCATCAGCCGTTCAATATTAGACAGAACAGCAACAAGAAAACTTCTCACTGTCTTAGGTAAAATAAGACATGCACAGACACGCGCGCTCACGCATATATATATATATATATATATATATATATATATATATATATATATATATATATATATATATATATATATATACAGTCATATGATAATATTGCCCTAAATATAAATTATATATATATATACATATATACATATATGCATTTATATATATGTTCTTTGGTTGAATTCAAAATGTTGAATAAAAATTGAAATGTCTTAGACTTATATATATACTCCTAGATGGGTCATTTGGAAGACAGTTCCATTTGTTTTATATGCAAATTTATTATTACATGTTCAATGGCAGTTTACGCAATGGAGACACGAAAATTGTCTCCTTAATGACCAGTTGTCTCCCTAATGAAGACACTTCCCCCCAATATGTCTCCCTAAGGTGCCAACTAGGGATATATATATATATATATATATATATATATATGCGTATGTGTGTGTGTAATGTATGTAAAAATTGTGCCTATGAAGATGACTTTATTAATGTGACCATTGATAAAAGATAATGACATAAAGTTCATGATAACAAAGATACTTCACAAAATTATTTCTATATTACTGTATAGGAAGCATTTAAAGTGACGATCTTCTGGCTAGGTCGTGGGGTGGTGTTGAGAGTGATAGTGAGAATGGATTAACGAATCGCAAGATCAGGCGGGGCGATAGTCCGCTTCATGTCGGCATCCGTCAGTAAAATGCTCTCAAACATTCCCTTTCTAATTTAGTTCAGTCCAGTTCAGTGCAGTTCAACGACATTTATTTTCAGCAAACAACGTACAGATAACAATGGCATCAACTTAAACATGATGAGGCACATCTCTAGGAAAAAAAAAAGAGAAAAAAAAAACAACTTGTGGCGACCGAGCCCTAATTCCAATGAATAAAATATGCGCTATTATACGAAGTTATGATACATGAAGATACAAATCAGAGACAGGGACTAGGGTTTTGGATTTTCATAGTATTGGTTTCTCTGCTCAAGGACCACAATTAATTCCACAAATCTAAACATGGAGCTGTCGATTTATGTACTATATGTTGTGGAATTATGATGATCCAAGGTATGAAACAATGTTCATATTCGTCTGTGATACCTATAAGAGTGAAACCCACATTTGCAAAGAGATTACTGAAAGAATTAACATTAATATGACTTTATTCAGTTACTTCGTTATTACGATTCATGAACCTGTCAACGCCATCATTTTGCTCTATATTCAACATGTAGTTAAGTATCCAGGTTGATGTCATGTTATTTCTGCATTACAAAAAAAAAGTACAATATTTTCTCCTAGCATCAGGAAGTATACCATACAGTATTTATTCTATATGATTATGTGCAGATTCATTTGTTGAAGATGATTTATGAATAATTATACCATTCATATTTTTTTTTTTAATTTACAGATTGTAGAAACAAGCAGTCATCCAAGTTATTATCTCACCTTTGAAGCTTTAGGTCTTTGTAAAAGGAAATGTTTGTAATTAGATGTTACGATAATTATAGGAAATCAATTTTAAGAAGAGTCTGAATCAACAATACAATGTATCTAAAATGCAAGAGCATTTGTAAGTGGTGAGGTATAACCTTAGAATAATGATAATAATGAGAATAATAATAATAATAATAATAATAATAATAATAATAATAATAATGGGGGTTAGTTATAATTCCTGTTACCATTCAGTTCGAGTGCTTAAAGTGCATAATAAAATCTTTCACACAGCATAAAAGAGAGATTCAGAAATTGAATCATTGACTAATCATATGCTAAATGATTTAAAATTCTTAAAAATTTAAAAGAATCCACTGAGAATAGAATATATACCTTTGCTTCATATTGTTACAAGACGCAAACTAGATTAGTTATTGGAGTATTTAAAGGTAAAGTCCAGGAATTTTTTTTTCATTTCACATCATGTAGTACATAAGTCTACAGCTCCATATTTAGATTTTTTTTTTGTGGCTCTTGAGCAGAGAACCAATACTCTGAAAACCCCAAAACAAATTACACTGAACAAGGATGATGACATAGCAGCTTTACCATAAGAATGCATGAGTAGAAAGCTCACATATTTCAGAAATGCAGCAATGTAATTTCATTATAATACCGCTTTGCTAAACAAAGTCACCTGTGAATAATATATGCTTGTTTTCTTCTTTTGTTCTGATTCCTTGAGTCCACGCTCATGCATTCTTATGGTGAAGCTGCTATGTCATTATCTATGTTCAGTTTGTTGAAAAGATTCTTATTCCTTATCCCAAACACGATAAATTCTGAAACTCTGTTCTGTATAACAAATTAATAGTTGTTAAAATATTAATCTAAAAGTCAGAAAATAAGTTCTCCTTTAATACTTATTTTGTGACTATAGTGCAGATTTTTGAAAGAAAAAATGGAAGATGATATAAGACATATAACGTCATATGTTTCAAGTCTGTCTTAATTATTCAAAATACTACTCTATACATTCTCTTCCGCAAGGTTTCGTCCCATCCACTATCTGCCTAGTGTCCGTTGGCTACGTTGGATGTGACGTCACATTGGTTGTAGCGCTGCTCACGCTTGGTCTTGGAAGCAGTGCTTTCTGTCTGTGCGGTGCGTCTATCTGTGGCTTTGACATTGCTCCTAAACACGCGGGCTTCCTCCTCGCCATTATCAACTGTTTCGCTGGCACGGCAGGCTTTCTCGTTCCGCTCCTCATCGGCGCATTGACAACCAAGGAGGTTGGTAACTTTGGTGTGGGGATACTGGGCGTAGCTTCATGGTCAACGGCAGTTTGTAGTGTCAAAACGTTACTATGTATTTCAAATTCGGAAGTCCTTTTTATACATTGTTTTGAATCTTGACCCTGACGAAATAATCCCATATGCAAGTTTGTCCGACCTGTCCCTCAGATTCAAACAATGCATGCAAACAATATTAGCTGAAACTGTCTTCGAAAAAAGGAAGTGTTTGTCATGGATTTGCCTTCTATGGTGACTATAT
This sequence comes from Diadema setosum, assembly GCF_964275005.1. Taxonomy (NCBI): domain Eukaryota; kingdom Metazoa; phylum Echinodermata; class Echinoidea; order Diadematoida; family Diadematidae; genus Diadema; species Diadema setosum. Next base: position 12,316,980 of record NC_092700.1, read on the forward strand.
ACTAGTATCACCCACATATTTTATGGACACAACATGCTTCACGTGATCCTAACTGCATTCAAATGAAAATGAACGTTCATATACTGACACTCACGGCAGTTTACTCTGTTACATTACCATCATGAAACAAATATCACATGTGTTGTTATTTAGTTTTAGGTTTGAACTATTTCCTGTATATGTCAGGTATTTGGTTGCTCACCCTTAATGCTTGGATCTGATTTGATTTTATGTGATTTGCAAATCATGATACTGATACGAATTATCATTTTGACAATTATAAAGTGGTACAATGATAATGTAAGGTTATACTGATGGTGAGTTGTTTTTAATAGCGGTATGATCACAGCTGGAAAATATCTCATCATCGACAAGTTGCTCTGCCTTATTGCTCGAGTTGCACCAATTGTTAACTCGTTAACACAAGTTCCAATTCGCATGCAAGTTGGGTATCTCTTTTATTGAGTAACAAGGCATCTCTTACTGAGTAACCAGGCATTCGTATTATTGAGAAGCTGATCACATTTATGACAAAAAGTCCAGGCAAATACACTGAATGTCATTAATCCAATTCATGCAACTTGTCATCACACAGAGATTAATTCATTCTCTTTTCCGTTGCCAGGGAAACGTGCACGGATGGCGCTTAGTCTTCTGGTCAACAGCAGGTGTGTCAATGTTTGGTCTCATCGTGTTCAGCATCTTTGGGACAGCCGAAGTCCAGTCATGGGCCAAAGAGCCTAAAACCTCAGATCCAAACCGAGATGACTACAGCAATGGCAAAGACAAACAGGATTCATATGAACTCGAACAAATGATAGAAAATGAAAAATGTGCTTTGGGAGTGTTTGCGTCACGTTGACTGGCATCTCTACATTCGTCCGAAGTCCCTGGTTTTCCCGAAAGTTGGCGTTGGGAGCATGCCAGCTCTCTCTTTTTTTTCTCTCTCTCTCTCTCTCTCTCTCTCTCTATGATCACAACAATTATGATAGTAAATTATCATGATAATAATGACAATTTTCCGTCATACAAGAGGAGAAGGAGAAAGAAAGGATGAAAATGAAGAAGAAGAAAGTGAATGAAGAAAAAGCTGATTAATGACACAAAATATTGCATTCGGTACATTTAGCTATGTACACAAAATGTTAGTCTTTGATTGATTGCATTTTATTTGAAATGAAATAAATGACTGAATGAATGAAATTATTGCTAAAAAATATTTGCCAGTCGTCCATTAGGCAGTGCTAAAAACGTTTCATCTCGCGGCATCAAATACAGATAGCTGTCACTTCTTGGTATCGTCGTGAAACTTTTTTAATCATTTCTATTAAGTAACTGGACCCCATGGAAAACCAGCTATTGCAGCTGAATATGAGCTATCCAGCCATCTTCTTAGATGGAAAAAATGAAACAGCAACAGCAATAAAAACAACAACAACATTCTGTGACATATTTAAAAAAAAGACTGCAGCCACAAAAGTGAAAATAATAGTAACTTGTACACGTTTCATTAATTTGTGCATCACTTTGAAAGCGACAGGTAGGTCCTATCTACGACAAATTTGAACCTTAAATATCTAGCCATACATGCCATAGGAATTGAAGTTCCTTGTGCCCGCTTTCTCCAAATGCTTTTTATTTTCTTGTTTTATATTAGAATATTATCAATTTAGTGACATGGGTCATTGGACAATGTTTGTTAAGGGCCACTTTATGTAGGGACTCTATCATTGAAGCACCTAATACATCTATATCTATAGAGATTATGCAGAGAGGATTTTTTTTCTTATGGTTTGACATGCATTCAGATGTATACACTGATATAGAATCTGTCATTATTTTGTAGACTTGTATCGTAAATATATTAATTTGTAATTGTTCTAATAATAACAGCGAATATAAGGCTTTCACTATCATATCGCACTGGCTGTCGGTTAGAAGTTTGGTGGTCTTGTGGATAAGACGCCTGTCAGGTGGTCTAGTGGATAAGATGGTCGTAGGTTCGAATCCTGCCCGTGTGTATGCCTATGATTTCTTTTGTTATGGCTATAAAATACACAGATCAATTCAGTGCATATCTACACTGTATGTCGATGCGGGGGGGGGGGGGGGATTTATGAATCGGTTGCCATCCCTATAATAATATGACATGTTTTTATTTGTATTCAAAACAGACATTACCCATGCATGCACTCGGTGATTGTTTCCTTTCGATAACTGAAATAAGGTTCTGTCCTCTCCCAACTCGTGCACGCTTCAGGCAATTGTTCATTCCAGACTCAATTGCATTATTACGTTCAATGCAACAGTTGGACAATACAACACACCTATCTACATCATTCTCTGTAATTTCTCGGATTGAAATATTAATACGACCTTACCGTATTACCATTACTGTTTAGATAATCAACAATTATTTCAAGCATTTTTCAAACACGCAAAAACTGTATATCACATCATACTTACAAAACTACTCATCTGAATAAAGGGTGCAATGTATACTATAGTGTACTTGAACGAAATAATAAACCAGTATCATAATTAAATGTCTTACAAATAACAAATATACTATTTCTGTGAAGTCGTCCATTTAATCTCATGGATATGATACCTAGAATAACGAGACAAGACAGGAGACCGCCATCATAAGCACCTCATTGAATGCGATGGCGGCCTGATCGGGGGAAAAAAAAATATGTGGGCTTTTCGTAAATAAGTGAGAGTAAGGAAATGAAATGAAAAAGATAGTGCAGAAGTACTCAAAGCGCATTTTAGATGGTAGGTCCTATGTGTTAGCGTACGGAAACAAGTGTGTTCTGTCGGGTGTGTGCTCGGGTATGTGCTTGCGTATATGAATGTGGCTTAATTTTTGTGTATGATAATACATGTGAGTGTTTGTGTATGGTGCATAATTATGTCTGTGTCTTTCCTATGTGTGTGCATGTGCGTGTGTGTGTGGGTGTGTGTATATTTTCTATATGCAGTTCACAGAGGAACCGTATGATATACGGTAAGTCAATGACACTGTTTTCAGAGTTATTATGAGCTTCTGAGATACCGATAAACAACTTTTGCAGGATTTGTATCAGTAACATTATAACTTTCGATTTTCCTTATTTTGCATTTTTTATTCAGTTCTTAAATTGCTTTCCATATACTAATTTATACTAATTCATTGATCCTTTAAATTGATAGATTCATCAGTGAAAGTTGCTAGCTTTAATGAGAAAATCAAATCCCCCCCCCCGATACACTCATAATAAAAACGCACGAGAGAAAGAGATGACCTACATAAGGATAAAATTGGGAAGCCATACATCAATTAGAAATACAGTAGACTCCCGAAATAACGAAGTCTTCGGGACCGGCAGTTTTCTTTCGTTACATCGAAATTTCGTTATAACCGAACAAATAAACAATAAAAATACATAGAGTGGATAATGTTCCGGCTTGAATTTTAACTTCGTTGTAACCGGTATTTTGTTATAACTGTGTTCGTTATAACGGGAGTGCACTGTAGATTACGCCAAATCTTCCACTAGAGCTGATTCAGGCACCCCTGTCATTTTGATAGAATGTCATTTGTTGGACAAAACAATGCATAAGAGAAATCAGATGAAAGTGGTTAGTTTTTTATGTATTTTTTGTACCTGTTAATATTCTGAGAACTGTTTTTTATATCTTCCCCGATACAATTAGAGTTGAGTACAAATTGCATAAACTTATCGGAGTAATAAAGAAGCTTTAATAGAAACCTCGTGATTGAAAACATTGTACAATATTTTCTAATAGATCTTGAATCAAGTAATGTTTTCTAGGGTTCCCCCTCATGTAGGTCCAACATTTTAACTGAATATCAATACTCGACACACACTGTATCAATGATAGCAGAAACTGGTGAATGATCTGAAACGTCATGACGGAGGATATTAAGGTTTAAGGACGGTGAGTTAGCTCAGTCGGCAGCGCGTCTGCCTCACGATCCAAAGGGCCCCGGTTCGATTTCCGGGTCCCAATGAGGAATGTTGTGTGTAATGATACCGTCCTTTCTATAGTAAGTGGCAAAATACGCTGTCCCTCGGAAAGGACATAAAATGGAGGTCGATCCCGTGTGTGAGAGATTCACACCTCATGCACGTAAAAAGATCTCTCTTCACTTATTCATCGTAAAATAGAAGGGTGAACAGGTCCCGCCTTACATCCAACTGGACCCCATGGAATACCAGCTATTGCAGCTGAATAACGATGGGCTATCCAGCCATCTTCTCAGATGGAAATGAAGCAAAGCAAAACCAAGGAGGTTCAAGAGAATGGAATCACAACTGTCGTATTTCCTTTGAAGTCACGTTTGATGCCGCCACTCGAAAGTATTTGAAGCATGTGGCAAACTGGATCTGCCGCGCAGATAGGAAGACAATTGACTCATGTCTCATTGCATAATCATCAGCCACTTTCTAACGAAAATAATGTCTTTGTGATGGTAATTACTTTTCGCCATCCCTACTTATAAAAGATAGTTGGTATATACTGGTAAAGACACGGGGATGCGCGAATAGAAATTGCGCAAAAAATGATGAAATGAAAATGAAAATTACTCGACTGGCCGTGCCCGGCCACTAATCTGATATATCTATTAATATATAATTATACTCGAAGATTATTCCATATCAGTTTCATTTGGAGGAATCAAGTGGAAAAGCGATAAAACCGGCTTTCCAGGAGGGTACAGTTTTAAACACTTTCACATGACAGCTCTGATTTACACTTTTGCACATATTTCTTGAAGGGATTGACCTTTGTTTAATGAGCTTTATAATTAAGTGAGATTTCGTTTCATTTAATAGATAAACAAGCAAAATATAGCCAACATTAAGTTAACGTTCAAAATGAATCTTCAGATTTCTCAGCAAGACGGCGGCATCAAACCCCGCCACCAAAGGCACAGATGCACCTGTGGAATTCTTTTGTACATCAATAGAAAAGTGACAACTGTTTGAATAATTACAGCCAGTTGGAACTCCATCTCTTAAACCTCCTTGCTAAAAGTGACCGATGTAAGACCAAGGACGTTTAAGAGATGGAGTTCCAACTGGCTATAATTATTCAAACAGCTGTCATTTTTCTATTGATGCACAAAAGAACTCCACAGGTACACTTTGATGATCAGGGTTCCATGCCGCCGTCTTTTTTAGCACTCTGAAGATTCATTTTAAACTCCAACATAATATCGGCTATATTCTGCTTGCTTATTTGTTAAATAGAATGAATGTTCACTTAATGATAAAGAATTTAAAACAAAAATGAATCCTGTCCAGCATTATGTGCAGAAGTGTAAACCTGAGCTGTATGTCGTGAAAATATTTGAAACTGTATCCTCACTACAAAGCCAATTTTATCATCTTTCCGATCACTTCTGACATATGAAACTGAAATGGTATAATTTTCAAATATAGTTCTTGATTTATATCTATGTTAGATTAGTGTAAGGTCATGTAAAGTCGAGTAATTTTTATTTTTATTTCATCAATTTTGAACAATTTTCATTCGCACATCCCCGTGTCTGTATGTACTACCCCTTGTTTTGTAAGAAGGGACGGCGAAAAGTAATTACCGTCATAAAGACATATCTTCCTTTGAGAGTGACTAGTCATGGTGCAATGACACATGAATCAGTTGTCTTCCTATCTGTGAGGCAGCTCCAGTTTAGCACATACTTCAAATATTTCTTAGTGGCGGCATGAAACATGGGATCAATGGGAATGAGACTGTTGTTACTCCATTTCTTAAACCTCCTTGCTTTTAGTAGACTTCTCGAGGGCATTCAATACGATTGCACGACATCGCCTTGTTCGTGTATTGATAGACATGACCGTAAATCTTAGACTTTTCCATTGTATTCAAAGTTTTCTTAGTTCTCTAAGATTCAATCAGTCGAAGCTGGAAATCATCATTCTAAACCGATAGTAACCAACATAGGTGGAACATGCAGGATTATGTTTTATCACCCATCTTGTTTTCATTGTATAGGCCTACCAACAGTCACAAAACCATCATGCAGTATTTACAAAATACGCTGATGACACCGTAATATCGGGCTGGCTGTTCAAATATCAAGACGAGTATTTAAGACTATGTATTCCAGGATGATGGCTTTGTCAGTTGTTTTCACAATCCGATCATCTTTCCCGAAATACAAATACTAAGACCAGAAATATCACAACCATGCCCAAGCCATTTTGGCGTAAATATTCAACCTTTAAGTTGCAGATCGACTGGACCACTTTAACAGCTCTCACTGATACAATCACTGTATGATAAACGTATTTTATCAAAACTGAAGAAATTAATAACAGATACAGTGAGACCCATCCACTCAGTGATTGTTTTAAGTCTCCATTCCACTAACCATCGGAGGATCATCTGATCCCCCAAATCCAAAAATGTCAAAAAAACAACAAAACTTTCGGATTGACTCGACATTTATCCGACACTGACTGGACTTAAACTGGAAATGGCGTTCGATGGCGAACTAACCTCTTAGCTTGATCTTGCCTCATTTGATCACACTCTACATATCTGACACTGACTGATAGTCCACCAACACAAATCGCATTTATCAGAATGCGATCCGATACACTTCTGTGAGTGGCCGGAAGCAAAATACTTCGCTTCCGAAGAGTGACCTATGAGAAAAAAAAAATATCTTTAGAACTGGAATAATAATGTTTAATCGGGGTCATCCCATGAGACAGACACCCACGAGTCATACAGCCCAGAAGTTCGACATTGAGAAAAGGTTCACAAGTCACACAGCCCGCAAGTCATACAGCCCATGAGTTCGACACTAGGTAAAAACAGCCCGTATACGAGTTCGACATTGCAACACGGGTCTTAAAGGGACTGTACAGTACTGGTTTAAGTGGGGATTCATGTTTTGAACATTGAAAAGCCTTTTATGAAATATGAAAGAGCATGTAATTTTAAGACGGATGCAACGTTTATTTGATGAAAATTGGTTTTCAAATGGCTGAGATATCCAAAAAAGTGCTAATAATAAAAGGCGACATGCCACAACTTTTTTAGGATCTCTTTGTTTCACCTTGTTTTTTGATATCTCAGCCATTTCAAAACCGATTTTCATCTAATAAACTTTTGATACCCCTTAGAACTGCATGCTCTTTGACATCTCATAGAGTGGTTTCGTAATATCTCGCAAAACGTTAAAAGCTAAATCCTCACCTCGACCAGAACTGTACACACCCTTTAAAGGGAAAGTAAACCCAAAGAGCAAAGTGGATTGAGTGAAAGCAGTAATATTAATAGAGCACATCAGTGAAAATTTGAGGAAAATCGGGCAATCGATGCAAAAGTTATGAATTTTTAAAGTTTTGGTGTTCCAACTGCTGGGCAAGGAGACTACTAGAGGTTATGACGTATGAGTGGACTACAATATAAAGAAAATAAAAAGGGAATTCAATGAAAATTCAATTTTCATGAAAATTACATATTCCATCAACTTGATACTGACATATGTTAGGGGTAGCACTTATTTCCCCTGCTTTCTGAAAGCGGTTAGTCAAGAAGTCTTTCATTTTGCTAGAAAAGTGAATTTTTGTGGAATTCCTTTTATATTTCCCTTATATTGTGGTCCTCTCATACGTCATAACCTCTAGTAGTCTCCTCATCCAGCGGTTCCAACACCAAAACTTTAAAAATTCATAACTTTTGCATCGATTGTCCGATTTTCTTCAAACTTTCACTGATGTCTTCTACTAATGTTACTGCTTTTATTCAATCCACATTGCTCTTTGGGTTTGTCTTCCCTTTAATGTGTCGGTCTCGATCCTAGGTCTTGGTTGCTTAGTGTCAAACTAATGGGCTGTATGACTAGTGGGTTGTATAACTCGTGGGCTGACTCGTGGGTGCCGTTTAATCACTCTCATCGTCATGGAAGAAGTGTATATCCTCTCCCAACTCGTTCAACGCTTCAGGAAAACTCAATTCAATAGTTTATTTTTTTTTTTCAATTCATAATTATGACCAATGCAACTGTTGGAATTGTAATATTCAAATCGTATGATTATGACTTTGTATAAATTGTAAATTTGTAAATTCATGTTTTTCAGAAGGTACACGATATGTATCTGAATTTATTTCATATCTACCTGATTTGATTTCTATTTAACTTGATTTACTATAAGAACTTATCGTGGGGATGATGAAACCTCTAATCTCCATTTTTCCTCTTTTTGTGTGGCATTATTCTGTACCGATTAGCCAACGACAAAATAAGATACAAACACGGAATGCATATCTGCCTCATTTTTTTTTCAAAAACAATTTGAAACTAAACCTTAATATAATTCCCGCCCTCTTGGAAGCTGGAACAAGAAAAAAAGTCGTTCGTAACTTTACGAACAGCTTTATGAAACACCCCCAGGCCAGCCGCCCTGTCGCGATTACTGCGCAATGTACAATTTGCAGGTGTCGCTGGTATTTTGTATACTGAGCGTAAACACAGACACGTTAATGCATGAAGAGGTCACAATACAATACGATTTTGTCAACAATTATTTGTCGATGAAATAAATTCTCGTATTTCTTTTTACTGTCTACAGGCCACATGTGTACTTATAAATACGCGAAATGATAATTATACTGTATTAGACATACTAAGCACGTATCCAGTCGAAACGTGAACAATGCACGCCCCAATTATTTTCCCTCTGCTTAGGTCAACGCAGCAATCGCAAACTCTCTTTCCACAAGCTCGATGAACGCGAGGACGGTACTTCCGTGAACGCCGTTTGGAATCATCGTTCTAAATCTACGTTTCAAGACGCTGATTCTGCCTTCGCAAACTGAGCGTAAACGCACCCTGAGTTTCTCGCGCATTGAAAAGCACGCTGACAAAACGCGTTTCACAGCTAGCTTATTTAAAGCATGGTTCGTCATTCCGAAGGTTTGTTAGTCCGAAAACAAGAGCATTCCAACTTCTCCAAGAGACCAAAATCAAGATCAAAATGTCGACATTTCGTAGGGCAGTTTCTTCAATGCAAACACATACTTGGTGAAAATCTGGTCATTCATTGCTGAGTTATCGGAAATTAAGCTTACTTTATGTCCTTTATGACCCCCTTTGACCTTTGACCTCATCGTCCCAACATTCACATCGTTTCTTTCTTATCTCATTATGAACACACCCTGCAAGTTTGGTGAAACTTCATTCAGCCGAAGTTCTCAAGTTATCTTGTGCACAAACAGACAGACAGACAAACAAACAGAGAGACAGATAGCAAACAAACATACGGAAACTGAAAACAATACCTCCGCCTGCCTTAGGTTTCACTTACTGGCGGAGATGATAAACTGTAGGGCCTAATGTTTGTAATTCCGACGGTTCGTTATATGCACCTTCTTTTCATTTTCGGATTGACGCACCTTCGGAATAACGAGGTTTATTTCATTAAACCTTCGGAATATTGCCACAAATAATGTTCAGAATAACGAACCCTTTTTCATTCCGGATTAAACATTGTTAAAGAACCCTTTTTTTTTTTCAGGTATATCGAATTCGTGTGTTTCGGAAAAACAAACCTTCGAAAAACTAATCTTATTTCATTTTTCGGATTAACAAACCCTCGAAGTAACGAACATCACTCTTAATTCCTTAAGTTTTGGAATGAATTACCTCAAATCAAATATTATCTGATTCTCTGCATGGACAGAATCAGAAGGGCAAAAGTCGAAGCGCTTCCTGGGCCCGACTTCGAATATAATCGCTGGGCTAAATAGCTCTCAATTTGTCTTAAATTGCTTTAAATATTGAGATAGCCGGAAAGCTGCTTCCGTCGCTGTAGGCCATCACTTTCAAGACCGTCATATCAGGAAAGTAAGCAGAAAAAAAAAGAAGAAAAACAGGAGCCATCGACCTCATTGTCTAACCAGTGATAAGTAGTAGACGGCTGGCCTTCACGAGGAGACACTCGCATTCTTCTACCAGGTAGGCCATTGTGGTGTATAGGCCTATAATGTGGATTGCCTCGGAGAACAAAGCCTGATGTCCGAACATGTTGATCTACTCCCTCTACACGTGATTACACGTACACTTTCTTCGTGTGTGCCAGTCGGTGTTGTCGAATTATCTGCTAAAAGCGCACTTAGCTTTCCATTATATAGCAGCTGTAAATTTTCCAGATTTTCAAGTTGGGATCACCTACAGGTGGAATTTGGTTTGAACCATTATTTTTCCCGTCTGACCAGATGACAATTACATGAGAAAGTGCGGTCTACGTTAACGCGTACAGCTTCTCACAGACGGAGAATCGACTGCCTGTGCAACAGATTTACACGTACTCTGCCGTCCATTGAGTGACAAGTGAGGGTAAGTGAACATGTTCTGCCTTAAGTTTGGCATGAACATGAAACACGAGGACGTTCTAAAACGCATCATTTCGATCACTGCATGTTTTTTTACCAACTTTGTATATTTCATACATATAATATGTATATCAGGTGAATGATGTAACAATTAAGGGAACCACATTTCCTGCACCTGTTCACATCATTCACCTGATCAGATGCCTCTATGAAGATGAAGAATCATCTGTAAGAACTTCAGACGGAGATTCTGATTGGTTCAAGATTGGTCGTGGAGTGCGACAAGTTGTGTGATGTCACCGACCTATACAATATTTTACTCTGAGCACATAATGAGAGAGGTACAGGCCTACTGGAGAACGTTTCCGATAACACTATTGTAAATGGAGAATGGTTTAAATTTCAGGTTTACTGATGACAACCCCCACATGTAGGAGTAAAGCAGAATTACCAAAGTTTGTGCACAAAATCAGGGAAAATTAGTAAGAAGTACAGTATACTCTCAAACATTAGAGAAACAGAGATTATGGTATAAATGCATGACAGCTATACAGTGGATGAAGAAGATTTCGATATTGAAGTGTGGGACTTCATCTCTTTATAGGTTCACAGATAAACAATGAGATCTTCAGCAGCACTGAAATCAGGAGGAGAGTAGCTATGGCAAGGAGTACAGTGCAGAAAATGTAAACCATTTGGAGAAGGACAAAGCATAAACACACACACACACACACACACACACACACACACACACACACACAAACACTTAGGTACGAATCTTACTGGCCACAACTTTTCCCATTGCAACATAATGGATGTGAGACTTTTAGTGCATTGAAACAGGCTGATTGCAAAAAGTTGGATTCATTTGAAATGTGGTGTTACCGCATAATGCTAAAGCTCATGAAAAACACACAAGACAAATGATTTGGTACAAAAGAAAATGGCACCAGGGCCGGCTAGTCATACGTAAAGGGAGTAGGCCTATATAGACCTATGATATAGTCACCCAAAGGCTCCGATTTTTTTGGACACATCATGAGAAGACATAATGTAGAAAAGACTCTTAAGGAGACGAGGGGAGACCAATGGCAATTTTGACTGGAATTATTTCAGTGTTAGTTGCTCGGTTGCTTCCCATCGGCAACAGGGAGGGTTGGCATGAACTCATTCACGTCACACAGCAGCGCATATTCGTGCGCTGCTATGAAACTGAAATGATAGTACAACACGTGTAAAAGTAAAATCCCTTTCAGGGACAAACAGACAGACAAAAAGACAAACACTGAAAAGACAAAGTTTTATTTTACTCATTTAGGGAATAAAGAAAAAAAAGAACACAGAGTAGCGCTTTTTCGCATGTTGGATTTTTGCTTTGTTTTGTTTTGTTTTGTTTTTGTTTTATTCCTAAAACGGCCATTTGACACCATACCATCAAAAGTTTGTATGTCCAACAAAATGTTAATTTTGCAATGTGAAAAGTTAGTACCGACGTACTGTATGTTCACCACACGGTCGGAGAAATGAGCAGAGAGTTTGATATCCTTGTGTGCTCTTCTTTTATTCTTCGGTTGAGTCTATACTCGTGAAACGAAATACAATGCACGCCAGTGGTCTATAGCTTTAGAGACAGTCTCTTTGCTGCAGCTGTATGACAATGCAATTGCAAGCGAGCAGTTCATCATGCGAGACCCTGGTCAATTCATTGGACAGTGGAAATTAGCCTTGCGCTGTTGCACTCACCTCCCTCGTTATTGTCGGTGCAAACTCGTTTGACACCGGTTAAAACGGTAACAAGAGGAGCGCAGTAGCTAAGGGCTTAGAAAAAAACAGTGATAATAGTCTAGTCATGCCATTCAGATCTTAGAAAATGGTGGAGGCTATCTGCATTTTAGAGTACGAACTGGAAAACGCACTAATCTGCACAAATTCTAATAGAATGGCTGCCACTTCATCACCTTCTTTCAGCTATTACTACTCACAAATTCCCAAAAGGCATGGGCAAGCACCAACTTCATCCCATATAATATAAGGGTAAGATAGTAATGTTCCAGACGTAGCTTCTGCTTTCTCTTTCCTCTAATCAGTTCTCAAGCTTTCGGCCCTATAGGCCTTCATCATGATGTAAACAAAGACACAAAATGACATAGTGTGCCATTGCCAGCGATATTGTTAGTAATAATATGACTTACACATGTATGACAATAATCTATTTAAAGGCACTGTATTCATTACGTATGCATATATGATATATACAGAACAAAATACATGTTGATATAATAATATACAGTAGAAAAGTATACATACATATTATGATGAGCAGCAAACTCATCAGCAATCTTCAAGAAAATACCACCAACCCTCCACAAATCAGAGGAATAAAATTAAAGCCGCCTTCCCAGACCCCCCCCCCCCCCCAATATACTAGTACCAGCCTACAAACAGAAGCACCACGCTACAAAACTTCCCGATCCCATCCTATCGGCAAGCCCGGGCTTCCACAACTGCCCTAAAAAAAAAAAAAGTGCATCATGCATAAATACACGGAGGAAACAAAAAAGTTCAATAAAAACATATAAAAGTGATTATATCATTAAGCGCGTGTTACTCAATTAAAAATTCATTTATTTATGAATGTCATCCTAACTTCTTTGAATTCATATTTCGCTTCAGCTGGTTTCTTGGATAAACGCCAACAAATTGTCACTTAATAGTGACAAAACTCATTGTATGCTTTTTAGCAACAGTCTTAAAACCCTTTCTTTTAACATTAAGTTTAATGAAATTGAATTAAATCAAGTTAGTAGCATAACATTTCTAGGGCTTTTTATTGATAGTGATTAACCTGGAAATCCCACGTCAGTGTTATAAGTAATATTCTTTCTAAAAACAAGGGTGTTCTTAATAAACTGAAGAGTGTTTTTCCAAGTCAAATTTTGCTTAATCTTTATTCTACTTTGATTACTCCGTACCTTAATTATGGTATTCTTGTGTGGGGGAATGCACCTAGAAATCTTCTTGATATACTGTTCCGTATTCAAAAACGCGCCATCAGAAATATCAACCATGTTGGATATTTGTCCCACACGAATGATTTATTTTTCAAAAATAAGATACTGAAAACATCAGATTTATTCAGTTCCAACGTCGGCATATTTATGTATAAATTTGCTGTCAAGGAGTTACCGGATGTTTTTACTCGCATGTTCAGGAAAAACTATTTGATTCATAATTACCCTACCCGCCAAAGTGACGCATTTCACCTTCCACGTACTCGAACAGTTTTCGCTTAAAAAAAACAAAAAACGATAACGTACACGGGCCCTAGATACTGGAATGACCTCTCCCCTGAAATAACAAGCTGCTTGTCTTTATATTCCTTTAAACGCAAATTAAAAGAGTCTTTATTGAGTGCATATCTTGCAGAAACTGAATAATTGCAATGTCTTATGTAATATTGTGGTATGTTATTGTCCGATCAAACATTCTTGTCAACACGCTGCAGATGCCATTTTGGGTCTTGCCGTCAGGCTCTCCGAATTCATCATTAGCAATTCCACATTCTACTTTGTTTCCCTCTCTTCCTCTTTCCCTCTGCCTCTCTCTAACTTTCTATCCAGACCTTGACGGCAGGCACCAAATGGCTTAATAGCTGTACATGTTACTTTTTGTGTCTTACTGATCATATCCTGGCGAAAGTTTTAATGCAAGAACAGTTTATAGTGTATATACCAAAGTAGGCTTTACGCAAATCATGTTGTACTCCGGAAACCAATGAAAACTCGGTCATAGTAATGGTTCACATTTTAGTATATTTTTTTCTTCTTTTTTATCACATAGGCATACCCCGCTTTTCTTATTTGGCACCATTACATCATCTGGTCTTATCTTCAATCCGTTTTCCGTTTCTTTTTCACAAACACTGATTACTCCGGGCTTACAGCCAAACAAGCTAGCTTTCATGTAGGTCCCGTCATACTTCTCTTTGATCAACCCCATTTCAATTTCGATTTTGACCAGTTATCACTACATGTAACTATTGTGTTATCATCATGTATATTGTTTGTTTTCTGCACATTGTTTACAAGGTAAAAGAACTTGTTTGGTTTCTGTTGTAATGTCCATAAATGAGAAGTATGAAAATAAATGAATTGAATTGAATTGAATTGAAAAAGGTATAATGTCTCACAACATTGTTGACGCTCTTCTACTTATCTGCGAGATGGTATATTCGTGGCACGCTCATTACAACCTGCGATATGTGTGTCACAATTCGTAAGACTTCACCGGCCGATTTACATTATTATCATCATCTTTTTGTTTTTACTCATAACTGGGCCGCGATAACTGAATGTAGTTTGGGCTGATATTACGGTTGCAATTCATTATTCCGAATTTTCATATTTCCAAAAAAAAAAACCAAAACAAACAAACACGAAATACGTATGATAATTCTAAAGGTTCATTACTTCGCACCTTCTTTATTTTCGGATTTGAACCTTCGGAAAAGCGAACCTTGGGAATAATATGCCACAAAATAGTTTAGATTAACGAGCTCCTTTTCATTTTCCGAACCATATATTACATCTTTTTCTGAACTATGTTTTTTTTTTTCCTGTCCCCATGCATGTTTCTCCCATTAGAGGGTTGTATTTCGAATTTTGTTTCTTTTCATTCACTTTTGAAACTTCATGCCTTTTACACCTATATATATCATGGTGAAATTCAAATCCCTATAGTTTACAGTAATGCTGGTCCCATTTTGCGCCTGCCGTAAGGTCAAGGGGTTGTATATTGGTGGGTGTCTGACAAGCGTTACGCATGCAGGTGGCATTTCGTGACGAATATCGCTCAAAAATTTGTATTCTGGTGAATGATGCATTGTCAATATATGGACTTACCTATTATACTTCGATGATGCCGCTCTCGGAGTTTGATGTCTTGTATAGAGTCCAGGTCATATTAAGATTGCTAACTCGTATACAATCTATGGACTACTGGCGTCACTCTTTAACTGTTTCTTTTTCATTTCGGTATGCAGGTCCATCTTATGACTTAACTTCCAATGACCAGGGATACACTTCCGTTGCGTGCTGCCCAACGGATATTTTTAGTTCAGTTTCATTTAGGTTCACTAGAAATGTGTCTCTGAAATTGCCAATTAATGGGTGATTCGGCAGCAAATTTCTTATCTGCAAACTACAAAGACAAGATTCCTGAATTTCGCTTAAAGGGGATGGCTAGTAACTGATCACTGGGAATGCTGGGGACTGCTTCTTTCAATCCTTGTAGGATTCACGAGTACCATTATGTGTAAAAATTATTCAGAACGGTCTCATATTCAAGTAATGTGTAGTTAAATGTCCCGTCACTGTACAGGCATGCTCGCCTGGAAACATTAAAATGCACATTACTTGAATATGAGACCATTCTGAAGCAAATAATTTTCACACAACAATAGATATATAACGTACTTTTAAATGAATCCCACAAGAATTGGAACAATTATCCCCCAGCATTCCCAGTGATTCCTACTGGTCAGTTACTAGCATCCCCTTTAAGCACTGCATTTTCGGCTTCGGAGTGCTCATATCAGGTTAGGATGTTCGGTTCACAACTTTCACAACAACAACAACAACAAATTCCACTGGAACGTTACACTTAGCATTTTCTAGAAATACAACAAGAATGTCGACCTTAAAGGGTAACCTATAATAATTCCTGTTTGCTCGGTACTGTGTTCAACATTCTTTATTATATCAATAAACAATGTAACATGAAAGCCTAGGTTGTCTCCTGGATTAAACAGGAGGCACAAGGTAAGGCAAAGGACAATACAGAAAAACATGTAAATACATCTTACATAATAAGAAACACATTCAATAGGTACAGTTTCATAGTCACAAACAGATTGTCAAAAAAATACATTTATACACAAACAAATTCAAATATGCAATATTTGATTTCAAAACATACCTTTCTATCATAATAATACAACTTTATCTCATTCCATTTTTTCATCTCTTTACCTTTTTGGATATAAATCGTTCTCTTTAACCTTTCTCTCCCTCCCTCTCTCTCTCTCTCTCTCTCTTCTCTCTCCCTACTTTCCCCTCCTATCTTTATCAAATGTGACCCTGCACCTCAAAACAAACAAAAAGTCGCCAGACATGATTTTTTTTAGTTAAGACCATATTCTGAAAGAGCAGACTTTAAGCTTTAAAATGATGTATAACTCAAATCAAATGGACTCTCCTAACCTATCTAAATATTGGAAAGAAAGCACAAACTCAGGAAAAGTGTGAACTGAGAAAAGAGGCTCTGAAGTACAGTGTCTATTCAAGCGCTTAATCTTTACTAAACCGTGCTGGCTGTGCGATGAATGGGACAAAAAACAGGAAGTAAACCACCAGAGTAACAACAATGAAGGGATTATCAAATTAAACTAAAATTAAGCATGCCTCGTTAACACATTCTGTCCATGATATTAATGCCAACTTTCAAAGCAGTAGCACTAAAGTTATTAGAGTTGAAAGTGAAGAGTGTGGACAAGGTTTTTCAGAAATGAAAAAGGGAATCTAAAGACACACCTAATCACATTATTCTACCAAAAATGTTCGAGATAAACTGCTAAAAAAAACACACTTTCCTGCCCGTTTTATGAAACCAAATTTTAGCATAATGTAAAAGAAGACGCGCTCTATCTGAAAATATGGAAAAGTCAAGTTCGGCTAGGTTGACCCATTTCACTTATTTTCAGTCCTCACGCAAAATCAGTGTGTGCGACTTTATGTTCGTTTTGAGGTGCACTGTCACAAATAATCTCATACCTTTCTTTTACTCCATTACCCATATATATATGTATGTATATATATATATATATATATATATATATATATATATATATATATATATATATCATATACTTATCTGCAAATTCTGTATTTTTGTTATTGATGTCACGTGATCAAGAGAGTAAATTTATACAGTGTTCACTTGCCTATGACATCGAGCTACCCTTTTTGTCAAGCAGATGACGACAACAAACAACAACAACGACAAAGAGAAACCACTGCGGTCAAGTGACACCCCTCGACATCAGGGCAGCAGCATGGAAGACATCAAACGTACCGTGGATATCGAAGTCCCAAACTATCGCGATGAGACGCCGAGTCGGAAGGGGAAATTCGGCAAGTTACGTAAGTTCGTGTATAATCTTATGAAGTTACTTAATTATAATAATGATGATAATAATAATGATAATAATAACAATAATATTACTAATAATAATAATAATAATAATGATAATAATAATAATGATAATAATAATAATAATAATGACAATAATGACAATAATGACAATTATAATACATTAAACATTTTGTGAGGCGCATTTTACCGTAACGTACATGTTTAAATGCGCTTTACCATTGGATTATTAAAGGCCGTGTCACACCTTTCCGGGCAAGCCTTGCGCGCGACTTGCGAAGAACGATTTTAAATACCCAGAGGTCCCCGCAGATGACCCGCACATGACAGTACCTAGCACGTATCTCACCCATAGTCGCCCGGAGGTGCGCACGCAAATCCTTTTAACCCGCAACCATGTTTAGGCCCTATCACACTTTTCCGGGCAAGCCATGCGGGCTTGTTGCGTATGGGGATTTTCCAGCATACCGGATTCTGAGGGCGGACAAGGATTGGGTGAGTTTTGCATGTGTCTCACTTGCTGGACGCGTCCTACTTATGTTCTACTTGCGGGTGCTCTGTGTGACCTGCGTGCCAGGCGCGTGGGGGCTGACAACTGACGTAGTGAAGGAATTCCTCTAATGGAATGGCAGCAGTCCCACAGAATGCCATTATCTTGGCCGCATACGGGGACTGCGAATTACCTGCGTGGGAGTTGCCTGTGAGGTGCTGCTGCTGCTGAGCACCTCCTACTGGCGTTCTGCGTGGACCTCTGCGGGCAATCCCCGCGACTCACCCGGAAAAAGTTTTGGTCATGCTCAAAACTTGGCTGCGGGTAAATCGGACTTGCGTGCGCACAAATTTGTTTCCCCGGAAGTCAACCCGCAAAACTTCCCCAGATACGGTATGACAAGGCGTTGAG
Source organism: Diadema setosum (assembly GCF_964275005.1). NCBI lineage: Eukaryota > Metazoa > Echinodermata > Echinoidea > Diadematoida > Diadematidae > Diadema > Diadema setosum. The sequence continues at coordinate 12,335,470 of NC_092700.1, forward strand.
CATGCTCAAAACTTGTTCCAAGTGACTCGCGGGGGTTTGCCCGCAGAGGTACACGCAAAACACCAGAAGGAGACCCTTAACGGCAGCACCTCGCAGGCAACTCCAACGCAGGTACTTCGCAGTACCCGTAAGTCACTCGTAACAGAAAACGGATCGGTTTCAAAACTCTCACGCAGGTCACACGAAATACACGCAAATAGCAGGTAAACAGCACGCCTCTAACAGGTAAGACGAAAGTACAGAACTCGCCAACATCCTTGTCCGCCCGCAGAAAATTCTCCTGCGTGCTGAAAAATCCCTACTCTCAACAAGCCCCCGTAGCTTGCCCGGAAAGGTGTGACACAGCCTTTACATTAATGAAACAAGTGAGTTTTAAGATGTTTGTTTGTTTGGGTTTTTTTTTTTTTTTGTGTGTGTTTTTTTTTTAAAGATGATGAGAGATTGCTGGTTGTGGAGAGTTTGGCATAGTTGATTCCACAGTTTGGGAGCAGCAGATGAAAATGCTCTATCACCAAGTGTGGCCAGCATCTTGAAAGTTGGATGATTCAGTGTGATACGCTTTGAGGAGCGGATCGGGTGTATCGGGATGGACGACGGATGGTAATGAGTTGGGTGCAAAGCATTGTTATATTGCATATAGTGGCGCCCAACTGGACCAGGTTCATGATTACAGGCACTTTCCCTAGCATCTCACAACACATCCAACACACATGTATATATATATATATATATATATATATATATATATATATATATATATATATATATATATGTATATGTATATAACACACACACACACACACACACACATATATATATATATATATATATATATATATATATATATATATATATATATATATATATTATACTTGTTGTATATAATAATATGAATAGTCGTGACGAAGGAAGAAGGCTGGTAGCGGACATTGCAGTAATTCAATTATTGCCTTTAATTGCTGCTAAGCTTTCGACCTTTTTGCAGATTTTCGTGTATATGTATAAAGAAAGACATTGGTAATGCATTTTTGGCCAATAAAGCATGGGTTTATTCGTTTGTTTGTTTGTTTGTTCATTTCCATCTGGGAAGATGGCTGGATAGCCCATATTCAGCTATGCTAAGTTGGTCTTCCATGGGGTCCAGTTGGATGTGAGGTGGGACCACTTCACTAGGTTAAACACCCTGCTCTTGCGATTAATGAATGAAGCGGGATCTTTTACGTGCATGGGTTGTGACTCACTCACACACGGGACCTTCATTTTATGTTCTATCCGAGGGACAGAGTGTTTTGCCTCTTTCTAGAGGGGACGGTATGATTACACACAACATTGCTCAGTGCAGACTCGGGTTCGAACCCGGGTCCTTAGGATTGTGAGGCAGACGCGCTACCGACTGAGCCAACTCACCGCCAATACGTGGAGCCAATACGTGAAATTTTAACTTGTTTAAATATAATCATAACACACAATATAGTACAATTATAGTAATACATGTATAAGAGGATTTTTAACCGGATTTCAGACCCTGCGTTCTTATATTCCTTTACAGTGGCCTTGAAAGTGATGTTCTCAACACGTTACATCATTGCCTACCTGGCCTTCTGTGTGTTTGCCTGCGGCTACATGTCAAGGGTCACCATGAGCATTGCCATGACTGCAATGGTTAACGACAGTGCTCTTAATGTAGAGTTACACCACTGGGATTCCAATGCATCTTCCCAACTCTGCTCGGCGTACAACTCCAGCTCATCTCCTGTGAAACAGGTGAGAATCTCTCCTGCGTCTCCAGCCGTTTCAAAGCCTATACTAGCCTTTTTTTTTTAACACACAGAAAGTTTTTATAACGCCTAAATGTTATAACAACGCTATGTGCAACATCGGCCTTGAGTGTAATAACTTTATATAACTCTAGATGTGCAATATTCTTGATACAATAATGGAGCCAACCCCAAATAGGTTTAACTCTAAATGTAATGTCGCCCGTAATTTTAACAACTTTTTAACCCTAAATGTAATAGCTTTTAACCCTTAATGTAATATCAACCCTAAATAAAACTAGATTCAGAAATTTGCCAAGATAAAATATTAGGTGATCCTATCAATTCGTGAAATTATGTCATTAGTTGAGGAAAAAGCCTATAAAAAGCTGAAAGAAATCGATTTGTTGGTCGGTCGGTCGGTCCGTTGCAAAATATTATGGATCGAACTACTCTCTCATTTTTTAAGCAACTGACCCCAAATTTGGCATGTGAAACCGCTATTAAAGGTAGATGTGCAAGACACCTTTTTCGTTTGTATCGCATAATGCATTGCCATGGCAACGGCATATTTTCATTTAAAAATGTGGATCGAAGTACTCTCTCATTTTTTGAGCAATTAACCTAAATTTGGCATGTGTGAGTGTCATCAAATGATGATGTGCAAGACACCTTTTTCATTATCATTGCGTATTCTTCTCTCCTTCATTCTGGAATGAATTAGATTCGGTTCGGTTGAAATCAAGTTATTTAAGTTCCTTTAAGCAAAATCTTAAAGCCAATTTTCTAAAATCCTACGTTTAATTATTTTGCCGTGATCGCTTGAAAAATTTCTGCATACTCAAATGATGCCTCGCTCGGATGACTTCATTAGTTTGACCAACTTGCTACTTTTCCTAGCATTGATACCGTAAGTTTAATCATAAACATCATACAATACTTTCTACATTCCGTAAACCTTATGATATATTCTAGACATCTTGTATTTTTGAATGTTACGTCACTTTTGACATTGATATACTGTATTGTATACCTCATATATAGATTCCTCACATCTGATTGGTTTATGCCCGAAGCTTCGCTTCGGGCATAGTTATGGTTTTCACATCACCTTGGGCCCATAATTTTAACTGTGCCCCTCATAGCAGTCATTATTTGTATACTAAAAGCCTATGTTATATTTTTGGAACCCACATCCTACAAGCTTTGCTTTTTAGTGGGTTCCTCATATTACACGTCAATTATACGTCCTTATACATTTGTGCAATTTTGTTTCAAACTGACCATTGTGTTAAAAAAAAAAATTCTTTTTCAAAATCAAATGGAATATAAAACTTGTATGAAATGTGGAATATGGAACATGGATTAAAAAAAATGTGTTGCCATGGCAACGGCAAAGTTCAAAGGCAGATGTGCAAGATACCTTTTTGCTAGCATTGCATAATATGTTGCCATGGCAACGGCAAATTAAAAAAACACATACAAAATGTTGTGGATCGAACTACTCTCTCGGTGTTATAGCAATTCAGTTGAAATTTGGGATATACAATCCATGTAATGTGTAGTTATGCACACCAGGACGCCTTTTTTGGTTTGTGAGTTATTTCTATATCAAAACATAACATTTACAAATATCAAAACACATTTATACATTTTGAATTGAGGGATCATAGAAAGCACACAAGAGGCTTGTTGGAAATGATCCCCTACAAACAATTATTAATACATTTCAACTGAACAATTATCAGACAAATTCAATTAATAAAACAAAGGTGGCAGATACAATGAAAAGAGAAGAAAAGTTGCAGAGGTGGAAACAATGCATACTTATACTTATAGTTTCAGATACATTCCATCAAAAATATATATTTTTTTACAAAGCCTTTTAACATGTTTAAATTGACGGAAAGTCTTACAACTCTTGACTGTTTGAGGAAGAGTATTCCAAAGAATAGGGCCATGGTAAAATATGGAGGATTGAGTTTTTGAAATCCGGTTTAATGGTGTGTGAATATTTTGGGCACTCTTCTCCTTCTTCTTCTGATTAAGTCTGCCTCCTTCAATAGGCTGAAGATTCATGAAGATTCTTCATTCCTGGTATTATAATTGTGAATGGAAATCTGTTGCCATGGCAACAGCAGTTTTTTACACCAATCATACAAAAATATGTGGATTGACCTAACTCCTTGAGTTTTTGAGTACAGTGGACTCCCGTTATAACGAAGTCGTCGGGACCGGCAGTTTTCTTTCGTTATAACGAAATTTCGTTATAACCGAATGAATAAACAATAAAAATACATAGAGTTGATAATGTTGCGGCCCTAAATTTTATTTCGTTGTAACCGGAATTTCGTTATAACCGTGTTCGTTATAACGGGAGTGCACTGTATTTGACTTGAATTTTAGCATATGTGACCACTACAGTATATAGATGTGCAGAACACATCTTCTGTCGATGTTGAACAATGCGTTGCCATGGAAACAACATTTTTTCACCAAAAAGAATACAAAAATATTGTGGATTACAAAGATGTGCAAATTTAATATTCCATCATTGTTGAACAATGCATTGTCATGGTAACAACATAATTTGAATGAAGACTCATAAAAATACTGTGGATTCAGTTAACTCCCTCAGTCTTTGAACAGTTGGCTTGCAATTTAGCGAAGATGTGCAAACTTTATCTTTCGTCATTGAACAATGTGTTGCCATGGTGTGTTACCACAATGTGTTGCCATGGTAACAGTATATTTTGACTGAAAATGTTATAAACGTTTTGGTTCATCTACAGCAACTCTCTCAGTTTTTTGAGCATTTGGCTTCAAATTTGGCAAATGTGACCACTATGTGCAGAATTCATCTTTTGTCATTGTTGAAAAATGTGTTCCTATGGTAACAGTATATTTTGAATGAAAATCATGCGATAATTCAAATTTAGCTAACTCCCTCAGCTTTTCAGTATTTTAACTTGAAATTTGGTACATATGAAGGCTATGATATATAGTTCTGCAAACTTTATTTTTTTTCATGTCAAACATTGTGTTGCCACGGTAACAACATTTTTTAATGAAAATCATAGAAATTTCCGATTTTCTTATCTTGCTCCATCAGGTTTTGAGCCCTTGACTTGATATATTATGGCACATGTGACTATCAGTGAGCAAAATAAACATTCAATGTTGAACAATGATGGTGATGATGAACAATACATTGCCATGGTAACTATTTTTTAATAAAAAGCATACAAAGTAATTGCTGGTTGAACGACATTGTAACTCCCTCAGTAGTTTGTGGGGGTATTAATCACATTGAGTGATAGTTCTAGTTATGTTTAGGTTTAAAAGTTATGACGTTCAAGGTCGACATTACATTACATTTAGGGTTAAAAGCCATGTAGATCAATATTACATTCAGGGTTACACTTATTACAATCAAAGTTGATAAACATTTCGTGTTAAAAGGTATTACATCTAGGATCGATAGTGCATTTAAGGTTAAAAGAAATGACATTTAGTGATTTTATTACAATCAAGGCTGATATTACGTTTACAGTTCATTCTTCCGAAGGTTTATCCCGAACGTTCGTCAATTCGAAAGTGAAATGAGATTCACTATTCATTATAGGTTCAATAATCCGAAAACAACAAAAATTAATGAAAATAGATAAAATAATGTTTGTAATTCCGAAGGATGTTTTGTACGCAATTTTTCATTTTCGGATTAACTTTCATTTTCGGATTAACGAACCTTATTTCACTTATGGATCAAGAAAATTTTGAAATAACTGACTTTATTTCATTTTCAGACAATCGAACCTTCGAAATAATGCCACAAAATTAATGTTTAGGTTAACAAACCCCTTTTTCATTTCCAGATTAACGAACATGCTGGAACGAGGAAAAGTGTGTTATTCATAGGCCCCTGTTACAATCCATTGTAACTTGGAATTTGCGTGTTTCCAAATAATGAGCCTTATTTCATTTCCAATATTGACTGTTCGGAATAACGGACATCACCCAATATTGTATTTAAGGTCGATATTACATCGAGGGTTAAAAGTTAATCACATTGAGGATAGATAATATCTATTATTATATCTAGCATTAATATCAAATACAAGTGTAATACAAAGGTCCAACTGTTAGGTTTGTGGCATTCTGTGTTGCTACCTTACTTGATTGTAACACGGGCCTATGAAAAACACTATTTTCTTGTCCCAGCTCTGTCTTTAAAGACCTTGAGTACACAAGTTCATTGTTTCTATGTTATCAATTTTCCATTTTTGTGTTTGTTTGCTTGATTGCCTGTTTGTCCATTCCCAGCAGGATGGTCCATTTTCTTGGACGATAGAAACACAAGAACTTATCCTGGCCTCCTTCTTCTACGGCTTCCTGATACTTCAAGTCCCTGTCGGCTACCTTGCTAATAAATACAGCAGAGCTAGTGTTTGGTTCTTCGGTCTAAGTCTTGGCGTGACTGGTGTGTGTAACGTGTTGGTACCAGTAGCGGCCCATGCAGGCGTGACATGGCTATGTATAGACCAGGTCATTTCTGGTCTGGTAGAGGTATTCTATTTTCCTCATATAGTTTTGGGTTCATTTTTACAGTTTATAGGTATGTACGTATATATACATGTGCATGTATTGTATGTGTGTGTGTGTGTGTGTGTGTACGTGTGTATGTACATACATATTGTGTGTGTATGTATGTATGTATGTATGTATGTATGCGTGTGTGTACGTATGTGTGCATGTATATTATGTATAGGGCTCGACGTAAGCGATGGTCCGGTGTCTATATAGGGGCCACTAAAAAATGATGTTTATCCACCAGAACTGCCATTTATTCATCAAACTTCCAAAAAGGTTATAATTTTGTTGACCCAATCGGGCATTTAAGATTCACAATGGATATTTAAGTTTCCTTTCATTTCGGACCATAAAAATGTCAAAATAAATATTTCAGTGGCTGGGAACGGACCACTAGAGAAAGAGGTTAGTGTCGAATCTTAGTGTAGAGTTATGAATAAAATATCAATGGATGTCGCTCTAATTGCGTTAAACTGTTTCGCGCCTTGGTCCTTTGTCAGAGGGTGCAAACACAATGTTATGAAAAAGTATGAATTTCATTTAATTTATTTATTCATCTGTGATATTAATGTAAGACTTGCCTTCACTGACTGAAACGTAGTAAATCACAATAGTCTTGCTGTGACTCGATCCATGGCTACGGAGATACCATCTTATCCTGGATATCACCATATTATAGTGTATGATTATTATATTCCTCCTTCCAAAGGGCTGCAGGTACCCGGTCTATTACGCCATCATGGCCAGATGGGCTCCTCCTGAAGAAAGAAGTCGTCTGATATCCATCGGACTCTCAGGTCTGTTACTCAAGCATTCTGATGCTGTGTGATCCGTCAAATAACGAGCTAGGTTCTATACAGTCACTTTCATAATCATCATATTTTGAACATTGTGTGTTTAAAATTTGACTTCATAAATTTCTGAGTTTGTCTTCTTGCGAAAAAAATAGTAGACAGTGGTAAATATATCCGAATCTATAATCAGTTGAGTTCGTGAAGTAGTATGTTGAACTTAACGGAAACGAATTAAAAAAAAAATGAATAGATGATCTTCATTTTTTTTTTTTTTTTTTGGTTGTTGTTTTTTGCAGGAATCCCATTTGGGCAGATAATCGGCCTACCTATCGCTGGGCTGTGGGCAAGCTCAGAGGAAGCAGGCGGCTGGCCTTCCGCTTTTTACTTCACAGGTTCAGGACGAAATCTTCTTTTGTTTGATAAACTTCATTAACTTACCCAGTGCAGTTACAAAGAATATTGGCTTTTCTCTCTATCTCCCTCCCTCTCTCTCTCTCTCTCTCTCTCTCATTATTACCGAAGTATGTGTTTCTCACCACAATTTACTATACATGTGATGAATTATATTTCAAGAGACAATCACCATGCAGGTATACGATGCAAAGGATTTTCGTCACACACTTAGAAAGATGATGAATCAACCAAACACGACATACTCTCCCACACAATATAAATGGTCATACAGACAAATATGCTGTATCGACACAAGACATAAAACAAAGTGACCTATGTACAAACATAACATTATTATCCTGCTAACCGTTAGGCTGTGTAAAAGATTAACAATCTCACGACACGTCGCGTGGTGTCGTGAGATTGAGGTGCACGTCACGAGACCGACACCCATGAGTCATGCAGCTCACGAGTCATGCAGCTCACGAGTCATGCAGCTCACGAGTCATACAGCCCATGAGTTATACAGCTCACGAGTCATACAGCCCATTAGTTCGGCCCATGAGACCGACACAATAAGCCCCGTGTTGTATCTATCGAACTCGTGGGCTGTTTTTGCCTATCTATAGTGTCGAACTCGTGTGCTTTATTTGCCTATTGTCAAACTCATGGGCTTTAGGACTCATGGACCTGTTTTCAGTGTCGAACTCGTGGGCTGTCTGACTCGTGGGTGTCAGTCTAGTGGGATGACCCCATGAGATTGCCATGGGGATGCAAAGAGTACCACCAGTCCATTACAAAATGGTAATTTGAACGGTCGCACTCTGTCTGAAATGTAGCTTAGTTTACAAACTTAATTCAACTGATTATTTGCAGTCGTTGATTTGTAACGAATCTGTTTTCTAATCTTCACTATAACAACCCAACACCCTGATTGCTTCCTTTAGCCTGAATCGAGAGAGCATTGCATCATTCTTCTGTTATAAAAATACGGCCTGGCTTTAAAAAAAGAAAAATGAATAAAGAATACTCACTTAATTTTGTTCGGATTTATCTTTTCTAGATTCAATGTGCGACTTAATCCGAGAAAATTATGTATGTTTGTAATCGTGTATGTGGCTTTTTATCATGTCTTTGTGTTATGTGCATTGTTGTCGTGATGCGCCTTTTCTTTATCTGCAATCATTCTGTAATAGGAATTGATTAAATAAATGTGATACATGGCAAAGCACGAATAACTACTGTGGCCATAACAATTTACTTTGGCCCTACATTACTTCACGCAACAACACTTTTGTTCCTTCCGTTTGCAGCATTATCATAAAATGCTGGTGGCAACTTCGAGATATACCCATGTTTCTCGAAAACGAATCCGTAGGTCCTTGAACCAACATGCACATTTACAACGAGTTAATTGCAATGTTTCACTCTTGCATGCAGGTACACTCTGCATCATGTGGTGTATAGGTTGGCTAAGCCTAGTGTACGACTCGCCCTCCTCGCATCCAAGAATATCGGACACCGAACGTGATTATATCACCAAATCTGTCGGACTTGAGCAAACAGTAAGGCATATTCGAACCCCCGTAAGAGCCTTTCCCTTCGTGATTCCTCCCCGACTCTTTCCCATACCGCCTGCTCCTCCATCCCCTTCTTTGCCTCGTTCCATGCAATCAGCTCAAAACATTACAGACACAGTACTCTCAACCCATCCGATTATCATGTCTACAGCTCTCTTCTTTGCTGTATCCCTTGTTTTCTGGCTTTCGCAACATTTCTTTTGATTTCTCTGGCTTACTATATAATTATTACTATTAGCAACTTAATCACTTCATCCTTTGTCTTTCTTTTCTCTCTAAAATTGACATGTCATTGCCTTTGTTTGATCTGCAGTTTTGGAATTGCTTTTCTTTTTCTTAATTTTCAGCACTATCATTTAGATGACTTAATTGTGTTCTTCGATGATTTTGTCTTTACCACGTAAGATATACTCCCGTATTATGTTCAAAAGCGCTACAAAGAAATTCAGATTGTCTTTTCTCTGTTGCATAGCAACCCAGTGTGACGCCATGGCGGTCTATCATGACGTCAGTCCCGCTGCTCGCGGTGTGCATAGGAGACTTCGCAGTGTTGTGGATTCTTTACCTGTTTGCTACAAACCTTCCTATTTACTTGAATGACGTGCTCCAGTTTGACATATATCAGGTAGGTTAAGGAGATATAAACCGATGGAATGTTGTGTGTGAGATGTTAAGGTATCTTAAGCCGTTGCCAAATAAACATGGAAATGTTTTATTTATATAGATTGTACACTTTGGGCAGAATAGAACGGCTTGTCATATGTGCAATTTCGACATACGCTGCATACACAAATCACTCGATTAATTTTGTATTTTCTCCTCAGCTATAATATTAGAATAAAAAACAAAAAACTTTCGTCTTCCACAATGTCAGTAGTCAACGACGGCATCTTGACATAATTATGTGCCATAAATTACTGCAAACCAACGTAACGTTATGAAGATACAATATAACCGAACATATAGATCATGTTCATTGTGAATCAATGTACTATTATATGTCTTGAAAAACATAGATCAATGTTGCTTCAGAGATATCTGGGCGTATGTAGCAGTGGTAAAGAGAAAGGTATAGACTATACACGAAAGATGCTACGATCTCTTAGCTTTGAAACTCCGTTGATATGATATTCTTGAAAGAAATATCTAATACGTTAGGGTGGGATTTCACGGAGCACGCGAACGTTTTGCGAAGGACGCGAATAGCAAAATCCAGCATTCGTATTTTAGTCTGCAAAAGATCGCCAAACGAACGTGAGGGTTCGGAAGCGTCGTCAATTGTTCGCGAATGTCGTTTTTACTTCGGCGAGAATTTCAAAAAAGTTTGAAATTTTTTGCGAACCTTTTCCGCACACTTGGTCTATTTGCTCGTGAATAGTTTTTTATTGTTCTCGAAAGTGTCTTTAAAGCCTCGTCATATGCGTGAGACCTTCGCAAGACACGCGCGATGTTCGCAAAATGTTCGTGAAACCCCAAACAGACTCCGAAACTTTGGAGAATGTCTCGCGTATGTTACGCGAAATCTGCGAAGTTTTTCCGATCATTTTACGACGTAATCGCAAACTGGTCGCGTACCTCCGGAGACATTCTCGCGAACGTTTAGCGCACTTTGGGGGATGTATGACCTTTACGTTTTCTACAAATAAAAATCGTAGCGTACATCTAAACATCAAACAATTATTAATAACTAAGGAAAAGAAATTAAAGACTAGCAAAGAGAAAGAAATGTTTGATATACAAAAAAAAAATCGCAGAATACACATAAAATTAATCTAAAGTATGTAAAATTTCATCTGAACTATAGAGATTATGTGTTGGAGGAACTGCAAAAAAAAATAAAAATAAAATGCTTTACTAGTGGAGATAGGTCCTAGGAAAAAAAATGTAGGTAAGCACATGATAGAGAAATGAGAGAAAAAGAAAGGAGAAATAAAGGAAAGAAAAAAAAAATCAACTCAAGACAGCTTCCACCTCTCCTTGGGTACATTTTCTCCCATGATCACTGAAAATTTTTCGTTGTTCGCATTTCCGTCGCGTGTTCTTCGTGTACGTAACAATACATGCTGTACTTTAGCAATGATATAACAGGGAGGTGCCACCTCCCTGGATATACACGACATTCGCACGTACGTCGTGGAAACTTCGCACAAATTGCGCAAGAATAGTTTTCGGCTTCGTTGTCGGAACACATTCGGAGAAAAACTTTTCCGAATGTTGGATTTTGTCATTCGCGTCCTTCTCAAATCGTTCGCGTGCTCCGTGAAATCCCACCCTAAGCCCCGTGTTGGAATGTTGAACTCGTGGGCTGATTTTACCCATAGTACCGAACTCATGAGCCTTTGCCTAGTGAGCCATATGACTCGTGGGCTGTATGACTCGTGGACCTTTTATTTTTCAACGTCGAACTCGTGTATGAGATGTATGACTCGTTGGTTTCAGTCGCGTGGGATGATCCCTTCAAGACGACCACTGTGGACGAAATATTCAAGAAGAACGTCTTCTTTATCTTCTCTTGATTGCAGACTGGGTTCATCTCCGCCCTACCTTTCCTCCTCTACTGGTTGATAATGATCCTCGGAGGATATATAGCCGACTTTATCATCAGCCGTTCAATCTTAAACAGAACCGGAGCGAGAAAACTTCTCACTGTCTTGGGTAAGATATACATACATTACTGTAGTGATGATGAATAAAAATGATGGCATCAATTTTAGGATACTGAAATGCTTCACCCAAATATTTCTGCAAAGGAAGCTTTCATAGTGATTATCATCTGACGAGGCGGTGGGAGGTTTAATAGTGAGAATGTACTGGCGAAACACAAGATAGCACGCCACATGCCGCCTACCGGTAAAATGCTGCCAACCATTTTCTTTGTACACATTGTCTTCCGCCAAGGTTTCGTCCCATCCACTATCTGCCTGGTGTCCGCTGGCTACGTCGGCTGTGACGTCACATTGGGTGTGGCGTTGCTTACTCTTGGTCTTGGAACCAGTGCTTTCTGTCTGTGCGGTACGTCTATCTGTGGCTTTGACATTGCTCCTAAATACGCGGGCTTCCTCAGCGCCATTATCAACTGTTTCGCTGGCACGACAGGCTTCCTCGTTCCGCTCCTCATAGGCGCATTGACAACCAAGGAGGTTGGTAACCTTGGCGTGGGGATGTATCAGTTACATTGTATTGTAATGCTTCAGTAATGTTGAACTTACCAACGACAGTAATGTCAAAATGCTCTTTGGAATATTGCTACAAATTCGAAAGTCTTCAATACCTCCGCCACTGGGTGTAACCTAAGGTCGGCGGAGGTTATGTTTATGGTTCCTTATGTCTGTCTGTCTGTCTGTCTGTCTGTCGTTTTGTCTGTTTGTCTGTCGGTTCGTGTATAAGATAAGTTGAGAAAAAAAGATCAGTCAAATGTACTCATCTCCGCGATTTACTTTGTGAAAGTCATTATTACGGCAACTCCAGCAGCTTTGCACACACAGATTAATTCTTTCTCTTTTCCGTTGCCAGGGAAACGTGCACGGATGGCGGTTAGTCTTCTGGACAACAGCAGGTGTGTCAATGTTTGGTCTCATCGTCTTCAGCATCTTTGGGACAGCCCAAGTCCAGTCATGGGCCCAAGAGCCTGAAGCTTCAGAACAAAATGGAAATGACCGCAGCAGTGGCGAGACCAAACAGGCTTAACGCCAACTCGAACAGAATATAAATGAACTCAAAAGTGTGCATTCGTCCATGATGTCTGTTAAGGGTCACTGTATATTAAAGGACTCTATTAATGAATCATCAAATATCTATTTTTCTTCAGAACTGCAGAAAGAAATACAATTTTCCCAATGTTTTGATTAGCATTCAAATGAATGCACTGGCAAAAAAACAAAAACAAAAACAAAAACAAAACAAAATTCATTTTTTAGACTTGCATCGAAAATATCACAAATTTCTAGGTGTTGCATTGATTTTGGTCACCACTGTATGATCATAATTATGATCATACAATCAATTTTACTCTCAATAAACTGTTCTTTCACTCTAAAAACGCAAATGTTGAATCAACATTTAAAAGGGCCGAGGAGTGACAGCATTTTTTGAAGTGTTGCATCCAACTTTTAAAATAACATTTTAAATGTTGAATCTAGCAGGAAAACCAACACTTTGAAAATGTTGTCACTCCTCGGCCCTTTTAAATGCTAATTCAACATTTGTGTTTTTAGAGTGTTCAATCGAGTTTTGAGCCTGTTTTGTGTTTGCCCTTATTCCAAGCTTCCCCGTGTATCTCGCACTAAGGATATTACGTAAAGTTGATTCGTATTTCTTCATACATTGGTGTTCATTTGTTGATTGTTGGAAATTGTACTTGTATTTTGATGGTAACACAGTGTGTTAATATACACCAGATGTTAGCGATTGAACAGGCAACACCTTTCATACTTGAGATTATGTTCCATTGCTTGTTCATTCAAATGTTCTAGCATTTGTTTAAATTTTGACGGAAGTGATTTTCAAGGAATGGTTATGTTGATATCAAATGATATACATGTACTGTGTTGTTGTTTTGTTACCGAGATATTAGTTCATATTAACTCAGTGACACCTCAATAATGTACAGTGTTGTTGTCTTGTTACCGAGATAATAGTTAATATTAACTCAATTACACCTCAATAATATATTGAATTAATGAACATAATTAATGCCTTGAAAAATAGTACTCGTTCGTACAACGCATTCAGAAAGTTTTGACACTAATATGAATGAAATAAAAACACTCTCTAAACGGCCAAAATGTCATCAAAACATTGTTTAAACGTGTAATAATAATGATGATGATAAAAATAATAATAATAATAATAATAATAATAATAATAATAATAATAATAATAATAATAATAATAATAATAATACCCAGGGTAGCCTCTTCAGTGTTGCAACTGCTCTACCAGATGGCCCTGCCATTATGTATATGCATACATATGTTGTTGGGTGCTTTTTTGTTTTTGTTTTTGTTTTTTGTTTTGTTTTGTTTTGTTTTTTTACAAACGTCTAATTTTGTGTGCGTGTCAACGGTATGTAAGTTCCGCCCTGTGAACGTCATTGTAAAAACTTTGCATACCTTCTGGATCATTTTCAACTTCGTACATTGTATCAAGTTTTCTTGGCATTGCTCTTGCCATAAGAGAAGATTCATATGCCTATCAATAAAGTCTTCTGAAGTCAGAAGATAATGACAGAGGCAAAAAAACAACAAACAAACAGACAAACCTTTCAAATTTGTCCTCAGTGGAATGGCAGTTCAAAGAGAATTTGTTTTTCCCTATACATTACAGCTTAAGAATTATTCACAGAGTTCATTTTATTTGCGACAAGTTAAAAAATTGCAATGAAAGTTTCCGTTGCCTTGGGGTGTATGTTTGGGGTCATCACATGGGCGTGGGCACACAAAGAGAAAGACGCACAAACACAAGCATACACACCAAGGAGGCATGAGACAAGCACATACACAAATATACAGCTGCACGTCACGAGGTCAACACCCGTGAATCATACAGCCTACGAGTCATACAGACCACGAGTCATACAGCCCACGAGTTTGATATTTCTCGTGGGCCTTGTCTGCTTAGTGTCAGACTCATGGGCCTTATTTGCTTAGTGTCGAACTTATGGACTGTATGACTCGTGGGTGTCGAACTCGTGACGTGCGCCTGTATGTCTGTTTATGTGCTCGTTTCATACCTCCTTGGTTTGTGTGTTTGTGTGTACGTGTTTGTGTGTCTATGTCTGTGTATCCACGCCCGTGTCTCTCTGTGTGCGACGTAGAAAGAGTTATAATACGTAGTTATAGTTAAAGCTGGTTAGAAAGACCCAAAGGCCATAGTTATTATGATTTTTTTTTCCACCCGGCGGCTCAGGGAAGCGCATCAGGGAAAACCGTGTTTTTTTTTTTTAATACTTTGTATTACTTTGTGTGTGTGTGTGTGTGTGTGTGTGTGTGATTGTTGTATTTCTTAACGCCGCGTGATAATGACATTTATATCGATAATTGTGTGTAATTAAACACAATGTTTAAATCAGTTCTGACAAATGGATAAATCGGTAGAAGTTCCATCAATTGGATTACCAGTACGAGAGTGCATCATTTTAAATGTTTCACATGCTGTCACTACATAGCTTTATATCTGGAGGAAAAACAACAAATCATATTCTGCGCATGGGCAAGACCACTTATCAAAATCGATCTCGCGGCGTCTGAGTTCTTACGACGGTTCTGGACCATTTTAGCGTCTGATCAAATTTACGACGCAGAGAGCTACTTGATGCCATTATGACATAAAGGCTGCGTTTATCAACTTTCCCCAGTTTAAACGACTTTCGAAAGCCCTTTCGATAGCCCTTTCGATAGCCATTTCCATAGCCCTTTCGAAAGCCCTTTCCATAGCCCTTTCGAAAGCCCTGTCCACTCCCTGTACTAATGATATGCTGCTTGTTTTCGTCGGCTGCGTTTATCAACTTTTGATAGCCCTTTCGATAGCCCTTTCCATAGCCCTTTCCATAGCCCTTTCCAAAGCCCTTTCCATAGCCCTTTCCAAAGCCCTGACTGCCTGTACTATTAATGTGCCGCTTGTTTTCTCAGAAGGGACGGCGAAGAGCAATTACCATCATAAAGACATAGCTTCCTTTGAGAGTGACGAGTCATGATACAATGGCGCATGAATCAATTGTCTTCCTATCTGTGAGGCAGCTCCAGTTTAGCACATACTTCAAATATTTCTGAGTGGCGGCATGAGACATGGGATCAAAGGGAATGAGACTGTTGTTACTCTATTTCTCAAACCTTGTTGGTGGTAAGAAACACCTCCTTGTTCCAAGAATATGCGTGCATTACACACAGCTGTATGTATACACCTGTGTACACGTGCTCGTGTGCTCGTGTGCTCGCGCGCGTCTTTTCAGAAACTGGAAACGCATGGTTGCGTAACCGCAGTAGGGCGATCTAAAGGGCTTTCAAAACAGCTTTGCGTTTATCAACTTCGAAAGGCTTTTACAAACAGGTTTCTGATAACCTGTTTAGGAAACCTGTTTGGATCGTCACAAATTTCGGGCTTTCGAAAAGGCTTTCCTAAAGGGCTTTCAAAACAGCTTTGCGTTTATCAACTCGTGAAAATTCCTTGAAAGCTGTTTGGATAACCTGTTTCTGCCGAGAAAGGAGAGTTGATAAACGCACCCAAAGACTGCTTTACTTTGTATAGGCTGCGTCTTTGCGAAATGTAAAGCTACTTTGCAACACGACGCAGGGAAAAGAGAACGGTCAACGCAACGTCCACGTTGCAAATTTTAAGCTCCCTATTGCTGGTTGCAACCACCCATATGCAAATAAGCTGAGGTAATGATGTATCAACTCACACAACGCCAGTTTGCGCACAAAAATATAAAATTCATGTTGTTGCTCAATGACTTTGCAACTGCAACCCTTTAATTAATAATAAGTTATAGTGGTGACACGTAAGTACCGGCTGCTGCGAAGGATACAAGATTTTTTTGTTCCCAGTACTGTATTTCATTCTTTTATCTTTTGTTTTTATCATTTCAGTTCAAAAGGAAATTTAGTAAAAAATGCCTGTACCTCAATGGGTGTTTGGTCATCATTACCTCAGGTAATGTGCACGTCAGGTTGTTACTAATTTCACTGTTCTGTGAAAATACATGTATATGAAACTTTAAAATTCTTTAATTTTCAAACGTGATGAACACACTGTAAGCTTCACAAAGTCCTTGCTTACCTCTCCCTTGATCATGGTCGAATTTTTAGTGTTTTAGTGTTTTTTCCATCATTGACATTTCTATTCCAATTGGCATCATAATTATCACTTGTAAAATTAACACATGTGGTTAGATTTGTTGTGAACAAAACAAAGAAGACATGAAAACATGGAATATATTTATTTTCAATCTCTGACTCACACAGTATTTTAATATTACATATCAACATATTTACAATGCATCTTCTCTTATAATATCATTACTCTATCCAACTGGAGATTGATACTAGAGAACAAAATGAATACTTCCATAAATTGACATAATTTCATTTGCTTTAAGACAGAAATACTCTAGAACTGGCTTTCACATCATATTAAGCTAAACAATTCTTTTTCTATACAAATCACACTCTATAAGGTTCACATTCCATCTACGCTACTTTTCACAAAATGTAAAACAGAAAATTTAATACTTTATACCAACACTGTTGCCTACCAAGCATGATCTGATATGTTGGTGCTTTTGCCATCTTATTTTCAGAAGTTCATAATGATGTTGGTTCATACAAAAAAATGAAAGCCTCTTGAAATCCTTGACTACACGAAAATCAATGGGATGGAAAACGGGAAAAGAAAATATTTAATAGCTCATTGAGGACACATCTATATGGACACAAGATATTTCTTGACCTAGAATGAATATTTTAACCCCATTTCATCTTAAGACATCTCACAAAAAGAACTATCAATGTCCCTCTCTCTTCATCCTTTTCTTTCATAACTTCAGAAACACTTTATCATATGCACTATCTTATATTTACACATCTAGTTAATGACAATACATATAAACAATAAATAATTACTAGGTCAACAATATACATAGAAATAAACTATACAGTGTGGTGTGTCATGGAAACACCTGTATACATGACAAGCATTTTCAAGAATCTTGAATAGAAAGGTGCAAATTTGTGGAGGTTTTTCCCCATCCCATGCAGAAGAGATGTCATTTGATTGTTCTCAATTTCTTCGTTTTAACCAAATCTAGAGATACAGCTGTATCTTTTGTCCAACATGCAGTACTGTTTCCTATCAGCATGATTACTCTCTGTTCAGCTTTAAGAAGAAAAAATAAAAATAACTAGAAATGTCGCTATGGCAACTGATGCCTCCGCCATAATGCATGATTCTCCCAATAGGTGTATAGTACAATGTCTTCACAATGTGTGATGACAGTTTCACATAACTGGCAAAATAATGAAATGACAGGTTTGTCAGAAATGTCTTGAATGTTCACTTTCCTTGAACTAGGTTTGCTATAATAGTCTAAGAGTGCAGGTACATGTATTTGGGGAATTGAGGATTTTCACTTGACTTTTGACCGACCCTTTTATAAGTCTATGCATTGAGTAATTTTCACGGTATGAAGTAAGAGTGTAATTACAGTGTAAAATATAATTTTTTTTTTGCATTTAATCCTGGTCTTTGACCCTTAACCTTTGACCTTTGGGCAGGAATTTCCCAGAGAATCTCCATTAGGTAATACATGTATATATTACGTCTTAAAAATAATCCTGCAAGCATTGCATTCATATACTTGTATGTGAGGGAAAAGTTGACCTTGACATTTGACCCCTAACTATTGACCCATGACCCCTAAATTCCCAAGATAATCCCTGCCCGTCAGTACATGAGTATGTACCAAGTTCCATGAAGATACATTGAACCATTTGCAAGAAAAGTGAAATTGTAACATTTTCACCCGACCGTTGACCTTTTGACCTTTGACCTTACGACATGAAACTCTCTCTGGAGAATCTTTACGCATAGTATATGTCTACACTAAGTTTCAAGAAAATACCTTCGGGCATTGCATAGACATGGGGGAAATAGCAACATTTTTAGCATTTGACCTTGACATTTTGACCTTTGACCTCTTGCCAATGTCACTAAAAAACTACTCAACTAATTGCTCCATCATACATCATCCTCGGACAAAGTTTGGTGAAATTTGCTTGATCCAGTCTTGAGTTATCGCGTAAACGGATACAATTTCATGATTTGACCTTGACCTTTGATCTTTGGCCTTTAACCGATTTCACCCAAAATCTTATCAAGTAATTGCCCCATCATAATTTATACTTGGACCAAGTTTGGTAAAATTCCAGTCAATATTACTCAAGTTACCGCGTAAATGAATGCGGACGGACGTACGGACGGACGGACAACCCGAAAACATAATGCCTCCGGCACCACTTCGTGGTGGAGGCATAAGAAATATGGCACAATAGAAGATTTGTGGTAAAATTCCAATGCCAGCTGTTTAAATGCTAACATACAAGAATTTGTTAAAGACAAAAACAAAAACTGAATAAGTGACAAGCACTGGTATGTCCAAGACTGCCAAAGACTTTCTGCAGAGGTTCACAAAATGTTAGTCCTGATGTTTTGTACTCAAAATCCAGTAAATGTCTTCAAATGGCAAGTTACTAAGTCTATTCTGCCAAAGAGATGACTCTTTAAATGAGGATTCTTCCTTACATGAGAATTATCACAGCAGTATTATTGTGAGCACAGTGGCAACACCCAGAAATCTTGCATGGTAGCCATCCTAAAATCGTGTCAACTTTTTGATAGTATTGTATGGGAGCAAACTAGGGTTTTCACTCTGTCCACAGCTTGAAAGATCTACACATTTCCAGCCATATACCAAAGTATCATGGGTACTGTTAAAGGGTTTTTTTTTTTTTTTTTTAACCAGTCCATAAAGTCTTTTTATGACCTCCTATCCATCCACCAGCTGAACCAAACATAATCCTTGTCAATGCTAGAAACGTGGTCAAAGTTAAATTCATACATGGACACACTTTGAGCTGTGTAAAACCAATTGCTGACTGAGTTTTGAGTACAACACAATAAAAATGATGACTGTACAGGGAAATTGACAGTTTATTCATTTTTTCTGATTGAAAGTTGAAATTCTACAGTCAGATATCTTCGTATACTGTATACGCCGCATATTTCGCGAGGTTTTTATTTTCGCAAATTTCGTGAGTCAGGTGCTATTCGCAAAATTAAAGATACGCAAAAATATTAACTCTGATCCCGATGTGAATGTGACGTACGCATGTACATTTGTCCGTTCAGCACAGGACTACAAGATCGCGAATTTAACAACTCGCGAAATCGACGGAAGTGTCCGATACGCGAAAATTTAGACTCGCGAAATATATGGCATATACAGTATATCTAAGCATCTGCTGGGTATGGTGAATATTGTTTGAGTAAAGAGCTCATGTTAAGAAGTACACGAATAATGGCAACTATCTAATAACATTTAATGGATTATTTAAATACCAGAGGCTTCAAGGGTCAAAGAATGTTGCAATCTTGAGTTTTTCCAATTATCTAATTGACATCATTCACAAAAGCAGCAGTCAAACCATGCCAGAGTGCGCTAGCAAACATCACAGACCTTTCACTCTGTTCATCTCTATTCACATATGTTTCTTGTCTGTTTATTGTTTGGTGAATGCATTCACTGTCAGGTGAGTACTGTCTAATGCGACAGAAAGATTTGTGCATGCACAAAACTTGGAATGGACTCCATCACACGTCCTTTGGTTGAAGGGGTGTCTTGCACTAGACATGTGTTTTGTTCAGAACTTCTGTGTTCCTCGTCCCGTGCTTGTCAGATTGTGTCTGTTGATGTCCTAGAGACTTGAATCTTATTACAATTTCTACCAGACTTGCTTTTGGTCATCAGTACCCACTTCTTACTCTGTTTATGAAAGCATTAACCAGGAATGGAAATGACTTTAACCGCAAAACAATCTCCTTCATAAACTATCTATCAATCGGACATCAGTGAACACTATCGGAGCAAGGCATGATTGCTGCCTTACAATGAGAAATCCTGTAATGGTAAGTCTCGTGTATAACGAGGATAAACCACCAGCTGACTGCACAAAGCCATATTTACATTTCTAACTTTCCATGAATAGCCTGATGTCGGAGTTGTTAGACTATAAAAATACATTTTCTGACCTTGCAAAAGCACAAAATATGTTACATATCATTTACCACATTTGAGACACAGTAAACTCATCAGTTATGACCCAAATCAGCTACTGGTAAATGTTTCACAGGCAGCCACAGACAGCTAGGTGCATCTAACCTCATTTATCATCATCCCAAGACTTTGGACAGTGATTCTCTAAAAAGCCCCTAAAACTAGAGTGATGCTTTGGAGAGACAATGTCAAAGTTGAAAGCAAGAGATTACTAAGCAGAGGGATGAAGGTTGAGGAGTGAGTTTTCTTCAATTTTGTCTCCCTCTATAAATGAAATTTGAAAGATCACAACTGCTGATCTATAATTTTCAACAAACATGTCAGTTCCTTTTTTTTTTCGACAATGTTTGTTAAAAACTATAGATCAACAGTTGTGAGCTTACACATTTCACTTGTAGAGTTGTAGAGGAAAACAAAATTGAAGAAAACTCCCACCTCAATGTAAAAGTTGTTTGATAATCTGCAAGACACGAGAATTGGACCCAGAGGCATGCACAAACAGCATAATGAAAGGTTTATATGATTATCTGGACCCGATGAGGTGAATACGTTATCCAAAGAGGCTGTATACTGTCTCAGCATTTTGTGTCAATATTTCTTATCACATTCAGTACTGATCAACATCACTTTCACCAAAAGGAGATAATTTGCATGCAACAAATATACAGTAAATCTGCCACTTCATGGGATTTGGTTGTGTGATAGTTGGTAATTGTTTTGCAAACAAAGACTTTTCAACAACAAATAATATTAAAATGAACCATGAAATTTCTAACTTTTAAATTAAGAATTATGAATAATCAACAAATTATTTGTTCTCAATATTGCAATGTATGAATTCACTGAATTGCGAGAAAATGCTCTCAAACATTCGTACGGAAAATATATCCCAGTAAATGATAGATATTCTGAAACACAGTCAACACTTTTAGACTTAGAGACAACAATGCTGAAAAATTTGCCAAATTTGCCTGAATGGCATTGTAAAAATCTGTTTAAAACACACTGTGATAAATCAACAGCTCCAAGAGTCAATTCTTCAGTATGACTTCAAAGCCAGTTAAAGGGGGCAAAAAAAAGAAGAAGAAAAAAGAGATATCAATATACTGCCGATGCAGGTACAGTGTAAATTCAACTCCTGCCCAAACCAACCATAATTCAAACAAAGAGAACAGTCAAAGTTTCATTGATCTTAGCCAAAGCAAAACAGAATTGTGATTTAAGTTTTCTTTAAGGCAAATAAAGTGTGTGACATAGTGAAAAAATCACAATCACACATCCTAATTAGGCAATGTAATGATGACATCACTCAACAGCTCATCCTTTGGTTTGCATGCAAAATCTACAATCATTCTTCCTGTCAATAATTTTCTTCTGTAATCCAGTTCCTTTTGACAAATTATTGATAAATCTTTATGGGTCTTGAAAAAAAAAAAATTATATATATCACATGAGAGATATGACTTCTTCCTTTTTGGACATAAAACAGAAGCTTTGGTGTTCAAAGGCATAGGACTTGTGAGGCCATGACATCATTACCTGGTCTCATTCACACCTGTGTTTGTAACCAATATCACTAGCATCCATATGATAAATATACACACTTCTACAATCCATAATTTGTTTCTTTTTGTCTCACGACTATGAAACTTTCACTGTTCCATTTGTTAGATTTTCCTCTCCTCGTAATCTTTAAAACAAACTTGAACGTGAAAGAGACTCGCTTTTTAACCCTTTCTATGCCAGGGGCTGTGGACAGTGTGTACAATGCTATGGGGTTTTCTGTGCTAATCCGCACTCAAAGCTTTCAATGGGTTAATGATTGAAAGATGACAGTCAGGTGTGACAGACTTGGGATGACAGATTCACATGAAGACAAGACACACAAACTTTGTCTCAGGTTACTGGGTGTCTGTCACTCCTTCATGGAACATACACTCTAAACCACTGGGTGGAGCTACCCAAGCTCACACTACCACTCAGTCTTGGTTTCTTCTAACATACATAGCTAGTTGGGTCACTACACACACACATGCATGTTGCAGAGCTATATGAAAAGACAACTCGTATTTGCAGGTCACTAAAAAAGCAAAGGCCTACAGGGTCGGACATTGACATAAATATCGCAACTATTATGAGAATCTACCTGTGTAGGGCATGTAGGTAAATAGAGAGATACACAATTTAGAAACAAAAATCCTTTTGCGATGCTCATCATATTTTACACTAGGTTATTACTGTTCACAATTCTTTTGCACTCCATGTAGATGATGAAACCACATGCAGCATAGGTCTGACATCATTAATCCCTGAAATCAAATAAGGACTGTACAAAAACGAGAGAGCAAAAAAATATATATCCTTTCTCAGAACCAATTCAAATGTATCTGGAAATTTTCCCTTTGAGTATATCTGGAAAAGTATGGAACTTCCATTTCATTTCATCTCTGGTGTAGCAAGTTGTATAAAAACCATACTTTCTCCACATATACCTGAAGGAGAAAAGCAAACGATAAAACACACAGATGCCAGGATTTGATCATAGAGAACTCTGGTGAAAGCTAGCAATATGGACTGTACAAGAGATATGCTTCTGGCTAATAATGACAGTTTACTCATGCACAGAGACCAACAGTCAAGACGAGTGACTCAGTGAAAAGACAGAAAGAAAAAGAAATCATGAGACATATTACTTCAATATTTCCAAGCTGGCTGCAGCATACAAGTAGCTTTTGACTCATGTTGCCTCACAACTGGTGGTACCTTGTCTTCCACAGTATATACATATCTATTCATTCTTATCACACAGGAAAACTCTGTGGAAGCATGATTTGCAGTCCAAGGTGACGCTTACATTTTACCCTGTACATCATAAACTAACATTTTCACATTCAGTTCAATAGATCTGGATAGGAAATAGTTTGACACGTGTCATGTCTGGTCGATTGGTATCACAATGAAGTTGACTATGTAAGGGCATATCTCACTGCAGGAGAAATCGCTGTGGCTGCCAGGACTGGTAAGTTGCTGCAACTTGTGTGACTCAAAAGACAAAAGACAAAAAAAAAAATGGCATATGCTCTCGCCAAGAAGGCGACTCCATGGCAACATCACAGACATCTGCAAATTAGATGATAAATTTATAATCTATTTGTCCAGAAGTGGTGAAGATGTCGCTGCGATGTCTCGGAGACATCGTCTCAATCACAGAGAGGTCTGCGAGATCTCGCAAATAAATTTAGTCTCTGCAACTTGGCTGCAATCAGGAGACATAGCAAAGACATTGCGGAGACGTCTCCACAACCAGCTGGAGACTGGAAAGAGCCAACGAAAAAAACTGAACATGTTCAATTCTCTTGCGACTCCCCAGAGACTCGGCTGCACTCCAGGAGACGTTGTGGAGACGTCATGGAGACGTCATGGAGATGTCTCCATGACCACTCCATGACCAGGGAGACTCAAGTCGCTACTAGGTCGCCAACTAATCTCCAGCCCAATGAGATACACCCACTTTACATGGCACTCGGGGAGTGGAGTGGGGTGCATATCATGTACAGCGGGTGTCAAAAGACAACAAACTCACTCATCTTCATTGTAGAACAGTTGCACCTTTGGCAAGAGTTATCTAACTCCTGTTATGCATCACCAGAGTAACTGATCATATTACATGTAGCATACCTTGCAAATTATTGACTTTGAGAGCGGTGCATTAATTAATTCATGAATTCCTCTGAATGGTTCTTGTCACCATAAATACTCTAACTCATGATTTGAATCATGCTATTAAGGACAATGAAAGCCTAATATATTCCTAACCTAGTCTTGGTTAGATGAATTACTATATACCAGCTGAATTGCATGAATATGTTTGCATATATCACTGCATGTGTGACTGCACTGCAATATTGAAAGAATGACAAACAAGATATTTCATCAGCATTTACTCTGTTCATATATGATACCTGAAATAAAGACTGTTACTAGATCACACCTTCACAGCCATGAATATTGGTAATCAGACAGCCAAGTATAACATCAACACATTTAAAAAAAAATAATAATAATAAATATATATATTTTTTTTTTAACTGAGTGACTTCATATTTAGGGACCAGATTAGCAGGGTACAAGAGAAGATTTTATTTCAAACTTGTCACCCAAGATCCTACCTTGGTCTGTTAAATGCTGCCCTGAAAGCTTAGTTTTAGAAAACATATGATCTCCATAAAAGCTTTCATCAAATCAGATTTACACTTCTCTACACAAGCACCTGACTGGCGGTGCCAAGACACTGCTGTAAATTCAGTATCGCTTGTTAGTTGAAGATGTAGATATCTGTGCTAACATGGAAGCCTCCCTCCCACACTAGCTTATCACATCTGCAAAAATATCATATACTGGGTTCATCATTCTTAATAACTGTATCCCTCTATGGGTCTGATAAAGTTGATTGTTGCACACACTATCTGATGGCCATTTGATCTTCACTGCCAAGCAAAAGTAAGAAGTGAGTTACAAGTTAGTCACCACATCTGCAATATATCATACATTGGGTTCATTTACTGTTATTCATTCTTGATAATTGCATCCCTCTATGAGTCTGATAAGCTTGACTGTTGCACACAGTATTTGATGGCCATGTGATCTTCAATGCCAAGATAGATAGGTAGTAAGAAGATAGGGTCACTGCTTGTACAATGTCTCCACTCATCTGCCATGCTATATGTCTGAACTATTGATGTATCTATAATTCTCTTACTTTTCCTTCTTTCTCCACCTTAATAGCATGCACTCAAGATGTCCCTCCTGTAATGAAGCCCTAAGTACTTCCACTACTCTGTTCTGATATCCTCTAAATGACAGTGACTTGCCCAAGAACACTTTGTACAACTTGCTTCAGTCTTCGCTGTATTCACAGTCCAGTGCAATCTGAGTCAATTCAGCACATTCTTCCTGATGTCCTCAATATGCAGAGACATTGATAAGATCTCTGTGGCACAAGTCCTGGACTCCTGAACACAAGTTTACTGCTGCTCACCTTGTATCAAATCATCAAGAGAGAAGCTATGTCTGACGCTGTGCCAAACTGTTGCCTGCACTTTTTTTGACACAACGACATATGTGACATGGTGAAAACCTTTATGGCACCCCGACTGGTATGCAGGAATCTCTGATTCTCTCTTACATTTTGATGTCCATCTGAAAGCCACCACATTTGGGTTTACCATCACATCTCTGTCACCATGGTCCTTGCCACCACACATCCATGCCATCATAAAGCAATGATCTTGTTGGCTTCCCTAATCCCGCTGAGGTAGGCCCCTGTGACGGTCTGGGGGAAGTTCCTGTTGGTGGCCTGGCGGGTGACATAAGAATAATCACAGCTCAGAATTGTAGAAAGATTGGAAGAGCATTGGAAGCTGTGCTGAAGAAGTAAACAGATAATACTGAAGTGTTTTTTTGTTTTTGTTTTTGTTTTGTTTTTTTTTTTGTTTTTTTGGGGGGGTCTGCAACACATTAATAAGTTTACTTTCACCATGGCAACATGCCATACTACTTATCCAGTTTACTTCTACATTAAGTGTTTGATATGACTTAAGTTTTATTGATTCCTGACTGTTATAAAATCTGAAATAGTCCAAGCAAGAGGAAATTGTGCACTGTACATTACGTGTAATTTTGATCCAACATCTGTAATTAGAATACCCAGTAATAATATGCATTATGCAGTCACTGTAAAACTAGTGTCACATGTTATAGATACAGTAAACATACATGTATAACCACTACATGTTTGAAACAAAAATATTTTGTCATGGCGTAGAGCTTCCAATTTGCCTCTAAGAAGATTTTAAAAGCAAGTTAATTGACTCTGACATACTGAAAAAAAAAGGGCCACCCCTTATATTATTTCATGACCAACTGCATAACCATATCATAGGAAAGGGAAACCAAATCATAACAAGGGAAATTTAACCCATAGAATGACAGCTAATCTGTAGGAGTTAAAGAAAGTCAAGAGTGACAGTCCAGTAAAGAGCAATGACAATTATAAGAAACAGCAGAAGAAGCCCGCAGAGGTCAGCACTGAACTTTGAATTTGAATGGAACAATACTTACCTCTCCAGCAAAGTAGAGTTTCTCATTGACCGAGTCAGCAATGATGTCATAGGTGTCCCCGCTGGCTCCCGCTGCGATGAAGCTGTAGGACATTCGGGCAAACTCATCCTTGTGCCACTGGGTCACAAAGTAACGGGTGGGTTCCGGGACGGTCTGGCCAGGAAACACCACAAGCAAACAAGAATATTAGAAAGGAACGTCAAATAAGACTCAAGCCCCTAGGCACCTATAGAGAAATACTTCCAACCAGCTGACATCCATACATACAGAATCATGGAAACAAAGTTATGGAACTTTCCAAATTTTTTACAAATTTGTGATATCAGTGGCAACAAAATATGCAAATAAGATGGGTGATGATGTCATCACCTAACAAGTCTCCCATTAACAATCTTAATCAGACTACTTGTTCGACTCAAAATAAAAGAGGGTAATCTTGTAACCTCTACTGTTTAACATCCAATCATTGTTGTGTTGAAATAACCACCAATGATGACCTTTATGGAGTTGCAGTTGCTTAGCAATTCTGCCCAGGAGGATGACATTAACATCTTCCCTAAAAGACATATGAGAGAATTGTAATCTGATATATTAGTATGGGTGATTGTGACTACAATCAATATTCTGTCAAAACTCATGAAACTACACTTCAAAATTGCATTTCATGTCTCATTTGGATGACATTCTATTGCTCTGTTTTGTTTTGTTTTGTTTTGTTTTGTTTTGTTTTGTTTTGTTTTACTTTCATTTATTACCAAAACATTATTAGTACACAGCCAGTGAGTGACAGTTCTACATTTGGAGTGTTTTTAATTTGCTGTCTATCTGTGTCACCTTGGACACAGAGTATAATTACACCTTAAGGACATGATCTAATCTAGGGGTGCTTGGCTGAAGTCTACGACAATCATGGCAGCAATCCAAGACAGGTGGAATCTGTGTGTGCACCCAAAGTCACCTGTTCTGGTTTAGACTAAAACAATTTGAGTCCTTGTGCAATGGTCAAATTTCATTCATTCATTTCACACTGCAAAAGGTCAATATATTGATGGGCGAACAGGATTTCTTACTCTGACCCATCTCAGCTGTCAGTAGATCCTCTTGAGCTTTTCCTACCACAGCAATCAACCATTCCCAAGTCATCATTCTAACAGTCAGGTACATGTAACCATGCATTACAAAACCAACAAGTCTCATGCCCTGATTTTACATAAGGACTCAAAATAGGTGAAATGGGTCAACCTAGTTAATCTCTAGATTTTTATACTTGCTGAAAGAGCAATTCAATATAATTCTTAAGTTTGAGACCATGAAAATGTGTGGGAAATTGTGATTTTTGCCATTTTTCTACAATATGTTCTTGTGGAGTTGTGTGATTACTGTAGGTGTTTT
Source organism: Diadema setosum (assembly GCF_964275005.1). Taxonomy (NCBI): domain Eukaryota; kingdom Metazoa; phylum Echinodermata; class Echinoidea; order Diadematoida; family Diadematidae; genus Diadema; species Diadema setosum. The sequence continues at coordinate 12,363,923 of NC_092700.1, forward strand.
AGTGGCCCCTTTCAATTTCCCCGTACACACACTTCACTTTCCTCTTTAATAGCTTTTGAAAGGATGATGCTACTGAAAATTTTGAAAGTTTTGAAAATTAATGAATGAATGTGCTAAAATGAGTGTAAAAGATTTCAGTTTACTCTGATATCTCTTTATTGTGGTCACTATGGAGTTTTACATCCTGATTTTGTCCTATTCACTACACGCGCACAGTGTGGTGAGGATTAAGCATTTGAATGAACCCTAAATTTAAAAGCCTCTTTTTCTCTGTCAACACCTTTCTGGGGTGTGTACTTTCTATCCATTATCTTGATAGCTTAGGAAACTCCATTTCATTTGTAACAGAGTTATACATCATTTCAAAACTTAAAGTCTGCTCTTTCAGAATCTGTCCTGAATGAAAAATCCATGTCAGGCAACTTTTTGGTGATTATGTGATGCAGGGTCGCATATAATAATTGATGCGATGGGACAAAATACAGTCAACCTCACCTATCAATCGTATCAAAGGAAAGGAGAAAATTCTCCAACTAATGTGAATTTCAACTAACACAACAAAATTACAATTTGTCTTCACCTTAGCCAATCATCAAACTTGTGCGAGGTCAACTTGGACAAGGTAGACTGCAGCTTGCAAATGTTTGCATCTTTAAAGCCAATGTTTACCATTGGGAGCAGTGACTAAAAAATGTTTGAATTATCACATTTGATGCATATGTATAGGTCTGTTGTATTACAAAACACCCTACCACACACACACACAAAAAAAAATGCACTAGAGCCACATATATAAGGAGATATCACTAATTTTCTCAATAAACTGTCACGGTGAAGGTTTATTCTAGAAAGTTTTAAACCAAACTATTGTTTACATTTTGCTTATTTAACAATACTTAACATTGATTATGCTGACTAACATTTTTATATAGGGTATCTTAATCCCTAACTTACATTTAATAACTATTTTAAAGCACTAAAGCTGTGTTTTGTTTTTGTTTTTTCATCTGTAAATGTTAGCGAGGGGTTTTAATCCACTTGACTCACCTCCTTTGGGAAGAGTTTCCTCAGACATTCCACACACTTGTCAACCACCTCCTTCTCTGACATCTCCTTGAATTTCTCCACAGCAGTGCCACTCACTATTGTTGTCAGGATGTGTGAGTCGGACTTCTTGTTCTGAAATATCACCACAGTGTGAAACAAACAATTATAATCACTTCTTCTTCTATTTTCCTGCTTTGCAAACAAAGGCATGCTAAAATATATCACTCTATCTGGAAACCTAATGATAACATAATATTACAGGGACTGCTTACCATTGGAGCAGTGATTTTAAAAAGTTCGAGTTATCCCATTTGATGCGTATGTGTAGGTCAGGTGTATCTCAAAACATCATATAAAATTTTTGCAATAAAGCCTGAAATATAGGGAGATATCGCTATATTTCTTAATAAGTCATAACAGTAGATGGCTTAGTCTAAAAACAATTCCATTATTACTACTGTTTACATTTTGTATATTGAACAAACTTAACATTATTGATGAACATTTTTACATTGGTTGTTTCTACCCCGACTCACATTTTAGAACTATTTTGAAGCACTAAAGCTGCATTTTTGTTACATCTGCAAACAATAAATAATGCCTTTAAGCATGACATTCTATGCAGCCTATTTTCTCATTTGAGGTAAATAAAGGCGGACATGGTTTGAAAGCAACAGCAAAATACAGCATGACCTATAAGAGACGGGAGGGGGGGGATGCCTGCAAGTGCTATATGATATTACTCCTACAATTTGTATATGCCTTCTACAAAGAATGAAAACATAGACAGATGGATGGACAAACAGAAAAACAGTCAGGGAAAAAAGATGAGCATCAAAAAAGTTGATTACTCACTCCACTTGACATGTCATAGAAGACTGAGAAGAATCCCCTCTCCTCCGGGTCCAGGGGAATGTGGCCAAAGTAGTCGTTATCCTGCACCATCCTATCCCAAAACCTCTCAGGGAACTGGAGGGCAACCTATGAATCACAGCACACAATCATACACTGTCACTGGACCATGTGGGTTAGTTGCAATGTTCAAGGATATGGTTCTTGTTTAAACACTTGCCAGATTTTGATCAAATTTTCATGGTCACTCATAACATTTTATTCACTGAGAATGAATTACTGTGAACGCCATTGATTTATCTAGTGAATCTAATTTTTTGCCAATTGGGGCTTCCTGACAATTTTGCTAATGGTAAATTTGCGATCATGGAGCACAGTACTACAGAAAAATAGATGTGTACACATAGGTCACACTGAGTTAATATTTTTGCATGTGTGTAAATTCTCAAATAGTACTCAACTCGCAAAATTCCCCCCCCCCAAAAAAAACAAAAAACACAACTTACAAAATATATGACGTATACAGTAATTGATGGTCCTAATACTCCATCATCTATGCATTATTTCCAACAATGAGTATATCTGTGTTCCATGTTCGATGTGATTAAATATGTAAAAGCCCTTCTTCTACATTGTATTTTTTTTTTAAATGAAAGCCCTCCATAAGGATAGATGCCATCTTCAAAATGGTTACACTAAGTTTGGGGCAAAACGATGGTTGTCACCACCAATGAACTGTTGACATTTTGACAAGTCTATCTAACTCATATTTAAATTTTATTCTGACATCAGTGTCAGTAAACTCAAACATCACGAGCTGTGGCATTTGATGATATGAGAAAATTGCCTGAAACCTCACCTTTTCTGTGATGCCAGCACCAAGGCTGTTTATTGCTTCCCTTTTCTCCTCAGGGAGGGTAGGGGTGAAGTGGATGGTGTCTGCCTGGAGCAGTGCAAGGGGTACAGTGACCAAGACCTGCAGTCAAACATGTGTGAGATAGAAACTGTTGTTATGATCCGAGTACCTACAGTGGACTTGGATAACATTTGGGAAACATTTGTGGATTATGTACAATTACTCCAGGTACAGAGGATGGAAATGTAAAACAACGCTGCAGATCTAAACACTCATTTACACTTAACTGATTTCCTCTCTGAAGATATCATTTCTTTTGTGACTATCAAACTGTGTTGGCTTGCACTAAGTGTCAAACCAGATGCAAATTTGGGACAGCTTCTTTCTCAGCAACAGAACAGAGAGGTTTAGGTAAGTGAGGAAAGAAAGTAAAGTATGTGAATGAAAACAAAGAGGACTTTCTCTTATACTGCAAAGAAACTTTCATACAAGTAATGAAGATCTATGTGTATCTTTCTTTGCCACATAGAATTTGTAGTGACAATGAAAGGTAAATTATGATTATATGGATTATTTGGCTTTATGTGTAGTTGCCTCTCTTTAATACATAACTGGAATATCACTGAAAATTGTATTGTAATGTACATCACAATAAAATGCCAAATGTCCAATAATTTGTAAACATATCATTTCATTGTCAGCTACCCTACGGAACCACTATGTGGGAGCATTGTAGCAGCATGAATAAGGCTTGCTGGCTTGTAAACAAGCGCTCTGAAGATTGAAATCATGCTTGGTACAGACATTCTGCAACAAGATACTTTACCAATTTTGCTTGTCTCAACTTACAGTGTAGGTGTATAATAAAGGGTAAGCGATGATGCAGATATGACAATGACATACCCCTTTGGAAGAACAGTTATCTTTTTGATGAAGCTACAGCCAGTGGAGAAGACTATGAGTTTTTAATTAATAAGACATGAACTGAAACTTAGTGTTCAAAAACAGTGAGCTTTAAACTTTGATTGTAAATTCTCCTGTTACCCCCGTCAAGGTTCCTAGCTTTTCAAGAAAACAAAATTCCCTGATTTTTCCCTGATTAAGTAGCAAATTTCCATGATAACTATTTCAACTCACTTCCAATTTCACATTCAAATTTCATCCAGTTTCATCCATGATGTTGTTTTGATATGCAACAAAATCGTATTACTGACTACTTTCGATTTTGGGGGTCAATCAAAACTCCCTGACGATTGGAAAAAGGTAAAACAATTTTCCCTGATTTCCCTGATGGGCTGGAAACCCTGTCCCTGGACCTCATATCTCGCTGAAAATAGCTCACACCACTGACCTTTTCTGCCTTGAAGTCTTTGCCGTTTTTCGTCTTCACAACGACCTTCTGCCCTGAGTAATCGACTGAGGTCACCACCTGCTTTAGTCTCACATCCAGACCCTTGGACAATTCTGACAAGATGGTTCCATAACCCTCCTTGAGGAATGAGTGGTCCCCAGCAAACTGAGCGAATGCTTCATTTTGGTCCCAGTGTAGGGATGACACCTTGGTGATAGAGATTGAAATTGAAATGTTACAGGTAATATTCAGTCTTACATCATATTCAAGGGTTGATCAGATCTTGCTGGATTTAAGCCTAGGTTTGACATAGCAGAGTGTACTACCCCCTCTGTGGTCTATGTTAGGCAATCAAGGGGTTTACTCTTCAGTATACACTTGTATTAATTAATGTGGGAATTCTCAAAGGAGATCAAAAGAGAAAAACTTACTTCTACCAAAAAAAAAACTGGCACCCAATCTCTAAAAGCCACTGATTTCTGTCACAGCTGCAGTATTCCACGTACATGTACAATGTATACTCCGATATGTCTTTTTGACAAAGATACAACCAAACTTGACAAACATGTTTGAGTCAGTCCTGATTTGTGATTAGGTTTCATGCAAATAATATGATACTGTACTTGATAAAGATTTTTATGTTCTTTATAGGTATATTGCAGGGGTGAATAACAAGAAAGACAGCTCATATCGGGGCTGATATCAGACCTACTTACATTAGAGAGACTGCTGCCACAAGCGTACTCAAGATTGCAGACATGAAATTGAAGTAGTTTGTCTTCCTCCTCTGTGAACGTTAGGTTCGTCTCATCCATGAACGTTTGGTGCATGTCCATGATTTTCTCTGAAAATAAAGTCATATGGGGGTCATAAATGACTCAGCATGGCTCTCCCAATGATTCTACCATCGTTAATACATATTATGGCTTAAATGACATCAATGGGATGCATAATTTTACAGACATTGTGAAACATAGTTACTCTAAAGGACAATCAAACAAAACTGTTCAAGTTGAAGGCACTTATGCCAAAACTGTTTTGACACTATTTCTGAAGTTACATCATGATTTGCATAATACAATGGAGAGACGGGTATGGTAGAAAACTGTGCTCAGATTAGAAATGGTGAACTACACATGCAACACACAAGGCCTTCACTTTCTTTATCAAGTTCCAGCATCATCATGGGGTGGAAACAAATATGGATCTTTTGATGGACAAGTGTCTTGCTAGAACCAAAATCTGTCATTTTTATGAATCGCTAATTTTGTTCTTGTAAGACATGGAAGCTGTTCAGCCTAAAGTTTGGTGCATCATTTCCTGTCCTTGTTATACCAAGTACAGAGTAAACATTTCATTTATCTTCCCATCACATAGAAGGGAACTTTTTTTTCCACTACCGTATTAGTCAATGTTTCAGTCAGAGCTCTATTGTGACTTCTGCACCTAAGAGATAATAATCTCATAAAACTATTACTTTAATTCCTAGGGAAGTATAAATACAAAATCAGACGTACCAAATACACTCAAAGTGTACAAAATAATACATGTGTTAATACATACTGTCAAAACATGTACGTGATTCTAGATAAATGCTGTGCTTTACAGAAGTTTGCACTCTGAGAATCTATAGAGAGGACAACAAGAAAATGAGGAATCCTTCACATTACAAGTTAATACTGTTCCATACTATCCAATACTTACTGCCTAGAGGTACATCTGTTTCTGAGTGTTTGTCTTTCCGCCATTCTGCGATGGCATCCAGCATTGCATTGAAGTGGAACTCTACCCGTTTGTCAGTGTGTGTGTCTGTCACAGCGCCCCCTACTGTCAAGAGGTCGCATCGCTCATGCATCTTCCTCATTTTGAAGCCACCCTGGTGGTGATTATGGAGAGAGATACCAGGCGTACGATTAGTCATTTCTTCTACAACACAGGTTAACTAGAACATTCTGAACGATTGTATAGACAACACTCACTCCTACAATTGCCAGCAGTATATTTCACGTGATATTATTGTTCGATGTAAACAAATATTACTTCAAGGACACATTTTTTTTATATCAAAGTCCAAAGTTCTAGTGATGACTGCAATGATAAGAATACACTGGGAGGAAATATGTAAATGATTCAAATGGTTTTACACACACAAGAAAAAAATTCAAATTCACATCCATACATGACAATAAATCTTGTACAAGCATACTTTCCTTCTGATACATAAAAAAAGCATGGTAGTAACATGTATGCTTTATACGATAAAAACACCTATAAACCAAATGTTTCCTAAAAGCTGATTAAATACATCAAATACAGATGATTTTCTCTTCAATTCTTTCCTTTTCTTTTTGATTCTTGATTTCAACAAATACTGACCTTGAGCAAATATCAAGTAAAAGAGCAAATGCAAAAATACCAGCATTATGAATAAAATGCCACATCTGCCATAACTTCCTGCACTTAAACTAAATCAGAGGTGGTTGAATATTACCATTTACATCCTGGCCAAGTTTACAGGGTAGGGAGCAAGGCAGGCTACACACAACTAGGGCTCACCTGTTCACACATCAGGGCAATAGGGTTGTTGATGCACCCATTCACAATCTGGGCACCTTTACCCACACAGGTGCCCAGTGAGTCGTCATCCCAGACGCGGCCCCCAATCCTGTCCCGAGCCTCCAGGACAGTGACATCACAACCCAGATTAGTCAGGTGTCTGGCTGCAGCCAATCCTGCAGCTCCGGCTCCTATCACCAGCAGCTTTCCCTGTGGGGTGTCAGAGATATACAGTAAAACCAGATATTTTTACATGCATGAAACTTTTGGGAATTGTGTTTGCTTAGTGTATTGAATGCAAGTGGCAATTCACGAAAGTTTTATGCTGCGAAAAAGGCTGTCTGCTCCAATTTGTGAAACGTTCGTGCCGCGAATGTTTCTGGTTTTGCAGCACCTAGACTACATATTTGACAAAACTGTATAGACTGCTGAATCTTAGGCATCTACTGCAAGACTTTCCAAGCTCAAGGGAAACTACATGTTATTTTCTGCACAAAGATGCCAATGACAAAAGTGGAAAACAATAGAAAGTTTATGTCAATTTGGACCAGGTGAAGCTTTGGTGATAACTACAGTGGACTCCTGTTATATCGAAGTCCTCAGGACCGGCAGTTTTCTTTCATTTCACTGAAATTTCTTTATAACTGAGCAAATAAACAATAAAAATACATAGAGTGGAAAATGCTGCGGCCTAAATTTTTACTTCGCTGTAACCGGAATTTTGTTATAACCGAACAAATAAACAATAAAAATAAATAGAGTGGATAATGTTGCAGCCTGAATTTTTTACTTCGCTGTAACTAGAATTTCATTATAACCGTGTTCTTTATAACAGGAGTGCACTATATCTCCTTTAATGCATCATAGCAATTGGTGATCTACTGCCCACCAAATTCTTATGTCAGGCATATGAATTTGTTTTCAAAGTGAAAATCATGTAATTGTCTGTGGTCAAGCTATGAGCAGACTGTAAAATCTGAGTAAGAGATAATCAACATGAAGATGTTATGTATTCTTTCATTCATCCAGTGGTTAATTTCTTTCCCAGCATGCAAAATACAATTCAAAAATGCAGAAACATGAACCACTTTGAATGCTTTAATGTATTACCAGCTCTGAGGGAAAAAGACCATAAACTTGCCTTGATGACATCGCGGCAGATTTGGAGTTCCTTTGGCGGGTCTTTGAGGAGCCCTGTGTTGATAAGTCCCTTCCGTGTCAGGAAGGCTACGATTGGTTCCAGGATTTCTGCACATTTGATGCGGACCAGGCCTCGAACGATGAGTCTTTCTGTGCATTTCTGTGCAGTGAGGAATTGCTGATGTGGGCAACACACACACGCACACAGACAAAAGACGCACACAAAAGATTACTCAACATAGATCAGTTACAGCAGACTCTTCATGTAACAATGTAATTTTTCTAGACCAAGGTAATGGTGCCATGCTAGATTCCACGTATTGAAAAGCCGAGAAGTACAAACTGATAGTTGAATAAATAAAATTAAATAAAAGTCACATATGCAATCACGAAGCAAATTTTTTTCAGCTAATTTGCAAGTTTCCTACACTCTGTGTGTGGATTTGTGTTGACTTGACTTGACTTGACATGACCCTGTTTTTTAGTTTTCAGCTGCAAGTGTCCCAGGTTCTGGGGTAGGAAGCAGGTGGCTATAATGTCTAACATCTGCCCTCCATGTGACCATGTCCCATGGGTCAAAATAAGGGTCTGGCCACACATCTTAATGTTGGTCCTGACACATTCAGACCAGGGCCCTGTTTCATAAAGCTGTTTGTAAAGTTACGCATGACTTTACGAATGACTAGAATATGAAGTGCCAATATGTGTGCCCATTTTTTTTTTCTTACATTTTAACTAAGTATGACTATGTGTCAATATTTCATCTACACTGGGGCAAAAATACACTTTCAACAAAAAAACTTGCGTTAACATGTAAGAGTAATCATTATCATCTGCAAATTTCAATTTTAGATGTTTAAATTAACAAAAATTAGGAAACCCACTTGGCTTGCCATATTTAAGTCGTCCATAAAGTTGTGCGCAACTTTACAAACAACTTTATGAAACGGGGCCGAGGTCTTCCTCAGTCTCCCATGTCCTCTGGAGCTGGGAATCAGCTCACAAATTAGACTCACCTTGCAGTTCTGTGCCCAGAGGGCCAGGACTAGATTCCTGAGGGCAAGGTACATCTGCTGCTCCTTCTCAAACTCAGGGAACTCTTCTACCTCCTCATGCTCCATCACGTCGGGACAGATACAGAGTGCCTTTCCCTGCTCGTCTGGCTGGTAGAATGGCTGGAAATAGGGGCTCACTCCAGCAGCTTTTGGACAAAAAGGTAAAAATTCATCCAGTTGACATTACAAGCTGATAATTACACTGTTTATATTTTCTATATATCAGAGTTCAGTTTCTCACACTCATACTTCTCCATCTCTACTGAGACTGTCCTATAAATCACAGCATTGCATTAAACACTACATAATTCCAACAAGAAGATTTCTTGTGTCTATCTCATTTAATATGGACAATACTGAATACCATGAATTTTGTGCATATCGTCGTATTTCAGCAGTTCCTCACACCACCTTCAAGAGAGAGATAGAGAGAACACGAGACAGGGAAAGAGTATGTGAGAGTATGAAAGAGAAAAAGAGAAGGAGAGCAATGAAATTCTGTCACTTCTTTTCACATATAACTTGAGTGGGCAGATTAAGAATCATTTTGTACACAAATTCACAAGAATATGAAGTAAAAATTTTTTACATACCTACAGAGCTCTCTCCATCAGTCATCCATGTACCTGATAGTCAAGGGCACAATCATTGACACAAATATTAAAGGTCCAGTTCACCTTTGGGAGCAGTGATTTTAAAAATGTTGAAGATATCACATTTGATGCATACGTGTAGGTCAGTTGTATCACAAAAGCCTACAACAGAAAAATTTTGCAATAAAGCCTAAAATATTAGGAGATATCACTATTTTAATAAATCATAACTGTAGACGGTTTAGTCTAGGACCATTTTTATTATAACTGTTGTTCTTATTTTGTGTATTTAACAATACTTATCATTGATTATATGGATTCAAATTTTTACAGTGGTTGTTTTTATCTCTAACTCGCATTTTAGAAGTATTTTGAAGCACAAAAGCTGGGTTTTTGTTTCATCTGCAAATGGTAAATTATGCCTTTAAACACTAATATGTAAGTGTCATGATTTTTTTTTTTTTTTGCTTCTTTCAACTTATTTCATATTCATCAGTGAATAGCATACAGTAAGAAAATATTAATATACAAAAACAAAAACAACTAAGTACAAATTAGGTGAAACATTCACCTGAATGTACAAAACTACCAAGATGTGAAAATAAACTTCATTGTCAATTTACGGTGGTACTGGTGACTACAATCTTGCACAGTTGGGAAAATATGTTGGGGTCTACTAAACAGGTATCTTGTTAAAAGTCAATGACCCTACTACAAAATTGGATGCAAGAAAATATGGAGCACAGATTTCTATTTAGATTAAATAATTGAGTAAGAAAAAAAAAAAAAACGATAACAATACTTATGGTACAACATGTACACGACTTAGAGAATCCACATGATGCAACAGTAAGTCAAACATTAATGACACGTGAACACATAACTGGAAACTGGAAATTAAGTAATGATAATTCAGGTGGTGATGGGTGCAATTTTCTTCAATGTTATAGGGTTTTATCAATGCACAACTAAGAATACAGGATAACAGGAAATTTGTTGGACTCAAAAACATGACACACAAGAAGAATTCAGCATACGAGCTGCTGTCCTGTAGGGTTCCCGAACCAGGTCATAAGACTGACCAGGTGCCAATATGAGGAGTACTTCACAAAATGAACCATGAGTAGCAATGTCAACCAATAAAAACAACCCAAAAAAAAAAAAAATCAATATGTGAACTACTGAAAATAAACTAATTACTATGCATTGGAACTAAAAAGTAATCACAATAAAATAATGCAACAATGATAAGCACACACACAAACAACAAAGAAATAATGATAATTTGCACAAGGAAGTTTGGACAAAGACATTAATTTGAGGTCACAAACTGCTCTTTGGGTCACCAAATTCTCTCAGCCCCACACTCACCATCTTTCCTGGAAGCTACAGGGCAGGATGCACTCAGACCTACACCATCAGGGAAGTATGATGTGAGGAAGGGTGCGGCTGGAGAAAACTTGAGGAGTGGAGGCATGACGAGGAGAGAGAGCCACTCGAGGTCAAAGGTCTGCATCACCCGATGGTCCTGGGTCACACTGCAGTGGTTACCCGCTGACCCCTTAGAGACCAATCAGTCAGAAACACAGATAGAAATGAACAACACTGGCATCACCATGGCAACAAGTTATCACACAATCACTCCCTGATTATTGTGACCAAGCATCCAATAGCAAAAGTAGACAATAGCAACAATGGCATCATCTGGTTATAGAATATCATGTATTGTGTACATTCTGGAATCTTATAATGATAAATCATCACCCACTTATTACAAAGGCTACATTTGTGGAATAAAGAGTGTAAAGAATCACAGACCAAACTGAATTCAAAATTTGCCAGATCATACATCTCACATGGTACATTTTCATCATGATATGATAAATATCATGTGGTATTCATCATCAGCATTCTGCAATTCAACATACGAATCTCACTATGGATTGCACACAATGCTTTCAACAGCAATCACAATATCAACATTACACATCACTTCATATTGCCCTAAGTAATTATTATTGTTCTACTTCTCAAATACTAAACAATGGAAAGTCTTAACATACTGATTTATTTTTTCCACGTGGTCTATGAGGATAACTGTAAAACGAGGAATGTTTGTGTGCATCTTATTTCGCAAATTTCGCGAGAGCCAAGATTCATGAAATTAAAATGCATGCTAAAGTTGTTGTCTACGCTACACATTGAATGTTGGAGGCAACTCGCAAAAAATTCATGCCACAAAGAAGGCTGTCGGCTCCAATTCGCAAAAATTTCATGCCACTAAAATATTGTGTTTTACAGTAAATATAAATGAATGCAGTGGAGAACTATCACCACTTCATGTCATAACAATCATTCATTATCATCACAACATTGCATGACCTTTAACCTCTACCATCACCTTTATTGTGATGTCATAATCACAACCAACCTTCTTGTTGTCACCAGGCTGGTATCCACAGACAAAGTTTTTGCAGACTTCAAAAGTCAGTTCCTGGCCCACTGGCAGTTCTCTCCACTTGTCACAGCCTGGCTGTGTGCACTGCACCCAGTAAGGCAGCACACGATCCGCCATGTAGGACTTGAGACTGGGCTCCGTCTTGCCATTACTCCCCCACACTCGCTTCCAGTTAGCAACCAGCTGGTAGCCCTGCCGATGGCTGTAAAGAACAAAAATACAATCATGACTCCTTCGATTAACCTCCCCTTACTAGTTGACAGCTACATGGAGACTATCAATAATATATCAATGAATGTAGGGTCATAGATCAAGAATACAGCCAAAGTTTTACCTGGAGGGCAAAAGTAGCACCAATTCAATTTGAAGTTAGTTTTCAATCTAACTTGCAGCCTCCATTACAAGATTATCAAACAAACCAACAACAACAAAAATACACTACATGTAATACATTTCCACTGACATATTTCACAGAGAACCATCCCAAATCATTACCTTAAAATATCAAAAACATAATCCAAATCTAAATCCTTCACCATGACCTTTGCTTTGTGTCCAACTCTCAAGACTAGTCCTTGATAGTAGTACTGCATGCCTCATTCCTCACTGTGCTACTGGAGGAGGGATGTACAGTGTACATCATAGCGGACCAAGTCAAATGGAGCTTACCTCCTGTAGAAGTAGTCGAAACACTCATTGCAGTGGTGCTCACCGGCTGATAAATGGTACCAACGAGAAGTATGACCATCTCCAGCACATCTTGAGTGGGAGACGGGGTAGTGAATAGTGAGAGTAAGAGAAGATGGGATGGGAACAGATAGGGGAGATGAGAGAGATTTGGGAGGTTGGGGGAGACATCCAGACAGATAAATGGACAGACAGACAAACAGATATAAAATAAAAGAAAGAAATACAAAGAAAATAGATTATTACTTACACTTTGCATTTTAGTGACATAATGCATTAAGATTCCAGTTTGCATTATATTTGAAAACATCAATACTGGTATCTGGATATTACAGTGAATAATACTCTAAGATTTGGCAGGAAGAGCTACTTGGCAACAGTATCTCAGAGTTAGTTACAATGTTTTAATGTTTGTAGTGCTTGCTGCTGGACAGAATTAAAGATCCAAACAGTTCTTGACAAGTTAGCCCCGTTCAGTTCCATGGTCAATAATGACTGACCATATGGTTACAACGTACACCACTAAGGTTGCATGATACATGTTCATGGTGCCAAAATGCCCTTGTGCTACAGTGTACTTTATTCCACTCCACAGACATCAAAGGTACATGTGCTTGTTCTACTAGGATTGTGCCAAATTGCAACAGAAAATGTTGGCTTTCCAAAGCACTTTCCCCCCGAGTACTGATAACTTCTGGAGCTTTCCTCAATAGCATCATACAGATGACAGTGATGAGGTCACATATAGCACAGCTCTTCAAACGTTGTGGCTCCAATATGACATTGTAGACACCTGTCACCCGACTCTGTTATGGTTGGCATGTGGTGACAAATTCAGCCTTACTTGGCAGCTACTCAAGTTTGAGTAAGGTTTTGATCTGTATACATGTATATGGGACTATCCAGCGGCCACACAAAACCACTTTGGTCTCTACAAGGTCTGTGGTTTACACACACACACACACACATTTTTTTTTTTTTTTTGTATAATATGTATAAATGTATTTGACACACACACATGGTGTTCACAACCTATGTACTGTTCTATGTGTTGTTTTTAAGTGGCTCAGTGTGGTCCTTAAAATCAAATTTTACCTTGTAGTTGATAACATGGCCCTACTAAACATTATAAGGAAAATGTAGTGAGATATATTGCACAGCACATTTCAACAAAACTGCTGAGACTTTAATATTTGAAAGAAGCAAATGATGTAGTCACCTCATGACAATTTGACATTGAGGTACGTCACACTATATAAAATCAAACAGTAATACACAAATAGCCAGAAGTATTCTTCATACATGTATGCAGCACTGAGCCTATAACCGTGCAGGTCTTTTCAAACCTTCCAGTGAGGGCTGCTAGTTTTGCAAATGACACTTGTCATGGACATGTTTATTGAGACATCTCTCCACGAAAATACTATGGTAGACAAAGTGTCCAGTCACAGTTTTTCTGTGAAGTAGTTCAGACAAAATGACAAATGTGTATACTCAGAAATACAGTATAAATGCATGTGCTTTTCACTGAGGACTCTGAACGGGGGTCTCTCTCATCCCTCGCTGAGGTGTTTTTTGTTTTTTTGTTTTTGTTTTTTTAAATGCTTGTTTTCATCTGGCATGTCTTCTGGAGGTCCTCTTGAGGTTCTCCTAGATAGGGGGGCTCTAAACGGTGTACAAGTCCTATTTTGCAACATGACTGAATTGAAATTGATGCTTGTTACAGTACTTGTGACAGATTAAAAATTATGAATAATTCACTGTTTGAAAGGAAACCAACCCTCCATCAGTCTAGAAAAATACAACTACACAAAGCAATAAAAACCCTTTGGCATCCATGCAAACAAAATATAAATTGTAATCATAATGAATTCGCAATTTAGTTTTATCTTTTGTGTCTCATTGTTGCAACAAAATGCTTATTGAAGATAAAAATAATCATAATCAATAATGATGAATTGTTTATAAGTGAAATGATATAATAGCGAAAGATAAAAATGTACTTGTAATAAATGCAATATTTTAAGTCTGCCTTCTTTCACGAGCTCAAAAAACAGACTCAGAGTATATACACAAAGTGCATAGCACCATTACAATTAACAGAAGAGAATAGTATACATTGTACACATAAACAAAAACACACTATAAATCACACCTGTATTAGTTTGGACAATAAATGTAAACTGTTGATATGGTACCTAGAGTGACATACTTAGGGGTTGCCTTGGCAAAGCACTGAGGGATCTTTGCTGGACATCGAGCCTTCTCACAGCTCCTGATTGGCTTCTTAGCATCTTTCTCCCCTTTCTTCCCCTCCCCACTGGTCTCCGGGGAGCGTTTTTGGCTTGGACGTTGGGTGGACCTCGGAGCATTTGGGGTGGACTTTGGCGTACTCTGGGGGGTCACGGCTGCCGTCTTTGGCTGCTTTGGAGGCTTTGGCGGGGGGTCATCTTCATCAGCATACTTCGCTGGTTTGCGCTTGATCCTCGTTGACATCACTGGCCGGCTCATCTAACAGACAATTGGAGAGTATTATTGTCGTAACATTTAATTATTGTGATACAACCATGTTCATTTCTATAATAGCTGACATCTTCCTTGAGTAACATATCCTTTAGCGAGCTATAAAATGCTCACAAAGATTCACACTGAAATGTAAATTCTATACTATGTACATTTATGATCTTTCCAGCCAGATCAACACCAATACTCACTGGGAACTTACCATTTTAAAAATGTACTGTTTTGGTGTGTTGGTGGGAGATACAACAATGTAAACTTAGAAAGATAATATATAAACTGAAAAGTGAACACATTGATAGCTGAGATGATAAGTGTCTTCATTCGTGAAATGTTATGATATACACAAGCAGTTACAGATACTACATAGAGGCTCAATTGTTTAAGGAAGAGTAGGTAAGGTGTTATGTTTAGTTCTACTTGGAAAGTGGTCTAATGTTGTTTATGTAAGTTTGTTGGGCAAGAGGTGGTGGTTAGACTGTGGAATGCATGCTGGTATGGGAATGATGAAGAGAGTAAAGGGAAGACCAGACAGGTAGGGTGATGATTATCTAGAATTATTCCATTCTGTAGTTTGTGGATACTATCCCCCCCCCCCCAAAAAAAAAGGGGGGGGGGGAGAGCTACATGTAATTCCTCTTCAATTAAAGCAAGGGCATTAGTTCAGAGTACTGATTTATAACATATACAGTACATGTACCTCTTACAATGTCTATGCAGAGCATGGCAACATACTGGCAGGCAGAATCTTGTCAATGTTGACAGTCAATAATATTGGCCCAATGAATGTGGGAGATGCAATATAAAAATTCTAATTTTAACATGACACTAATGAGCATTATCTGAATACAGTGGTTAGGTCCTATATTTCCTTTCACATGAGATAAGTACACCTGTAAAGACTACACACAGTTCCATACTGCTCAATACTAACTGTGTGAAATCACTTGTTTTTGTAGGTTTCAATTTGGGCAAGGTTTACCACACTCTAAATGGAGAGGGGTGAATTTGACTCAACTCTAAACCTAAACTTAAACTTAAAGGGATGGTACAGTATTGGTGGAGATGAGAATTGAGCTTTTAACTTTTTGCGAGATACCAAGAAAACACTTATGAAATAGTACAGAGCATACCATTTTAAGAGGAATTCAAAGTTTATTTGATGAAAATTGGGTCTGAAATGACTGAAACATCCAAAAACAAAGTAAAACAAAGTGATCGTAATAAAGTGTGGGTCCCACACTTATTAGAATTGCTCTGTTTTGGATATCTCAGCCATTTCAAAAACAATTTTCATCAAATAAACGTTGAATTCCTCATGGCATTAC
Organism: Diadema setosum; assembly: GCF_964275005.1. NCBI lineage: Eukaryota > Metazoa > Echinodermata > Echinoidea > Diadematoida > Diadematidae > Diadema > Diadema setosum. The sequence continues at coordinate 12,380,366 of NC_092700.1, forward strand.
GTACATGCTCAATTCATATCTCATATTTAAAGAGGTTTCTCATTACAATATCTCACCAAAAAATGTTAGAAACCTGAAATTAGGTCTCGACCAAAACTATACGATCCCTCTACAAAACACCTACAGTACTGACATGAAATACAAATGAGGATGCACCATGAAATTATGTTTTTGTACATTGCATAGCATTTGTTAAAAACTCATTTACTCAAGGCCTGTTAGTGCCTTCTGTACGTACTTACTCAAAATGGGAATGGTTACAGTGAAGTCTAAACTGAAAGTAACCACAATATCCCTGAGAGGAACTGAACACCATGCCAGACTGGTCCTAGATGTCCCTTACAAACATCAACATTAAGAAGCATACTGCTCGTATGATTACCCAGAAAAGGAAACTACATATCCACACGTACCATCACCTGAGTGAATGTACATTGTAGTATCAACAAAATGTGACATGGCATGAAAATAGTGTGTGATTTACACTGGAACTTCATCTGTCAGCATGTAGGGCACAATGCCAGTAGGCCTCTTTCTTTTCTGTTTTTTTTTTCTTCTTCTTCTTCTTCTTTTTTTTTTTTTTTTTTTTTGAGAACATGATCAGAATCTTGCTCTAAATGAAAACTTGGTCTATTGAAAAGAAAAATCTGTCAATGCTGAAGTCAATGACCTATAAATCCCTCATTTGTCCTACGCTACAATACTGCTTGGCTTTTTGTGGCTCCTACCACAAAATCTGACAAGTTGAAATTGGATAGAATTCACCACAGGGCTGCTCCCTTCATTATTAGTGACTACTCCACAGAATCCAGTCTCATGTATAGTACACCTTGTCTGACCTTGAATTGGAAATGCTTCAAGATTACACAGTAGGATTAAATTCTAGCTCACTTTCATACACCTGGTACAAGGGTATCTCCTGGTATAAACCAAGCAATCCACAGGTTGTAGCTCCTGCATCCTAAAAGACAAACAGGGCACTGTTTAATGAAGATTAAAAATTGATTATATAGTTGATTTCAACTGTAAGTCTATGGCAGCCTGTGTGGTAAGGAAATTTAGAATCAATTTTATCTTTTGATAAAACGGGGCACAGGTGCAGTGTAGGACCACACACACACACATGCACAGAGTATACTGAAGTATGTAAGCCATGGAATGCAACAAAGAGTGCTACCGTCACTCACTTCATCAAAGGACTTCACTTGTACAACTGAGTATGCTAGAATGGAATCACCTCAGCACTGATATTAGATTTGCTCCCAACATTACTACAATTGAAACTTAATCAGATAAAGTTTATTGTTAAAGAATTTGTCACAAATGCAAGCTTCAAAATTTAAGTGTATTTAATAGCACTCATCCTTGCCATGTACACAACAAGAAGCAGTACTGGTGATTGCTCTTCAGGACCTGTAGAAGATCACATGGGTGTTAGTACTCTTTCCATCCATGCAGAGTACAGTGAGAATCTGGAAGAGACTCCTCATCACAACAGTATCTACAGCTTTGATTGAAACCTTCCAGGTGGCTGATAACTCTACTATCAGATGCATGCAGCATCCTGTTGAAATTGCACTCCTGCAAATCTGAGGCAGTAGTTCAGCCACTTAAAATACTTTCACTCTTCACAGCACATTCTCTACAATGGTATATTTCCATTGTTGGCTCAAAGTTTACATGCATCCCATCCCAGTGTACATGTAGCTTTCAGAGAAGAAACAAAGTACAAAATGGCATTTATGACAGAGAAAGCCTGAAAGGAAGCAGAAGTCATGAAATACAATTTTAACAGCTAGTGTTTATGTACAATTTGTACATGAACAAATGTACATGTGTACAACTGTATGTACAAATTTTGTACTGTATGTCATGTCCTACAACAAATTTGTATTTTCATTTTGAATGCCTTCCATACATGTACAGCTATAAATTCTTTAAACTACAATGATCCCTTTCTCTTTAACTCAACTACAAGTTGTATCTTCATATGTAATGATGGAGTGCTTAAAGATAATTTTGAAATGAGCATATTGTATTTGTAACATCTCTTTCTAATACTTGAAAAAATTTGGAAACAATATACAATTTGTAGGCCTACAGTTGACTGCTTGAGAAACAAACTCAGGTATACACTGTACCTACAATGTAAGGTTTGTACATTGGGTATTTTGGTCATTTTAATTGTGTATCACGAGAGCTTTTTTGCTGAGCACCAGTCTGACACAACTTTCTGATTAAAAGCCCCTGATAGAAAACTGCTTCATCTAATTATAGGCTTCTGCTTTTTCACAAGAGCTACAATGTATCTTGTCCAAATATCTTATCACCAAAAGTTCGAGATTAGAACTGCGAAGTACATTTTTCAGCCAGAGAGTAGTTGCCGGCTGGAACAGATTGCCTCCTAGCGTTGTTGAAGCTTCCTCGATTAATAATTTCAAAGATTTATTAGATAGACATTGGAGGGGGAAAAAATTCAAAACCTCTGCTCCTCAACGCACATAAAGCAACAAAGTTGAAGATAATTAGGAATGTTGAGACCGGAATACTACAGGACCAGTCCTCTACTTCTGTATCAGATGTGATGTGATGTGATGTGATGTCCATATACTGACTGTAACTATCAACAAAATACAATGATGATGATGCATTGTTAAGCCAATAGATATGAATCTGATCTAACCACAGCTGTCAAGCTGAATGTCAACAGTATGTATGATATAATAGAATCTACTGTACACTGTAGTACTGAGTGACAAATACTTGGATGCTAAGTTGATCTCAAGTCAAACCTGTATTTGTCACTGACAAACTGGCTGGGCCATTCGATTTCACTTCAAGCCTTGCAATAGTTGCATACAGTAAATACAGCCTTGTAGACGCTATGGAAACTTTTGTACTTGTAACATATAAATAAGTAATTTATAGAAGTGTCTACAGCAATAGGCCTAACGGTTAATTGTAATTAAAGAGATAAATAGATTCTAACAAGGTTATTCCTACTATACTAACGCCATCGCCTCCAGGTTAATGTTACAGCAAGTTAGTGCAGTGTAGGATTTGTACGAGACGAGAGGGTTTGTGTTAAAATGTGTCACAAAAGACTTGCATGGATCGCCAAGTAAAGCAGTTCACAATTCCATGCCTCATTTCTTTTCATAATTTCATCGAGTAGAATCTACAAGAGGCGTTGAGACTTACGGAAACGTCACTGCACTGCAAATGCATGAATATTTTACAGAGAACGTTAAATTTATTAAGTTCTACTGTTGTCATAACATAAAAAGTAACATCTGGGACTGTACAAAAGACACCGCGATGAAACAAAGACATTGGCAAACGCTTAATGCACCACTAATGGCACCACGACCAGGGTTAAGAGCTTGACACATTCATCGTGATAAAAATCTAAGGTATTCGATTCTGATTTTATCTCCACACTTTCAAGGATAATATGTTCATCTTTTGATAGCAGTTTCTCTTACCTTGACTGATGATCCTCCTCGGAACCAACGCTAGCTTACGTGATGAACGTACGCGCACGTTACGTACCGAACATACGACTAGTGGCTGTTCTTTCGTGGATGGGATGGCTGTGTACAATGTGTGTACGTGCACTTGTTATGCACTGTGTTTTTATGTGTGAAAGGACCGTAATTATTATTTGCGTGTGCAGCTTTGAGAGCGTCCGTCGATTACGGAGCGATGACCAGCAACCCTGATCAACGTCGGGAACAAGGGAAAGAGCAGCGATGGAGAGGTGGACCACGTGTTGCCTCTGCTACGTGCGCGGCTAGCTGTTTGACGCAATTAAATATGTCTGACAAGTAACTTTGAAATTATTTACGTGTTCGTAGTTGTATAAATCGAATACTGAGTATCACATTTTCCCATGAAAATGAGTTTTAAGCTGGGAGACGTAGCTAGGATGATGCAATATTAACATAAATACATGTAGGCCTACATGTGGTGTAATGAAAAATATATAAATTATGAAACACGTCAGTGAAACTTGAACAAGTGGGTAGCATTTTGACGGAAAGATCGGTCTGTATCTGGTCGTCGGGGATATGTTCCGAGGAGACTGTGTCTGGCTTCACGGATCCCCTCCTGTCTCCGGAGGAGAGTGATATTATAACGTCAAAAATAAAAATAAAATAAAATAAAATAAAATAAAAATAGATAACATGAAAAAGTAAAAGACTCTTCCGGACAGACTAATCTTTCTGTCTAGGTAGCACTCTGCTTCTTTTAATGTACTCTCTACGTTTAAGTCAATTTACATTTGACTTTATTGGCAACAACAAAACGTTTCGTAGTCAGCTTGGAGCAATTTACGATGACATTGTCTACAGGCCTGAATTTAATCAAAACGAAACGAAGCGCCAGCAAAAACATACCGCCAGAGGTAATTCTTTGTAACGATCACGACGATAGTGAGCGATCACATATCGATATTATAACAGAATTCTTGGAGAATGTCATATTTGGCAACGGTCACAAAGTTATAAAAACAAAGATTGAAAACGATCGATCAGTCAGTATATAGATATTTAAGTGACTCTCATGCAATTCTATTTCTCACATACGATTCATTCACGATCACCTGATTTTTTTTTTCAAAATTGATTTACTGCAAGTGTATAAAGAATACCTCACACCACCCGTGGATGTAATCTTCATAGCTGGCAAAAAAAAAAAAAAATAAATAAATAAAAAAATAAAAAAAAATAGAAAAACTCTTATCAAGTGTAACACTATAGACAGCTATTAAAGGGTGTGCACAGTTCTGGTCGAGGTGAGGATTTAGCTTTTAACGTTTTGCAAGAAATTCAGAAACCATTCTATGAAATATCAAAGAGCATGCCATTCTAAGGGGTATCAAAAGTTTACTTGATGAAAATCGGTTTTGAAATGGCTGAGATATCCAACAAACAAGGTGAAACAAAGAGATCCTAATAAAGGCGTGGCCTGTAGGCTTTTATTATTATCATTTTTTTTTTTTGATATCTCGGCCATTTGAACACCAATTTTCATCAAATAAACGTTGAATCCTTCTTAAAATTACATGCTCTTTCATATTTCATAGGAGGTTTCTCATTATCTCGTTGAGGAATGTTCAAAACATGAATCCCTACCTCAACCAGTATTGTACAGCCCCTTTAAAGGGAGATAATCTCGGGTGTTTCGTCAAGAGATCATTTCTGAGGGTGATTCTTACTGATACTTGCTAATTCATCATTGTCATCAGGCATTGTCAGTATCATTCATTATTAAGCCTTATTGTCGTTATCATCACTGTCGTCATCATCAGTTTTCTTACCTTCATTTATTAGCAAAAACTGTTCTGAAGAAAATGCAAAAATCTGCTTTTGAGCAAAGCATCAATACATTCTATAGGAGAGTGAATATAAGAAGAGGAAAATACAAGTATGAGAAATTAGTTACAATATTCTCTGCATTTTTTTTTAAAACCCTCCCGGCTTTTTCAGATGTTTTGCAGATAATATACCAAGGGAACATTTTTAACGATGTACAGTATGAATACCAATTTGATTTGTTCGTTTTTTTATATTCTTTGGATGGAAGTGAATAAACAGTATGGGGGAAATGCTTGATCAGATAGGTGAGGTTTATCATGATTATATTTGAAGAGAAAGCAGTCTCTCCTAAGGGTTCTTGGGTGTTGATGCATTAGTTTGAAACCACAAATTGCTCGTACAGAGCGTCATTAAATCATGTATCGAAACTTGTTAAACACAAAAATTATACAAAAAATAGAAAGACACAAGACAAAGGAGCTATGTTGATCATCATTGGTTGATTGTTGCCAGAGATGTACACGAAACCAGGAAGCTACAGCACCAAACACAGACGAAAATGATACAAGCGAGAGAGAGAGAGAGGGAGAGGGAGAGGGAGGGAGAGGAAGTCACCTGGGCAGGCAGACTACGCAGGCAAGTATCGATGTGCTGCCATCTGCGTCGAAATTTAACCAATGCTACCCTAGCTGCAGATCTCAGTTTCCCCACAGAGATCAATGGTTTCACCAAGTGTAAGGAGCTTCAAACACCAAACAATGTGTTTACTAAAGTTCATATAATCCCAGATTGGTGTCTTCTTAATAACAACGTAGACATCGAAACCCTCGCTTACATCGAAAGTGAAACGCAATATCGAGCCGTTTAATCATTCGTCGTCTTTGTTCACGGGCGTGATGAGTTCAGCGTGAGGCATTTCGTCGCTGTTGAGATTTCTGTTTTGTAGTGCCGTGCGCTTTGATCATTATTTTTTTTTCCCCCTAATTAGGGCCTACCGGTTATTGTGCATGTTGGCGTTTCCGAATAATTCCTTCAGAAATTGATTACGATAATCACATTTATCATGTTTGTTCATAGATAATCTCCAGTGCCTTTGTAAGACATGTTATTCAGGTTTATCTATTATTATGCAATTCTGTTTTCCAGAAGCTAATTCTTTAAGTATGCTGAAGAAGTAATTTTTTTTTCTAACTTGTTAGAGACGCTCTCCAAAAACGAATATTGCGATTATATTAAACATGGAAGCTCTTCTTCTTTGCTAAACAAAGTAAAACTATTCCACGTGATGTGCATACCTTATGTCGCAACCTTGCTGGGGAAAAAAAAACAGACTATAGAGCTAATAGCAAACTGCTTTGATTTTTTTTTAAACATTAGGCCTAGTTGTTAACTAAATAAACTCAACTCAGTTTATAAAAGAAACAAGAGCACCCCGAGAGAGCTTACCTCCGCCAAGCAGCCGTGATTAAAATATTGCCATGAGTCGTAAGCAGATACAGGGACATCTACACAATACATTTGGTGAAAGTGTAAATCTGATCACCCATTGTTGAGTTATGTTATGTTCTTTATGATCCCATGAAATTTGACCTTTGACCTTGACCTCATGTTAACCGTTTTTTTTTTTTTCTTTTACTGTATGATAAACACAGTCTGCAAATTTTGTGAAAATCCGATCCTCCGTTCGTAAGTTCACCTTTCCGGGCAAGCCTTATGAGTGCGACTTGCGATGAACACTTTTTACTACCCGGAGGTCCCTGGAGATAACCCACACCATGACAGTACCTAGCAGGTATCTCACCCGTAGTTACCCGGAGTTGCAAGTCCTATTCACCCGCAGCCAAATTTAGGCCCTGTCACATCATTTTCGGGCAAGCTAGGCGGGCTTGCGTGTGGGGATTTTCCAGCACCCAAGACAATTTTTGCAGGCGGACAAGGATTTGGGCGAGCTCCGCATGCGTCTTACCTGCTGGACTCGGGCTATACTTATGTTTTACTTCCGTGTGACCTGCATGCGTATCAGGCGCATGGGTGGCGAGTGAGGGCTGACAACTCGGTGAAGGAATCCCTCTGAAGGAATGGCAGAAGTAGAAGTCCCACAGAATGTCATTATCTTGGCCGCATACGGGGATTGCGAAGTAAAAGTCTATAGGTTACAGATGCGAAGTTTGTACCTGCGTGGTGCTGCGCTTTAAGGCCGTGTCACACCATTCCGGGCAAGCTACGCGGGCTTGTGGCGAGGAGGTAGTTTCCAGAGCACGTAGAAGATTTTCAGCGGGCGAACAAGAATGTTTGCAATTTTCATTCATGCCTTGTCATACCGTACGGGGGAACTTCTGCGGCTTGACTTGCAGGGAAACAAATTTACTCCCCGGAGCTCTCCGCAGTTGGTCCGCACCTGACAGTATCTAGCGCGTAGTTGCCCGGAGGTGCTCACGCAAGTCCGATTTAACCGCAGCCAAGTTTTGAGCATGACCAAAACTTTTTCCGGGTGAGTCGCGGGAATGCCCGTAGAGGTCCACGCAGAACGCCAGTATAGGAGACCCTTAGCGGCAGTACTTCCCAGGCAATTCCCACGCAGGTACTTCGCAGTCCCGTATGCAGCCAAGATGATGAAATTCTGTGAGATTTCAGCCATTCCATTAGAGGAATTCCTTCACTGAGTTGTCAGCCCCCACGCGACTGGTACAAAGGTCACACAGTATACTCGCAAGTAAAACGCATCCAGCAAGTAAGACACATGCGCTGACTCGCACAAATCCTTTTCCGCCCTCAGGAATGTCCGGTATGCTAGAAAATCCCTACACGTAACCATGGTAACAAGCCCGAGTAGCTTGCCCGGAAAGGTGTGACAGGGCCTAAACACGGTTGCGGGTAAAAAAATATGCGTGCGCACCTCCGGGCGACTACTTTTGAGATACATGCTAGGTACTGTCATGTGCGGATCATCTACGGGGACCTCCGGGTAGTCAAAGGCTGGTGTGACACGGCCTTTACGGGCCTCTACCGGCGTTACTGGACCTCTGCGGGCAATCCCCGCGACTCACCCGGAAAAAGTTTTGGTCATGCTCAAAACTTGGCTGCGGGTAAATCGGACTAGCGTGCGCGCACCTCCGGACAACAGTTTCTACTACGGACAAGATAAGCGTTGGGTACTGTCAGGTGCGGACCAACTGCTGGGAGGTCCGGGTATGTATAGCAAAAATTTTCCCCAGCAAGTTAACCCGCAAGGCGTCCCCAGACACGGTGTGACAAGGCCTTGAGCATGCTCAAAACTCGTTCCGGGTGAGTCGCGGGGTTTGCCCGCAGAGGTACAAGCAGAACACCAGTAGGAGGCCCTTAGCGGCAGCACCTCGCATGCAACTCCCACGCAGGTACTTCGCAGCTGTATCGCAGGTACTTTGCAGTCCCCGTATTTCGCTCGTAGTTGACGGATCGGTTTCAAAGCTCTCAGGCAGGTCACACGGAATACACGTAAGTAGCAGGTAAATAGCACGCTTCTAGCAGTAAGACGCAAGTACGGAACTTGATCCTTGTCGGCCCGCAGAAAATTCTTCCAGCGTGCTGGAAAATCCCTACTCGCAACAAGCCCGCGTAAATTACCCGGAAAAGTGTGAGAGGGCCTTGAGCTTTTTTTATGTTCTTTATGTCCCCTATGACATTTGACCTTTGACCTTGTGATCCAAAACTTTTATCGTTTCTTTCTTACCTCATTATGAATATACTTTGGATGTTAAGTGGAAAATTGTTCATCCGTTCCTAAGTATCTTGTAAACAAACAGACGGACAGACATACGAACCGAAAACATATCCTCCGCCGGCCATATAGGTTTCACCTACTGCTGGCGGAGGTCAGTCTTATATTAATTCATCCAGTTCTGCTTGTAGAAGTGAAAATTGTCACGCATGTAATTTTTCGCACTCGGCCGTTTAAGATGAGTTTTCCGGCCACGTTTTTAATTCTGCGGGATCAAAATATGAAAAGGAATTAAACGATATCAGTCATGACAAGCAAAATATTCGAGTGCTTTCAGTTTCGCGCTAGTTTCATGTCGCGCGAAATACGCAAACATTTCCACTTTACGGAGTACTCGGTCATGTCGGTCATAATATTGTAGCCTCCGCAGGGTTTCCTCTGGTCTACCAGAGAGCCCTACCATTATCATTAGGCATTGCCATATCTACACACGTATACATCTCCGTCAGGTGGGACACAGACAATAATGATAAACAGTGATTATAGTCGGCCCATTTCAGCGGGACATGGATAACAATAATGCCGATAATGACATCAATAATTTGACAAATTATAGCAGTTGACAATGATGAATATCAGAGTAATTGTTCTTAATAGGTAACACACAGAATGAAATCGAGAGTCCTTTATTTAAGTATTCAATTGCCGTCACAACGTAAACCTATAGTCAGCACTACGTATACCTGCGTACATGTAATTTGATAATTTTCAGTTTCGCCACTGGTTCACTTAATCATTTGCCAATACAGCAGATCACACAGAAACGGCGCTACAAAAACAAGGAGAAGTATAATAGTGGAGACAGAAAAGAGGAAAAGGAGAGAAGAGTGAGTGAGACGGGTAAGGAAGGAGGCCAGAAGGGGAAAAAAGAGGAAGAGAACAGTAACGAAATAGGCAGAGACAAGATAAAGAACAAAAAAACAAAATGAAAAGAGGAAGAAAGAGGAGAAAAAGAAAATGGTGGAAAAGAAGCTAAAAGCAAGAAAACAGGAAGATACAAATAGTGGGACATTGATTCAACGCGCAAGACTATTGTCAGTACTGTCAACAGACCACCTTTGTTCATCCATCGGCAAAACCCTTCCATCGTGCTTCTATTTGCACTTCATTCTTGTTTCACTTTTGGTTTATATTTTTTTTTCTTTCCAATATGTACAGCCGCATCATGATTTCTACAGCTCTGGGATCATACCTTCATTTTATAAGTTGGAGTGAATGATGATCATATCAACTTTCATCAGTACTGATGACGAATTGCGTCGAAAGCCTTCTATACAGTAACTACTACAGTAGAATGTATATTTACTTACCCTGATTTTAGTTTTGATGTCAATGAAAATCAAAAAGAAACAGTAATAGTGTAAGCATAGTCTAGTCTCCAGTCCCACTTGTCGAGACAATTCAACGTTTTTTTTTTGTGTGTGTGTGTGTGTGTGTTTTTTTGTTTTTATTGTTTTTTGTTTTTTGTTTTATTTTAATTTAATGAAAAATACACATTCCCTCGACAGAATTGTTACTGACATAGGCCTATGTCAGTGGCAATAGTCTTCCCTCTGGCATGCAGAAGTGATGTAAGTCGAGTGCTCTTTCATTATACTACAAAAGTGAGAATATGTGTTGAATTGTCTTTACAATTACATTTCCTTTATCGTTCTCTACTCTCTAAAAAAATCGAGTGAAAAATATTCACTCTTGAAGAAGTGAATACAAAAAAGAGTGAATTTAGAGTGAAATTGGAGTGAATTTTTAGTGAAAATGTTCATTTTCACTCATTTTGGAGTGACCTCAGGGATCATTCGAAGATTTTGGAGTGATCCCTGAGGTCACTCTAAAACGAGTGAAAATGGACATTATCACTCAAAATTCACTCCAATTTCACTCTAAATTCACTCTTTTTTGTATTCACTCCTTCAAGAGTGAATATTTTCACTCGATTTTTTTAGAGAGTAACAAGCTATATGTGAAGTGTTATTGATGCTTTATAGTCATGTGATTGTTATATTTTTGTGACACAGTGCCCCCAAGAAAAACAGCATACAACTATTGACGAGGTGACCCCGTTTGAATGAGACAACATAAATGAATAGATGAATACATAAAGAAAGAAAGAACATGTAACATCACAGACTATAGTAGTCTTCTCATCCAGTGATGGCTGCACAAAAACTTTATAATTCATAACTTTCGAACAATTGTCCGATTCTCTTCAATCTTTCATTGTCTTCTACAAATTTTGCTGCATTCACTCATGGCAATCCACAAGTATATTCAGGTTTCATTTCCCTTCAATCATGAATGAGTAAGTGTTAAGCAAAATAATTTAGCAGAGGTATATTCCTACACTTATTTAACTAACTTCTGTGTGAAAATGAGTGAGCTGTTGAGCCATGCATGAGTGAGTACACAAATGATCACTTTTTTAAAGTCCCTAAAAGTCGTGGGGAGGGTCTATGAAACATTCTGCTGTTGTTTATTCACCATTATTTAACCCCTTTGGCCATAGTTAGCAGCAGGCTTACACTTGAATAGCATTTCTTCCTCCATCTTTACAGTGTGCTTGCCAAACCACAACATAACGACTCGCTCTTATGATAACTATGTTCACACAATATGTGCTGTAACAAAATGGTAACAATATCATACTGTGTGGGTCTGCACAGATGCCGTTTTCTATGCACATCACATTTTCACTTGGCAGCCGGGGGGGGGGGGGGGGGGGGGGGGGGGGGGTGTAAACCCCATAACTGAACCCCACCCAACCCCCATAGTTCCATCATTGTTCATATTCAACATTCACCAACCAGCAAGCAAAACATACAAAGATGCTAAATACAGCATTTGTTGCTGTTTGTGAATAGCTTGACAATGTATAAGTTTGCATTCATTGATACTTCCCCCCCCCCCCCCTGTCCTTGATAAGGTTGCCAAGTTTCCAGGGATATATTACTTTTTATACCAGGGAGTCATATAGCACTGTTGGTAGTGTTCTGCGTTCATTTTTTTCTATCTGCGAACATCACATGCCTGGTTAGTACCAGGGAGGTGGGACCCACCTCCCTGCTAGTACCACACCGAGTCCCCTCTTTTTAGTCTACTAGTAAAATGTCTATAATTATGTTTGGCTGTCTTTTCTCTCTTGCCTATGTCAATAGTTGCTTTAAAGCAAGGAAATAAGGAGAGATACTCTTTACAAGTTTATCTACACAGGAAGTTATCATAACCAAAAAGTTGCTTTTTTCAGACATGTCAGAGAGGTATACTATGCAGTAATATGATCACAACTTTTAATGGAACTGCACAATTCTTTGGCAACTGGAGTCATTTATTCATATTATGGTGTTTTTAAATTCTGCTGGATCAGTGTTTGTAATGCAGTAAAGATTCATTAATACATGTTTTTGAGCTGGCAATATACCACCATGTCAGTAACTCTTCCTACCGCTCAATAAACTCTAAATATCAAACATCAAGGACAGTAAACTCTACATCAGCCACATCTAAGTAGAAGGCAATAGAATAGGATTACTATAAATTGACCTCAGAATATGTCGTGCAAAATAGTTAGATAAAATTCGCTGGACCCTGTTCCATCCAAGTTTGCATAGTGTATGTCATACTGCTGTAAACTGCCTTCAAAATTGCTACCAAGAGCTAATGAAGTATTTCCCCCAGTGAATAAATGTTTTCTGCTTGAAAAATCTAAGTAGACTTTCATAATGGTGTTGATTTCTTCCATGAGTGTTATCTCTTGCTTCATGCACAGTTTTACGGTCCTATTTACAAGTAGTACCTTCAGAGTAGCCACGTCATCCCCCTTCATCTTTTTATGACTAAAGAGGAATTTGATGAATAAAAATAATAATAATGAATTACCATGTGTTGTGTTCCACCAAAACTGATTCGCATCAGGAACTATTAGATCATATTCATGTTGACGCGGTGACTGTCATCAATTCTGTCTTATGTTCTGCATGATAGGAAACACTTGTGAAGTTGTTTTAATCTTGGAGCTCATATTATTAAAACCATCATGGGCCCTGTTGCAGAAAAGTTGAGATCAAATATAAGTCAAAAAATCTCAAACATCTGTAGTTGAATATTCATTACTGATTGGCTGACGTCTTACTTAAAGGGATGGTACAGTATTGGTGGAGATGAGAATTTGGCTTTTAACTTTTTGCGAGATACGAAGAAAACGTAATATGATATAGTACAGAGCATACCATTTTAAGAGGAATTCAAAGTTTTGATGAAAATCGGGTTTGGAATGATTGAAACATCCAAAAACAAAGTAAAACAAAGTGATAGTAATAAAGTGTGGGTCCCACACTTTATTAGAATCTCTCTTTTTGGGATATCTCAGCCATTTCAAAACCAATTTTCATCAACTAAATGGTAAATTCCTCATAAAATTACATGCTTCTTCATATTTCATAATCTCATTATCTCATCAAAAAATGTTAGAAACCTGAAATTAGGTCTCAACCAAAACTGTACAATCCCTTTAAGTTTGGTTGAATTTTTTTTTTATTAAATGCAACAGGGCCGTGTCTTCAGTGTCAATAAGTCCTTGTCAGTTACCACTTCTAAGCCTACAATCATCACCACATCTTCTCAACAAACCATCTCCATCACATGCCATCACAAGCCACAACAATGTAGCACCACCAGCTTACAACCATTCATGCAACCATTTCTATGATGACACTCCTATCAACTTGTATCATCAAAACAAAATAAAGTATCAATTCTCATCATTCCTGTAACATTACATCAAATAAAATAAAGAGAGTTATCATAAAAATTGTACTTGTTCTGTACTAGTAACAAGGAAGTCATTTGCACGCCAAATAAAGAAACTTCAAATGTAGGTGTGGGTTTTTTTTTTTTTTTCATTTTTATTGACAAGATTATTGACTTCAAAAGTCAGGTTTTACTTTTTACAATGAATATAAACATACAAGTATAGACAATTTCAAAGATACATCTCAACAAATTTCGTACAAGATCTAGTAGAGTGAAAAGGAAAGGTGTTGTACAAAAACTCATTGAGAACACATGTCAACATAAAACCCATGTGATCTTCGTTTCACTCCATACTTTCCATGTCAAATGCAATACCATCTTTACAATAAAGAATGAAGATTTACATTGTGTATAACACTATACATATCTCAGAAGAATTCATCAGTAGAGTACAGCACAGGTCTGAGCCTGAAGTTGCCATGAATACATCCAACACAAACTCCTCTTCGATTTATCATTATTATTTTTTTTTTTTGCACTGTCTCCTAAATTTTCTCACGTTTGAGAAACAACTATATCTGCCTTCCTGTGAATAACTGAAAGCAAATCTTTTCTAGTACACTCTTTTCAGTGTCCATACCTCTTACATTGATGTCAGAGATTGTGGAAGATCTTCACCAAGATGCTTTCACCATCAAGAGAGTCAAACACTACTGGGTGCATATTATGAGGCAGGGATGTGAAGAGTGTTCTGCATCTTAATCCTGTCTTACAGTACTTATACTTGTAAAAGAAAACAGCGTGCATCTACAGCTGGACAAAAGAAGGTGTACTACTTTAACTTACTACAACTTAAAGTGACAATATTCTTCTGTTAACTGTGCATCACTGAACAGATAATGGCATTTGTATAGGTAATTAAAATTCCAATGCAACTCACTCTAGTTTTTGAGATCTTTTATTTAAGCAGAAAAAGAAAAAAAAATGGATCTGCACTGTACACACTGAGAAGGGGACAATATTTTGTGTCACTGCCTGTCACCTTCAAATATACACCAGTCAATATCAAAAGAATCTGCTTTTACTAGTGCATAATATAATAAACCTGACTCTCCACTAAACCACATTCAAATTAAAGACAGAAATGAAAAAGTGCTTGCTTTCCATTGGGGCAGAGTCTTAACAATTCATTGAGCAGAGTGCATAAACATGCAGCTGTGAATACATTTATAGCTAGTGGCAATCAATTCTGCTAGCATGCTTCGAAAGAAAAAAAAAAATGAAAACTCCAGGAGATACTTAATTTGAAAAAAAAAAAATGACCTTAAAAAATGGTTATATAAATGGGATAAAAAATGCTCTTTTAAAAGCCAGCTGGCAGACATATTGGAATGTTCTTATATTTTCAAAACTGAAATGTTTCTGCATTTGACTAAGTCTACGGTAAATAAAAAAAGGAGATGAATGTAATTAAAAGAATTGTTACTTGAAGACAGGATATTAACTATTTGTAGCATACAGGTCAGCCATAGGGGCAGGGGAAAGCCCCTATGCAAACATATCTATATGGGAAACAACAACACATTTAAATCATTATGTTCATCAACAAGAGAGCTTCATGTGTTAAAACACCAAGGTACTCTAAACAAAGGGTTCGCACATCCCTGCTGTGAATTAAACAGCCAAACTATTAGGTGTGAACACAGTGTCCTGTGGAGCTATCCGAGTGATTTACTACACAAGTGATATATCGTCTGTTCATATCAAAACCATCAGGTTAGATACCTCGTTAACATGGAACATTGATTTGAAGGGGACACTGAAGCAATCAAATGTTGTTCAATTAAAAAAAAATGCAATAAAAACAATGCAGTGAAGAAGCAGTAGAGATGAAAACAAACCCTGGTAACTTGTGTCTGGAAAACAAATCCACAGAGAAAAGATACACCTTGCCTTTTTAAGCAATACAAAAGTTTCACTTGGGAAGTAATTGCACCATTAAAGAAGAGCAGTATTGTCATCAAAATGCACGAAAAGTCAATTTCATTAATTATTTACAATACACACAAACACAGAGGCCTGCATGGTCTCTGTGAATAATAGCCTTGTACTTGTGACTAAAAATGTCCTGCACATTTATGAAGGAGAGATGCCCACAAAGAATTGAGGATGAACATATCATACAGTCTCAAACCTATACACAGAATTTCTCAATCTGACAATTTTTCCTAGCATGACTGACATACTTGTGAGTTTAATGGTATCTATGTAAAGAAATAACCAAAAACAATCCCAAGTTGAACTGAGATATGACTTGATGTCACCCTTTAAACCTGTTGAAGACTACTGGTAGTCCCAAGTATACTTGGGCGAGTGTCTATAGGAAATGTGTGTTATAGCAACATGAGCTCATCCTCAACAAGTTAATATGCCTGCTGGACACTACATCAGCTGAACAGAGTCCCTCACATCTGCAGTTGAACACACGCCAACTCCCTGACATTTGCCGGCATAACAACGATGATGACATTTTGAAAACAAGCACCTCGGTTTTTTTGTTTTTGTTCTGTTTTTTTTTTTTCCCCCTTCCTGTGTGGCTGCATACAGCTCATATGCATGTGATGTTTCTTTCACAAGAAGAGGTTTGCCCGATTCGCAGAGGAAATCAGATTTCACGAGCAGGTTGGGCGCAAGCCAACATGCGTCACTATGTGGGAAATGAGGGAGGAGAGGAAAACACTAACCAAGATTTCAGAGTCGACTGAAATCAATTAAGAACTCATGAAATTAGGCACATCCTGGATTGGCCGTTTCTTAGAAGGCAGCAGTTCTCACCTATCTGTTTGTATTGGAGGGGTCCTTCCTTTGTTCAAGCTGGCCTTGGGAGTTTGAGACCAGAAGAATTGAGAGGAATATTAGTTACAGATGACAGAGGCTGAGATCATCATGGCTTCATCAACCTCAAAAACCGCAAAGATTTCTACCCCCTTTTTTCAGCGAGCAGAGAAAGTAGGACTCACTCCAGTGTGTTTGTAAACACAGCTGGTGCAAAACTAAGATATGCTTGAGTAATTACGCACTAACAATGACCTTCAACTTTTGATTACACAAAGTGAAGAGAGAGATAAAGGGGTGCAGAAGTTGAAATGAACAGGAACCCAGGATCTCTACCTCAAACTGACACATTTCTCAGCCTCAATTTTATTTATTTTTGTTGTTCTTGTTCTCCATGGATATCACATGGGTTTAAATGAGAGCCGAAACAGAGAATGAGAATGAGCTGCTTGAGCTAGACTGCAACACACAATGATACAATGATTACAGTGCCAGGTTTATAATTTCATTTCTCATTCAAGTGTATGCCTTAATCTGGTGCAAATAAGTGTACCTTGTCAACCTGCCAGTGGCGAGGTTGGCAATGAACAAAAGCCTTCTTCTCCATTACATCTACACAGCTGCTCTATATAATGTTGCTTTGGGTATCTTCCATTCAACCATAAGCTGGACATGTTTGGCGATGATTAGAGATTAAAACTATTAGGTTTGTTTGGACTGCATGTTGGCACAGTATGCACAACTTAGATACTGCATGAGCTGGGGAAAATCACTATGTACAAGCAAGACTCAACTGCAAAGGTGAATAATATCAATATGAATCTGCACAGAACATTTTCATTGGCTTGAAACTGATATGTGTTCTGAAGTCAAAATGTTGCAAAACGGAAAAAGAAACGACATTCTCAAGATTCTGAGCTGGTTTCATTTCAGCTAGCCAACTTCCAAGGCTTCATTCCCTGTGTTTCATTTCTACTGCAGTTTCAAACCCATTCTGTTACCTGCTCTTTAAATCAACTCGATAAAACTCTCCAAAATCTCCCCCCCCCCCCCCCAAAGGATGGATACTGCAATGCCACACAGTTTCAAGCAGCTATTGGCAAGGTGGTCTTCCTCCAAAATGAGGTCAAGTTACAGGCTTCTGCACTGCTCTTTGGAAAGATCTTGCTTTTTCTAAAAGACACCCATCCACTCTCGACTGACTCACAGGATCAGAAACTTATAATCCAATCATAGAGTACTTAGATCCCCCTGTTCTGTGTATTGCTAAACATGTTCCTTGGGGAACAACAAACATCAGGGGCCCATATGATACAGAGGTGAACAACCATATAAGCTGCAATAATTTCAGTTACCATGGAAACAGCTAGAAAGCACTAGTGGTTGCTGTGATAACTGCAATTATTGCAGTGTAATATAATCACAGACATCGTAATTCAAAATGAGCCTGACAGCAATTGGAACATGTTCCTTCCCCCTGAATGCACCATCCCCCTGTGCGCACCTCATTTTTAGCATGCTGGCCATCTCTTTTCTCGCTTCAAAAACAAGTTTTAGTGATTCAGCACAGCAGCTTTGACAGCTTAGCTGTGGCACACTTCATTAAATATCAAACACCTCGACTGTCAAAAGGGCACATGACCCTTATGTGAGGCCAGCAGCAGCAATACAGGTGTGACATCCTTTGTGCGTAGAGTTTCAGCCACCCATACCTCTATCCCTCGTAAC